>NC_141137.1:150950787-151277037 GCF_053477565.2 Lygodium microphyllum
ACTCTAGTACAAAGAAATAGAAGAACCCTATATATGGGTCTCAAACCAAACTCAACTAACTAAGATGGCATACTAACTGAGCCACGAACTAGAGTAGATAAGGATAGCTGTCATCTAGCTATTATTCATGGGCGGTGTACCAACCGCATCTGCAATTGACAAGTCGGTGACATAAATGCACAACGGTCACCCTGGCATATCACGAGTGAAGCTCGATATCTCAACACTTAATGCCCTTAACCCTTCATCCTCCAATCCTAGGAAGGATCTTTATCATTCTTGGGGGGAGGGGGTAAGGTGGTAAAGAAAACATAATTTGAACTTCAGAACTTCAAACCAAACTTTAAAAGCAAAAAAGAACAGATAAAGTGAACTTGTACTTGAGATTTTTTTTAAACGGAATTCGTGCCTAGAATGTGTGGAATGCTTGAAGTAAATTTTTTTTCCATTTCATACTAGAACATCACACCATTCCATAGTGTTTGTTCGTAATCTTCTTCTCTTTATGAAAAAGGTACTCTCAAATGAGCTAATTGTAAGCTATTGTGCCATAATAGGAACTCGAGAGATGGAGTGACAACTTCTGTTCTTGGAGGAAGCGCACAATAGGTACTGATTGGCCATTGAGACACAAGTCTACAACAACCAACTAAGATACCGCATTGTTAGCAAGTTGGAAGAGCTAGTGAGACACCAAGGAAGACATAGTGAAGCAAATGGTTAATCAATGCAATCTCCACAATATATGTAGAGAAGGTTGGCCAAAAAATTGACCATGGAAGATTCACTGAGTTCCTAAGATCTTTCAATGCAAGAAAGAACAAAGGTGCAATAACTCAAGCAAGGAGACTTACCCAAAAGGATAGAAGTTGTGACCTGAAATAGTGGAGAAGCTATTATGTTTAGAAAACACACATGGAAAGAGACTCAAGAGGGATGTTTAGGGCATGTTTAAGATGTCAAAAACAAAGGTGCACACCAATTATGGGATTAGTTTAGCAGACATCCTTGACCCCACCGTCCACTTATAGGCAAAGATGGTGCATGCACTTTTCTCTAGTCACCAACACAACACACTCATGGCCTGGATACCAATGTCGATGCTTGAAAGCGTCACAATAGGGGCCCTAGATGAAGTGAATTTGAATGCCTACATTTGTAAGACGATTAAAGCATTAGTCAAGGCATTGTCATCAAGCCAAAGACTTGTAGGAGGTGAGTTGCCGACCACCATGATTGAATTAGACAGAAAAATACATGCATCAAAAGCATCCATGATAGGGTTTGGAGGGGTGATGATGGCCATCATCCCACCAAGAAGCCGTGGGAGATATGGAAAGGGAATAAGAAGTAGGGGAGACACCAGAGAGATCTATTCACAAGTAGCACCTCTCCTTAGTCACAAAAAGCCCATCAGTGTCTCCAAAAATAGGAAATGTTAGAGATGAAGAAGCTATCAAGCTATAGAAAGAAAAAGTAAAGTGAGCTATAAGGAAGAAAGTAACTCAAATCCAAGCACACCGGCAACAGAAGGGTTCAAGTGAAAGGACCATTAATGAGCAAGGTGAGGAGGGTTCGGTTCCATTGAGCTAGGGAGAGAAGGGAAAAATCATGTTGAAAATCTTAGGCAAGAAGAAGGAAACTAGAATAAAAGAGGACAAAGCCTTAGAAGCCATGCAAAAGGAATCAAGAAAGTTAGAGGAGGAATGAAAGAAGAAGTAGGAAGAAGAGGAGGAATGCTTGCGAAAGGCAGAAGAAAAGTCTAGAAGGTCAGAGGAAGAACAAAGGAAGAAGCAACAAGAGGAGGAGGAAATACTAAAGATAGAAGATGATGAGAAAATGGCTCTTGCCATTAGGTTGTCAGTTGAGCAACCCTCCTAAACAGAAGAGTTGGCTAGAAGGAGCCTAGAAGACGTGCATGGCACCAACTATGTAGTGGCAGAAGTGGCTCAAGGACATGTAGTAGCAAGCAAAGGGAAGGCCCCATTAGACCCACCACCACCCATCATGGTTGCCACCACTACCACCACATTAGAAACCACGGACGCAATGGTGAGCCAAAGCAACATGGTGGCTTGGGTATAGTACCTAGTCAACACGATGCAACAGCTTGGCCAATCACCAAGTAGAGTAGCCCCAGTGCCAAGGACAAAGACACTTGCTGCTATAGATGTAGAGTCAAGAAAAGACCTGAAGAAGGCCAGAGTGGAAACCTCAACTATGTCCATACCCTAGGCCATGCTAGGGTTGGCAAAGTATGATGAATATGTCCAAGAGCTACTAGGCCAATTGAAAAGAGTGAAAGAAGAGAGGAAGGCAATGGTGCTGGAATTGAAGATATAAAGAGATGCATTCTTGGCTTACCAACATGAAGAAATATGACAAATAGTCACCCAACAGAAGTAAATAAGTGACTTGAGGGAGGAGTTGGAAGCAAAAAAGGGACTGGAAGGAATGAAGGAGAAGAAGCACGTAAAAGAGCCCCAAGGTGAGGAAAGAGGATAACATATGATGCTAGAGGAGGACTTTTCAATCCTCTTGAGTAGAATAAGGAGATGCAAGAATACCTTGAATAGTTGAAGAAAATCAGAGATAAGCTTGCTGAGGAGATGGAAAGAGTAAGGACCCATGCCTAATGCAGAGTTCCATAAGGAGAATCAACAAAAGGAATGGTTGCTTAAAGAACTACACAAAACCAAGGCACAGAGAGACGAGGTGTTGTCCAAAAGGCTGATAGAGGTGGAAAACCAACTCCATGTGGGCCTCCTAGAGCAAGAATGATTGGCACAACATCTGAATCACCTCAGACAATAGAAAGAGAAGATGCTCGAGATCTGGAAGGAGTAGGAACATGTGGTAATGACACTGTCTCAATGCAAGAATTAGGGCATAGAAAGGATGGAGGAAAAGGCCAGGGCTTGGGAGGAAAAGACTACTGGAAGACTTAGGGATCTTGTTGATTGCCTTGCCTTGGCGGAAAGTGAATGAATCATGGCACTGGTAAGGGCGGAAGTAGTGGAGACATGTCTAGAAGTCCAACAACAAGCCTTCTTGAATACAATCTTACATGTGACCCATGCCAAGGGCAAGAATACAATAGAAGGGCTAAGAAGGAAGCTGGAAATTACAAGGAGAGTCTTGAGATACTGTCTCTATGAAAAGTCATCAAAAGAGAGCACTAGCCTAAGCATGGTGCAACAATGACAATACCTGAGGTAGGCTAGGATCTTGACAAAGGAATTGGAGGAATTAGGATTTAGAGAGCCAAAACAACAAGTTCAACCATCCATTATAGCCCCAACATAACCACAAGAGAAAAAGGACCAGACTTTGAGTGGGGCCAAGAGGAAGAAGAGTAGCCACATGAGCTGTGTCCACCACAACAGATGCAAACACAAATACAAGAGTAGGGTGAGAAAGCCACCCTTGAGAGAGCTGTGGAAAGGAAGCATAAGCAGAGAGAGTAGGTGGAGCTAGCACGAAAAAGAATCCAAGCAAAGCCATAACAAGTTTGTGAGGTTTAGATCTCGTAAAGAGAAGAATGCTATCCTATAAACTAGGCCCAAGAATTGGCTATTTAGGAGCAGTGGGGAAAGAAATGACAACCATACAAATTCTCCTTCTATTACCCTCGCTCCTTAGACATGGTCTTGTCTCTAAGAGTGGTGGATCAGGTGATTAGGCTCGCCCAACAATTAAGAAACAAATGGATAGAGGAAAGAGTAAGGCACCCTACAAGGTGGCAAAGAGAGCCTATGGACTATTGGCAAGACAAGGTTTGGGAGATTCCAAAGTCCCTCAGTGGATATGAAGTCCAACTGAAATGGTGGTGACATGTCTGGGAATCCAACCTTGATGCTTGGATGGCCTTTTGTAGCATCATACTAAACAAGCATAATAATCCCATCTACACGTCATATCCGTGGAGAATAGGGGTAGATTATAACCTAGATGTGCATGGCATGTGTGATTTCCCAAGGATCTACAATGTGAATGTAAGGAGTCTAGAGGAGTGTCTAATCTTCATTGAGTGGGACATCTTCCCATCCATCATGCACTTTCTCAATGAGTTTTCATCCTATCCTCGACCCCGCCTTTATTACTACATGTACTTATCTTAGGATACTTAGGATTTTGCTCAAGCAAAAGCCAACAGTGGAAGAGGCTTAGCTACCGCTACTCTTTCCTAATCTAAATGCAAGAATTGATAGCTGTGCGATGGCCGCCATGCTCCTACCTTCCTTTTGTATGGCCGGCCTCGAAGATATGGACGATAGCCACTTCATCAAGTGTAGCCACCCCTTCCTATCAATGAGACCCCTAAATGCACGCATTAACATAAGGCTGCTTGCAGAGAGTAGACCCTTCCTCACCAAGTCTCAGGTCCCCTTGTAGTGTATTTCTAATCTAAATGCAAGAATTGATAACTGCACAATGGCCTGATGAGGGCCATGCTCCTACCTTCCTTTTGTATAGCTGTCCTCAAAGATACGAAAGACAATTGCTTTATCAAGTGCAGTCACCCCTTCTTATCAATGACACCCCTAAATGTACACATTAAGGTAAAGGGCTACTTGTAGAACAGACCCTTCCTTACCAAGTCTCTTAGGTCCCCTCATAGTGTAGCTCTTGAAGAGTATTGTGATGAAGTCTAGTGTGCTTCCTTCCAATGTATTAAATGTAAAAAAAACAAAAAACAAAAAAAAAAAACAAAAAAAGAGAAGAGAAAAAGAAAAAAAGAAGGCAAAGAAAGGAAAAAAGATGAAGCACAAGAAAAGAAAGAAATGGAATTCCCATATACCATTAGAGTGCCACAGAGATTGCATCTAGGGACAACTATATCCCTAGCCCCTTTCCCCACTTCACACTTAGGGCACATCAAGGACAAGGCACACCTCAGGAGTTTACACTTGCCTACGATTAAACTTTGTCTCTATAAATCACACCTACAACACCTCCCCTTGTATACAAACTGGGCTCTCAAGTGTGGGACAACACCACGGGCTTGCCAATCCAACTTGTAGTAGCTGCACTGGCACGGACACCATGCACTGTACAACAAGGTAGATACAACCCCAGATAATGTAGTTCCTTTTCCTTTTTAGGTACATTCAAAAACCCATGATCAACCACCGACCTTGGAGGCCCCCATCACCCACTCAATCTATCATCAGCCAACCTCTCATCCATTTAGTTATGCTTCTTCTCCACTACCAATCTCCTTAGAGCCCCATCATCAATCCCCATGGCAAACCCTCAACCACCCAATCCCTCACCAACAAGTGCCATGGGATTGGCACTCGATTAGGAGGGTTTACTATTAACCTGGGTGTAAAGAAAGCAAGATCTTGGTGCAAAGAAAGCGAAAGGAAAGCAAAAGAAAATAAAAAAGACATAGGACAAAGTGGAAAAAGGCAGACAATGGAAAAACAAGAGGAAAAGGGCCAAAATCGCAAAAAGAAAATTTAAAAGTCGAGGGCGAGTGAAAGGAAAATGTGCATCTTAAGTATAAAAGTGCACCCTAAATCCTTGTAAAAGAGCACTAGACCCCCTCTTGTGTACCCAAAGAGAAGTAGGGCATGTATAAAAGGCAAAAAGTGAATGAAGAAGCTCATTCTTGTGTGTGGCAAAAACTAGCTCTCTTTTTCTTCTTCTTCTTCTTCTTCTTCTTCTTCTTCTTGCTTGTGCTTAATGATGAGAGGTATAAGATAGATAAGATCATATATATATCCGTAGTGGATAGCTTGATGTATGCCATGATAGCCACTAGACCTAATATAGCATTTTCAATGGGAGTAGTGGCTCATTGCATAGTGACACTTAGAAGGTGATATTAGGATGCCATGAAGGATATCATGAAATATCTTAAGGATGCTATAAACTTGTATATTTGCTATGGAAACTAGGACATTGGAGTCATGGATTACACAAAGTTAGATTATGAAGGACATGTAGATAGTAGGAAGTCCACCTTTGGCTATGTCTTCACATTTGTTGAAAGTGTTGTTTCTTAGATGTCTAGGTTGTAGAAATATAGTGCCTTTTGTCTACTATCAAGGCTCAATATATTACCAACATTGAGGCTTGGAAATAGGCATTGTGGTTAGGCCACTTGGTTACAGACCTTGGAGTAACATATATGACTCTTACATTGCATTCAAACTCTACGAGTATCATCTACTTGACACGTAATTCAATCTTTCATGCAAAGATGCATATTGAGATCCATTATCACTTTATTAGAGAAGTGAATGACTTGATGTATGCCATGATAGCCATTAGAACTAACATAGCATTTACAGTGAGAGGAGTGGCTCCTTACATAGTGATACTTGGAAGGCGATGTCAAGATGTCGTGAAGGATACCATGAGATATCTTAAGGGCACTAAAAACTTGTGCCTTTGCTATAGTAGCTAGGACATTGGAGTAATGGTTTACACAAACTCATATTATGTAGGACATGCAGATAGTAGAAAGTCCACCCATGGCTATGTCTTCACCTTTGTTAGAATTATTGTTTCTTGGATGTCTAGGGTGTAGAAATGTAGTGCCTTTTGTCTACTATCAAAGCTGAGTATATTACAAACATTGAGGCTTGGAAGGCCCTATAGTTAGGCCACTTAGTTACATACCTTTGCATAACAAATATGACTCCTACATTGCATTCAGACTCTATGAGTACCATCTAGTTGACATGTAATTTGATCTTTCATGGGAAGACGAAGTATATTAAGGTCACTATTTTTTAATTTCCTACTCACGCAAGCACATTTTCCTTTAAGTGGGAGGTTGTTGGGGGGTTAAAGACCCCATGTCCTTAGCCACCTATATTTTATCTTATACTTATTGTCCATGTATTTGTACACTGTAAGTGGTAGTCACCCATCAATATCACTTTATTCTTTATTCTTTATTATGGCTAGAATAACGAAAGGCACGCCACACATTGTGACTATGGGAGTTCTCACATACAATCTTACTCTCTCTTCTTACTCCAACCTCCATAACTATTGCTTCTTGCTTTCACTTGTACTCTCACTCTTGCTCATCCTTTCCACTTTCACTTGACATCTCAATACTCCCCCTCAAGCTCAACTCTATGACCTGTACTCCAAGTAAGCTTTGAAATCATCGAAACTTTCCTACTCATGTGGCCTTGGTGAGAATATCTATAATCTTCTCCACTTGGTAAAATGATAATGAACCTCAATATATCTTCTGAATTCATGAAACACTAAGTTCTCGCTAAGTGTCAGAATAAATGACAATTCTCATATCTATCTGTATTTCCAAATCATCAAGTAGCTTTCATATCCAAGCTACCTCACATGTTGCCATAGTAGCACCCCTATACTCTACCTTTGTACACTTGATAATGTAATCATGGACTATTTCTTATTGTCCAAGTCATAGCCCTACTCCTAAAAAGGAAAATACATAGCCATTGGTGATCTTCTAGTTAGACATATTGTTTGGCCAATTTGTGTCAGTATAACTATATAGTTGCACCACCAAATCAGCCTCATAAAAGATACCATACTCCAATGTGGCCTTAAGGTATCACAAGATATGTCTCATACTATCCAAATGAAACTTACAATGCACTTGCATAAACTGACTCTACAAGCCAACTATATAGTTATTATTTGGTCTAGTGATAGTAGTGAAGATCAAACTTTCCACCATCTTCATGTATATCATGGGAGCCTCCCATATCTCATCCACATTAGCACTTAGCTTCACATTTTGATCCAATGGTATTAAGATCCATAGCATACTTTGTCAACATACCCAAGATCTATGGCTTTGTGAGAGCATTATCCTCTTAAATGTTCTTATTACCTCAATGCCAAGGAAGTACTTTAGCTCTCACAAGTCTTTCATGTCAACTTCTTGCTTGAGAAGACTCTTTATGTACTCTACTTCTTATACATTATCACCCCCAACAATTAAATCATCCGCATATAAGGTAATCACAACAAGGTCCATACCCAATATCATCACTACTAGAAACACCATCACAATCACAATGTAAATCTTCATCACATGATGACTAGAAACATTGCATAAAACATCAGTAAATCCACAAGAAACATCAAGATCCTACTCTCACAAAATAAGGAGTCCAAACCAAAATCTTCATCATCACACAAGGCACTTGCAATTTCTATATCACCACAAGATATAAGGGACTTATGGAATCCCTCCCCCTCTTTTATATTGTCGCCAATCATAGTAATACCTGGATAAAAACAAGTTTTCTCCATAGCAAAAGAAGCATCCATTGATGTACATCCTTCCCTCTCATCTACATATATGAATGCATCCTTTTCCACATATTGAACACTACTACTCTCATATACCCTATATGCTAGCAGATGTTCTTTCTTGCACATCGGATACAACACATCCTTG
Organism: Lygodium microphyllum; assembly: GCF_053477565.2. Taxonomy (NCBI): domain Eukaryota; kingdom Viridiplantae; phylum Streptophyta; class Polypodiopsida; order Schizaeales; family Lygodiaceae; genus Lygodium; species Lygodium microphyllum. The sequence goes on from NC_141137.1 coordinate 150,959,204, forward strand.
TAATCCTCATAATAGTAGCCTATCTCCCTGATCTCATTAAGATGAAGCTAGTACAAACCTTGAAACCTCATGCATGACCTATCATTCATACTAGAATGTATATGATGAACAAAGAAGAAACTTCATAAAAATTGTGAGAGGCTTTCCCAATTGCTAAAAATATCATCTGGCACGTAGTTGATAACTTTCAAGGCATAGCCTTCAAATCCCTGCAAAGTGAAACCCAACTTTACTTCATCATCCTCAACTTGAAACCTTTGCATGTGCATTTCAACATATGTGATCCATGCATTGACATATTCATCCAATCTCCCATGAAAGCTAGCCATCCTATAACTCAAAAATGGCAAGTCTAAAATATCAAACCATTGTCATTGCTCCTATGTAGGAGCACCAAAAAAAGATGTCACACAAGTGGTGATCGGAGAAAACTCTAGTCACAACCCAAAGACATAAGAGAAAAGGAGCACCAATATCGATTAGTGGCTTAATGCTAGCTTCTAAAAAACTTGAAACCTCGCTAGAAGAATCAACTAGCTACCTTAACTATATTAAGAACTCAACAATAAAAAATCTTTTCCCAATGCCTCCTTCTAGCCACCTTGAAAAACTTTAGTATCCATTACACACAATTGAAATTCATATATGAAAACTCAACAAAAAATCCATCTTTTCTATGGATAATAGACCATCCTTTCTCTATACATTGTAATATCCTTAATTGATGAGAGACATACTTCTATATTGCCATTACTCCTTAGACTTGAGTCTATTAGTCCACTACCATACAACAATACAAAGCCACTCACTACACGCGAGATAACCCTCAAAAGCAGCCCCATCATCAATCATATCACACACCACCTCTACAATTATTGCTCATCTTCTGATAATGCAGCACCTGCCGTAAACTCCTAGTCCCAATTAATTGGACAACTTCTTAGGAAAACATGTAGCGTCCTCCAATATCACTATGGTAGCCTTCCATGTTCAATGTTGAATGGTGCCTCTTCTTGTGATCCAAGATAGAGGTTGATTTTAGCACATCCATGGCTAACTTTGAACCACAGTGGACCTACATAATGGCTTCACCACCTTGAGATAACATGATTAGCTCCTCTAGCATCAACATGAATAACATGCTCCCCCAGAATCAGGTGCATAATTTTGAAGAATTTGCAACTGTAGTCCATCCTTAATAACATGTAGATTGGTACTTCTAGTACTACGACACATAGAGTATGGTCAATAGCCAATCCCCCACAAAATGCTAGCCACCCTTGGCATAACACCTACAATTACGGTAGCAGTTTCCTAGAACAATGGTGTCCCTTATAACAATATCAGCTAGCTCATAAGCAACTCTGCAAATATTCATTACCATCCCCTCCATAATCAAGTACCATTGAGTTAGCAAAAAGAGAGCATAATCTTTCCTAGTCATAAAATAGCTCTTGGCACAGGGCTCTTCACCAGCCCACCTCCCCTCCTCAAACATGACAAGTGGCCCCTCTAATCATTGCTACAATCCCATCTATATCACATGCTACTCCTAAACACGAAAGTATTAAACATCCAACTTTTTGCTTGTTAAGCATTTTTTCAAAGCTTTCTTTTTTATTTCCAACTCCATAAGCTTTTCTAATTTGAATAATCTCCATGAGCACGGGGAATGTTCTCATGCACAAATATTTTTGAGATATTTGAGTACCTCTTAATTTGCAGCAACTAATCAAAATCTACATGAATTTCAACATCCCATGCCATCTGAGTAGAGTCCACCATATTTCGCAATTAATCTTGTGATTGCTAAGGCTTTTGAGCCATGCCAATGCAAATATCTAACATCCATAACCTCCTTACACATGACAATATATAATGATGGATCCCTTAAAGCAAAAATTGCATGCTAGCTTCACTTCACCTAGAGAGAATTTTTGCCTTATTTAGGGTAGATCAAGCTTGTACAAAAATGTGTGACAACACTTGCCTTTTGCAACTAGTTTACATCCATTCTTAAGGTCTTCTACAAAGCAACCATTTTGATTGAAATTTACTTGTAATTCCTACTCAACCATTGGCCCAATAGAAAGCAAGTTCTTTGTAATGTAAGGCATATATGACATATCAATGAAATGCTTCAATTTTTCATTCTGTATAGACAATGGAAACTCCCAATATGAGCAATAGGATGTGTAGTATTATCATTTATTTCCACAAAATTGAGCATTTTATGATTTTTCAATCTCTAAAACATTCTTCATGAGATCTCATATGGTTAAAGCCACCCAAATCCATATTCCATTCATTATCAATAACTATTGATGCATTTGTATTTATTGCATTAACTATGTGTTGATAACAAATAACTTCTCATTTATTAGCTAGATTATTGGTAGATGCATAAATGTTGTGCTACCTTCTTTAATGTCTGTTATTTCTACTCTTTGCTAAATATCATATGCAATATGACATTTCTCTAATACAATATGACATTTTTGACCATGATTATATCATTCTATGTTATCATAACCTACATTTTTTTTGCCATGTCCTTCATGGGGCTCCCCTTGCCCCAAGACTAGTGTCTATCCCATGTATGTGATTGTTCATAAATACTAAATCTGCAAAATCAAGAATAGTATCTCTTGTATTGATGGAGGTTTGAACTACTTGTACTCACCCAAACCATCCAAATATGCAACAACTATATCATCATCATCAACTTCCACTTTAATAGATCCAAGAGTTGCATCTTGTATATACCCAATCATATTGTCTAAATCATTGATGGAAAGCCAATACATAACTTTTCAAGCACATTGGTTCCATTCTTTAAATGCCTTGGTTTGCTTAGATGTAGCATTTTTATTCAGTAACTCTAGAGCCTCAACATTATCATCTTCAAAGTGGTCCTAATAACCTTAACCCATAAAAAAATAAGTCAATTTGAACTTCCAATTAGGGATTAAACCCTTAAATATTGTGAAGTAAAATCCAAAAATCTATTATGATCAAAACATAAACTAAAGGTTTACATTCCCTTGAGCACTCCAAGCTTGCGAAGATAGCTTGTTGATTGGAGATTGTATGAGAGAGATCTCCACAAGTCTACTCCATAGCAAGGCTTCCTTGCAGACTCATGCTTGTGGCTCATAGCTCCTTATCTAGACGCTACTCTAATACCATGAAAAATGGGGGGGGGGGGGGGGGAGATAGAGAGGGAGTTTGAGCTCTTGCAAGACACATAATACACAATGAATGCACATAAGATAGGAAGTTAAAAACCCTAATCATTCTTCTTCTTCTTCTTCTTCTTCTTCTTCTTCTTCTTCTTCTCCTTCTTCTTCTCCTTCTTCTCTATTATGATAGTCTACCAAGAATAAAGAGAGAGTACCACCTATATAATATACAACTAGTCCATAATGTGAATATGCTAACTAGAAAGATGAATAGATAGATATTTCGTAACTCAGGTAGGTGGACTATCTCCAGTTGTAAGGTATCATCGGAATTATATGCCGATGCAGGTAGCAACCATGCTAGTGATATGCTAATGTAGGTAGCAACCATACTAGTGATATGAATGCAGAAATGATCACCCAAGTACATGAGTATCATGCCATGTTGAGCTTAATATCTTAACAACTTTACCCTAATGTCTTGAGTGCTATGAATCACATTGTCCCGATCATACTCAAGGTAAGACATGCCTTTTTAAGGGATTGGAATGGAACCTTTATTCCCTTATTTGACCTTATTCACCTCATTGAAGCCTTGATAGATTGAGAAGAATCTAGGACAATGTTGGGGACAAGCTTTAATATTGAGGGTTTGTGTTTTGACCCTTGAGAATTTTTGTTGGAAATCCAATAAATGATTCAAATTAAATCTAATAAGTGATTACTTAATATGATTCATATGAGTGAGTGGAACATGTAGGAAGTCGATCAAATTGTATTAGCATGCATAGTAGTGGAGAGAAGACCAAGTAGAGACCTTTTGAAGCAAGTTGCTAGGTTGATATGATCACAAGGGTGCTAGATAAGCAAAGATAAAAGGCTAGGCTAGAGCAAGTCTAATGGATCTTGGTTGTGGGAGAAATAGAATCGAAGAAGACATGGAGTAGGATGCACCATCAAATATTGACCTCATTCCCTCAAAACTGTAGAAATTGCACAGTGTAGTGGACAGAAATCGAGCAAGGAGTAGAGAATACATAGCAAATATGAGAATAATAGAAATTGCTTTAATTTCAAACAAACTGATACAAAGATGGCTCTATCCACCCATGCACTTCCACTATGAAGCTTAGATGGCAATCCACATAGACGATAAGTGAAGGGCTTAAAGCTAGCTAGAAGAACTTTGACTAGGTAAAAGGTAGATTGACAATGGCTTTGGAGGGGCTTTCTTTTATGGCCTAGGAAGGTGGTCTAATTGACGTGTTCGACCATATTATGAACCTTCCCCAGTCGGCTAGGGAATATTCTCTTTACCGTCGGAGGCATTGTCCTTGGACCCTTGTTAGGGAGGCCATTGGCTCCCCTAAGACTCTACACTTCGCAACTTGATACATTGTGCCTCAAGTTGCTACCAACATAACTACTCTATGTAACCCAAAGGCTAGATCCACAAAGGTCACCTTTTTTTAGCCATTCAATCAGATAGACCTCATTAGACATACAAGTCAAGACCCAACCAATGTTTAGGCTCATGCATGGATTCTTCTCATAATGAAGGACTTACAACTTAGAGCACCATGGATCATTGGTGGCACTTATGAGGGTGGGGCATTGAGTATATCTAACACAAACTTCTAATGAAACAACTATTAGATATGATTGTAGTAAAAAATAGTAATGCTATCCTAGTCATCTCTAGCTTAATAGCATTGAGAGTAACACCCAATTCACAAAACCAATCAAATATTTCTATAGTCATGAAGTAAGTTGAGAGGTACCCAGAGATGATCCTTACAACTTCATTGAATAGTTCGTGCAAGTTTGTGGGGCTTATAATCTCTTGGATGTAAAAAAAGAGCACAAGTTTTCGGTAAAAGAAGGTCAAACTTGGTTTACTAGCCTGGATGATATTGAGAGGAACAAATTTAACATGTTCAAGAACTTGTTTACTAAGAGATTCTTAAAAGCAAGGTATGTGGATAACCACATTTTCAAGCTCATGAATGTGAGTCAAAAGTATAAAGAGGAAATTCGAGACTATATCACACATGTGTGTAATCTCTATGAGAGAATCATTGCCACTAAATGACCTATGCAAAGAGTAGTGTCAATGATCTTCATATATAAAGCCCTAGAGAGTAACTCCAACCTATGAAGGGTTGTGTTGGTTAGATTGTTCGAGAAAGCCATAAGGATTGATTACATATTGAAAAAGGGAACACCAAAGTGACTCAACCTCTAGGCATCATCACCATCTACAGGGAGACAGATATCATTTTTAGCAAGAAAAAGATACCTGAAGCTTAAGAAAATGCACTTATCACAAGAGATGTTGAATCTTAAGATGGAGCTTATCAAGCTCTCAGAAGCCTTGATACAATCCACAAGACCTAACATGTAATATGTGCATTGCAAAGACAATTACCTTTAGGCAAAATGCCTTGAACCTAGACCAAGGTCTTGCATGAATTATGGATGATTTGGGCATGAGGCCATCTATTCCAAAGCCAATAAGTTTTCCATACACTCAACCTTATGAATGATAGCCTTATCTAATGAATAGGTGACTCTATGTAAGAGGATTTCAATTAGCGGTTCTTGCACCCAATGATTAGAGACAACTTGCACCTAAGACAGATATTAATCCAATGGGGATACAAAGCCCCCTTATTAGACCAATTTTAATACTCTCACATTGGTATCTCTTGGACCCATTGTAACACTCTCACAAATTGATGCATTGGTGCACTATGAGGAGGAACCATGGATGAACATGCACATGTGAACCTTTATGTGCCATATGATAATGAGGGAAACCAATTCTAATGGATTATAAATCAATTCTAGTCATAGCACTAGGAAGAGAAAGGGATTGAGGTATGAGAGATATTTCAACTAAAGAGCCAATGGCCTATTGGAATTGTGGTCATCATGGCATATTTTGTCTTGATTCCCCAAGAAGGAGTAGGCTAACAAAGATAAAGATGAATTACAATGTCTCAAATGTGACATCATTCACTTATATGCAAATTGCTCAAGATAGAAAGCTTCTAGTAGCAAGGCACTCATGCCTTCAATACCCTTAAGAATCTTTGAAGGCAATGGCACAATGCCAATAACATTGAATGTGATGACAAGGGCTCAAGCAAAGTAGATAGGTCTTTTGGTGTTTGGGTCTAGCTACTTAGACACTTCATTAATAAGGAAGTAGAGCAAAAAGAAGAGAAAAAAGAGAAATGAGACCAAGCTCAATTTGAAGAGAGATAGTGTGATTGTGTTAATTGCAAGAAGATAAGTCCCTGGTGTTGAAGAAGCAACCTCAACCCCTAAGATGGAAGGAAAAGACAATGTGAAAGTAGAGGAATACCCTAATCCCAATCATCAAACAAAAATTGTGTAGAAGGTTAGAAACTACATTCAAGAGGCTTTGGCTCATCTAAAGGGCATTGACTTAGTGGTAGATCATGAGATGCACAAGCTTTCAACAAGTAGGAGCCCACCATTCAACCTATATACACATCAATTCAGATGGAAATTAGGTGTTGAGTTAACAAAATAAAGAGCTCTATAATATTTGAGTATATCCATCTTAAGAGACACTCAAATGCCTTAGATTTATTATGATACAATGGTATTTATTATGATTCTCTATATTATTTGAAGTTTTCTTCTTTTTTACCTTCATGTTATCTTTCATATTTTTGCTCCACTAAAAGATTAAAAAAATTAAATAAATTGAGACGGTATTCAATACTATTTGATAAACTACAAATATTAAAAAAAGTTAAATATCTTATTACCTTTGGGATTCATTTGCTTTACATGATTTGCCAACATAGTGTTCTCCTCAATCTTTAATGAAAAATAAACATTGGTAACTTTAAATTATAATGTGATATATGATTATTTAATTTCTATAAATCATTGAAAGATAACTAACCTATATAATCTCGTGGTCAAGTGGCTTGGAAAGTCAAGTAGCCTAATTATTTTATTTCTTATTGTAAATTGAGCTTATGTTGTAGACCTTTATACTTTTCCTCTACTTCTTTTATCCATCACTATACTAGCTTGATTTGCTTAATAAATTTGATTCTATATACGATGACAATATGCAATCAAATATTTTTTTCTATATCTTTTATTAGGCTTATGATTGTCTAATGATGGAGATAAAAAATTCTGCTCATAAGTTAGTGTATCTACAACTATGACTTCATTTGAGGCCATCTCAAAATAAAATGTGAAAGGGAAAAAATATAAGCATAGGTCAAATATCAACAAAAGATAGTATGTAAGAATATAATGTTTCACAAAAGGGTAAATATTAGTTTCAAAGGCATACAAAACTTGGATTGACTTTATAGAATAGACATTATTGGAAATACTTACACTTATAAAAATGTATATAGCTTGTGCAATCATGTACATTTTGCATAAATTTTAGGATATCCATGCCATTGGAAAATTGCATGATTCTCTAGAAAATAATTTTTTTCTTCTTTTTTACTAACCATTCATGTACTATTATGATGCAATAATTCCACTCCCTTGTGTAGTTATCCTCCACATAAAGTTTTCAAAGTCCATTTTGATTGCAATCTTGTTCCAACCATGCTAATTTATATTCTTTTTTTACTCTATCTACTTCACATACCACAACATGTTTGGTTACTTTGTCATTCATATCCATATATGCTAGCACAATATACTTTTTCTCTAGCCATGGAAGAACACATCCAACTTCACCCACTTGAATATAGCCTCATCCTTGGTGTGAGATCTTTGATTTCATATGTAATAAGCTTATTTGTAAAATAGAGAAGCATAGACATGTGCAATAATAATCTTATAGGCCTTAGATAATCCTAGTTCACTAGTAATAATAAGGAGACGACACCTGTGTGCAAGAAATATATGAAAATACCCCTTATCTACCCCCTATTTATGGGACCTTACATGATAAAATGTACCTTCCTTCCCTTAAATAACCCCCCTCCCTTACACTCACGTGGTACCATACGGTAAACCCTAGTGGACCCCCCGGGGGTGCAGCCTTATGTCGATGGAATCTCGATAAACAATGCAATGGTGGATCCCAGCTAAATGTTATGAGTATGGATTTATTGGAGAGGCTGGGTCTACCAATTCAAAAATATGTCATGACAGTTTTAGAAATGCCTGATGATAGCCTAAGACAATTGGAAGGAATGGTAACGCAAGTATATGTGACAATTGCTAATATTGAATGTGTCCTTGACTTCCCTGTTATCCGATTTGTTGGAAGGCCAAGCTATTAGTTGTTGCTTGGACATTCATGGATATTACATTCTGATTTTTTGGTGGATATCCCAGCTGGTTGATTGATTTTTGGGCATGGGTTAAAGATAATACTCCTTGATGCATACCCTCAGTGCTTGTTGGATGAAAGAACATTACCTCCCATGATAGAATGGGAGGCACTCAAGGGAACTTCAACTGTTGGAACCTGAAGTTCTAGTGGTTTTGAAGAGGGTTCTACTATTGAGGAGGTGTATCAAGTGTGTTTAAATGAGCCAATAGAGGCAAATGACATGATTCATGATGCTAATGTGATAGAGCTAGATCTTGGGACTCCCTATGATCCCCATCCCATTAAACTTGACACTATGTTATTTGCTGATGAGTGTGAGGATTATGTGAAACTCCTACAAGAGTTTAGGGATATATTTGCATGGAACTATGATAAATTGAAGGGAATCCCACCCTCTATTGCTGTGCATATGATCCCATTGAAGGAAGGTAGTAAGCCAGTTAGACAGAAGGTTAGATGTATACCTTTTGAGCTGAGAGAGCCTTTTTTTGAGGAATTGATGTGTTTATGAAAGATTTGGTTTGATATTTCTCGTTGAACATACAGAATGGTGCTCATATGTAGTAATAAGAAAGAAAAAGAACAATAAAATCCACCTATGTGTTGCTTTTAAGAAATTGAACAAGCAAATGGCGAATGACTATTATCCTTTGCCCTTTATTGATCAGATTTTAGATTAGTTATTAGAGCAAGAGATACACTCTTTCATGGACTATTTTTCAGGTTATAACCAGATGGCCATTGTTGAGAGGATAAGTTAAAAATGATGTTCATTACAATTTTTGGTACTTTTGTATACCATGTGATGGCTTTTGCTGATGTATCCCTTGAAGAGCTGAAGGTTTTCATAGATGATTTGGGGGCAGCTACCATGACTAGTCAAAGACAGTTGATTGTTCTAGGTGCATGCTTTGAGCGATGTCGTGAGTATTGCATAGCGTTGAATCCTTGGAAGTGTGTATTCGAGGTGCCTTATGGTTAGTTATTAGGTCATGTTGTGAGTGTCGTAAATATTGCCACCGACCTTGAAAAGGTGGTTGTTATTGTGGCCCTAAGCACACCCACTTGCCCTAGGGAAAATCACAGTTTTATTTCATGTGTGGGGTATTATCGATTCATTAATTCATTGACTGAACATTTGTTACCCTTGACGAATATTTTATCTCATAGCCATGTTTTTGAATGGATAGAAGCATGAAAAGTGGCATTTGAAGATGTTGAAATGGAATTATCCAAAGTGCTAGTTTTGAAAGCTCTAAAAAGAGGTGAGGTTTTCTATATATTTATGGCTGTGACAAGACCTAGTATTGTTGGTTGCTTATCCCAAATATGGGAGGTGTAGCTTTATCATCCTATTGCATTTGCAAGCGAAAAGTTGGGAATTTTAGAGCTTCATTATATCTATTTGGAGAAGGTTTTCTTGGTTATGGTATTCTCCACCAGGAAGTTTCGACATTATATTGTTTATGAGAAGATGGTACTCTTTACCAAGGTAGAGGGATTGGACTTATTATTGAACAAGCTTCAACACCTTGATCGCCTAGCCAAGTGGTTGATTTCTTTGCAAGAATTTGATAATGAGATTCAAAGCAAGCCACCAAAGCTGTAGGGTATTAATGAGTGTCTAGTAGATTTTGGTGAGCCTCAGGAAGAATGGGTTGATAATATTAGTGATTGTGAGGATTTGTGCAAAATTGATGCAGCCTCTATTCCATCACGATATGCATCCATTATGCATTATCTATCAACATGCAACCTAACATAAACTCTTTCTAAATTTGAGAAGAGTGAGATAAGGCAGTTAGCACTTCACTTTTCAGTAATAGTAGGTGTTTTATATATGAAAGGTATGGATGAGATTTATCGTCATTATGTTGTGCTTGATGAGATATCCTTTATTTTAAAGGAATGTCATGATTCAAAATGTGGAGGTCATTTTGCTGGATGAGTTACCGCCCAAAAAGCTTTACGTACTGGCTATTGGTAATCGATAGTTTTCCAAATTGCTTTTGCATATGTTAAGTGTTGTGATGTTTGGCAAAGACATGATGCTAGGGAAAATCACAAGCGGTTGCTTAATCCTATTTTAGTGACTTTGCTCTTTGAGAAGTGGGGCATTGATTTTGTTGGACATGTCCATCCTTTGTCTACTACATGACAACATTATATCATTGTAGCAATGGACTACTTTATAAAATGGTCGAGCTACAATGAAGTAAAATGCTAAGGAAACAACTAGTTTCATTATGGAACAAATAGTTTGCCATTTTGGTCCACATAAAGAACTGGTGTTTGATTATGGAACACATTTTCTAAACAAGGTTATAGAAACCTTGATTGAAGCTTTGAAAATTGAACATAATAAGGCTACCTCATATAATCCACAAGCAAATGGACAAGTAGAAAGTACCAACAAGCACCTTTTAGGAATTTGATCCAAAATTGTATCCGAGGAAAAGTGTGACTAGGACAAGAAACTTCATGTGGGTGTTTGGGCTTACAATACGACATTCAAGAGAGCAACTGGCTACATTCCATTTAAGTTGGTAGTGTGTTTTACCCTTGGAAATTGAGTTATCTACTATGCAATTTGCGTTGAACCATTCTTTGAGCGAGGAGGAATCATTGTAGGAAAGTTTGACCTCTCTAGTACATCTTGATGAGATTCGATTACATGCTTTGTTACATTAGGAGATAGGGAGGAAAATGATGAAAGCACTTCATGAATTTTGCATTAATAGATATAAATTTGTGAAGGGTTAGCTAGTATTATATTACGATGCATGAAAGGAGTTATTTCCTGGCAAGTTGGAACCTAAATGGGATGGCCCTTATAAGATTGTTCATATAGGAAATAATGGCTCTACATCCCTTTTAGTAGATTTATAGGGGTAGAGTTTAAAAATAAAGTAAAATTTAATAAGTTGAAGCCCTACTATGTGTAGGGGCTGATGTGAGACTTGGTACCTTTGCAGGTCTTCTAGGATCCCGCTTAAACTTGCAAGGGTGCCAAGGCATTCGGATAGGTAGAATCATTCCTTATCTTGAACATCCATATTTAGAGCATTATTACCACCAAGGTCTAGTGATCTGGTGGAGTAAAGGTTACCATATTATTGAGTGGCAAGATGGATCTTTTACTTGGGATATTAAGGTCTAGTAGCGTCCCTATTGAGTTTAATGAGGAATGAAAGATTGTAATTGTGATACATCCTCTCTCTCGAATAGATTTTGACTATCATAAGTACAAGTAGACTGATCCATATGGCATGGACTATCAATGAAGCATGGGTCTATACTTTGTATTTTGATGGAGCTTTACGAGGGCCTTTTAAGCATGTAAGTGTCGGTATGGTTATGAAAGACCCTCGATGTAGAGTTGTTATGAAAATAGGAGTTTATTTAAGCATTGCTTTTACTAATAATATGGCAAAATACAAGGCCTTGATCATGGGGCTAAGTATAGCTAGATGTGGTAGTATCTGCCATTTATTGGTGAAAGGTGACTCACAGTTAGTGATCAATCAATTGAATGGGACTTATAGTGTGAGGGATCCCATTTTGTGGATATATCATCGCGCCACCTTAGATTTACTTGAGATGTTTGAGATAGTGACTTCTCAATTGGTTCTTGTTGGTGGAATTGCTTTGTGGATTCATTGGAAAATTATGTCTTTGTTAAGGATGTGTTTCTCAATTATGGTCCTAAGGGGTTGTTCAAATTGCATTATCTTATTAGCCTAGGACTACTGTGGGGATTGCTATGCTGACATATCCTGTTATGGCCATCGATGGTTAGTATGGGTGATGACTCAGGTTGCAATTGACCATCTTTTTATCCTTTCATGGATGCATAGGATCATTAAATGACATATTCGTGCCGACACCCCTTGCTATTTATGCACGGGTCCTAGCTAATAATATGATGCATTTAGTGTAGGATAAGCAACCCATCCCTTGGTTTTGTGATGAATTTTATTAATATTTTTGTGGTAAACCAATGATTATTTTTAGTTATGGGATGCTAATTGGTGTGCTTGATAGTCTTGGTTTCATTAGACCAAGAGGGCCAAATTATTTTGCAGTGTATCAGTTGATTTCATTAGGCCAAGAGGGCTATGTATTTGTTTGGTGGGGGTGTGGTTAATGGTTTCTTGTCTTAGTGCTGTACTAAAGAGATTCAATGGAGTACCTAGAGTGAGCCTATTTTGTGCAAAAACTTCTTGTGGCTGAGTTTGGGCGATATCCTTTCTTTATGAGTTTTTTCCCTTTGTGCTATATATATGTGTGTACATGGGGGGTTTTCTTCTTATGGGACCAATAAATCAAGGCATGAAGCCCCAAAGTTTAGGTTATGTGTGTTTGAGGAGTTTTGAGTAGTTGTTTGCCTCCTAGTAAAGACATTCTCGAGCACTCTAAGATCTGTTTTGAGAGTAGTCCCAGTGATCCTGCCTTGCTAGCCTACTAAGCAGTTGTTTCTAGGAGTTTTTGTTAGTTGTGAGATAGATATAGAAGCTTGCCAAATAAGAAAAGATAAGAAAAAATGAATATATATGATAAACTCAAAATATGGAGGTGTGTAAAAAGGGTTCTAACACCTAAACAAAAGAAAAAGAAAAAGGAAAGTAAAGAAAGAAAAAATTTAAGAGAATATGATCAGGCTTGGTAGGTTCCTGGGATGAGTTAGGGGTGACAGAAGGAGGAAAGATGAGAAAGCAAGGTTCAACTTGCTAGAATCCAAGATGTCAACCCAAGATATCAGTCCAAAGGCCAGAGAGTTTGGTCTTAATTTTAGTCCAAGGAGATTCCTTGCCCAAAGTTACAAAGGGAGACAGTCTAGTGGTGGACAGAGATCAAAAGTGGAATGCTACAAATGCAGAAGAACGGTCACATCTCCCCAAATTGCCAAACCCTAGAAGATCCATGGATTACAAGCCCCTCTATAGCTAATGCAAAGGAGAAGGCCACACTACTTAAATACTATCCTAGTCCAGCTCTACTAATGCCATAGACAACCAACAAATGAATCAAAATTCTGCCTTCAATCTAGTAGAATTGGAGGTAGCTATACTTATGCATGCCAAGAAAAGAGAACCAATAATTCCAAAAGAGAATATTTCACCTATAAAAGTTGTCAAGTTCAAGCTCCGAAGAGAGTCATAGAGCAGTAGTCTAGTGCCATAGAAGATTATAGAGATAGTCCAAGAAGCAAAACTAGAGAACCAGGATACATAAGACATGGATGTACCTTCAACGATAGACAAAGTGGTGTTGCAGCCCTTACTTGAAGAAAGAGGAAAAATGAAAGTGGATATCGCCCCATTCCCTAGCCACTTGGAAAAGCCTGTGGATCAAGAAATATGACTTAGTGAAGGACTTGGATACCTTTCACCCTAAGACAACTATTGATGCCATTTTCTAGTTGTAAAAAGAGATTTAAAAGCATTCTCATGCTAAGAAGAAGCATAAGGATTGCCAACCCTACAACTATTACTAAAACTAGTAAGGCCCTAGAGCTAGTGAAAGAAGTGGAGGTGGCCGATGCCTTCCTAGATCATCACACTCCAAAGACTAGCGTCTGGATAGAAGGTCGCTTTATTGCAAGTGCATTGATAGTTTGAGGCTCTTTAGTGAACATTATGACAGATGTGACAATGAAAGACCTAGGCCTGCAAGGCATATAACTCGCTCAGTGGCTCTTCAAAGTGGCTAATCAGAGCAGAATCAAGCCTTTAGGCATCCTTCCTTACATCAAGATCACAATTGTTGGTAGAGATTATTGGATGACATACCTAGTGGTAAAGCCCAACTCTTATGGAACCTCTTACCCTTTGTTACTCAAAAGAAAATGGTTGTTTGAAGCATAAGCAAGGATTTTTGGTTTTAAAAAACCCTAATCCTAGGTAGGGGACCTAACAAAGTGGTGCTGAAGCTCTATGGTTTGCAAAAAGGCCATGGATATACCTCTATAGAAGTCTCCTATGACTCTCCCAATGAAGCAAAGGATGGAACATCAATTGAAGATGACGTTGTCAAGAAAAATTTTCCAAAGAAATGTGAAGCACAGTTCCTAACAGTGGGCACTGAAAGCCAACTCCCAAAAGATGCAAAATCATTGTTGATGGGTGAATACCTCTTACTTGAACCATGAATAATTTCTAAAGTTAACTCAGATAGTAAGATAGAGACATGGATGTATTGCTCTCCCTGTAACATGGCCATGGCAGAACTAGAGATAGAAGCTGAAGCTGAAACAGTGAGCCCCTTCTTCTCTTACCCCAGAGCCCTTATAGGGGTAGAGACAGAGTTCAAAGAGGATGATAATGAAGGTGAAGATGTTGATTATGAAAGTGACATGGAAGAAGCTATCCAACTAGAAGAGGATACTAATGAGGAGGACATCCCAAAGGCCACATAAGCTAAAGATCCCATGTTGTTGGACAAAATGATTATGGTACCCTTTGGACTGGTAAACGAATCTCATCATAGACAAAAGATCTAAAAGAAGTGGATTAAGAAAAATAAGCCTTCCTTTAATAGTGGTTTTTGTTGCCCTAAACTACTCTTCTCAAGAAAGGATGATGATAATGCACCTTGTCAAAAAGCACTAGTCCCATAGCCCAAACATGTCTTAGATTGTCATTGTTATGTGACATTACTGGATGCATCCTTAGAAGACGAGTTCTCAAGTCAAGAAGTAATTAACTCTAAAAAGAAATCTACAACAACCTTGATACCATTTTAGCATTCCAAAGAGTCAGACGAGTCTTGATTGAAGATTGAAGTTGGTTTTAGTGGAGCATTAGAGGAAGAAGCTACTCCCTTGAAGGAGTCTGTCCAGAAGCAATTCATGTGACTTTCATTCGAGAAGTGAAAGGTGAAAAGTATTTGACTTTTATTGATTCAGATGGCATGGAAAGATATCTTAAAGTGGACAATAGCCTTCTAGAAGAGGAGCTACTCACCCTTCATAACCTATTGAAGGAGAATGTCAATGTTTTTTCTTGGTCTTACAAAAACTTAAAGGGGATTGATCCCATTGTGTATCAACAACACATTGACCTAGAGCCTGATGCTAAGCCCGTATAGCAATGATAGAGCCGCATGAATCCAATTTACTTTGCCCTAGTGAAATTAGAGTTATTGAAGCTCTTAGAAGTTAAGTTTATCTGTCCAGTGGCCAATAGTAAATGGGTTGTTTTGCCTATCGTGGTTGTACTTAAGAAGAATGGAAAGTTGCAAATCTGTGTTGACTTCTGAAAGTAGAATTCCAAAACAAAGAAATGTTATTTTCCTATTCCCTTCACCAACCAATTGTTAGACACAATGGCAAGTCATGAACTCTATTCCTTATTGGTGGTTTTAATGGATACAATCAAGTATAGATTGCAAAAGAAGACAGATCCAAAATAACCTTCACCATAGAATGTGGGACATATGCTTACAGAGTGATGTTGTTTGGGCTCTGCAATGCTTCTACCACATTCCAATGTTGATAATGGTTGCATTCCAGAATCATTTGGATGATTTCATTAAGGTATATCTAGATGACTTCTGTGTCTTCAGTATGATGTGCAAACATTGGGGACACTTGGAGCAATGCTTTGATCAATGCTGCGAGTATGTGATCTCCCTTAACCCCAACAAATGCATATTTGGAGTCTCTTTAGGCATTTTGTTGGGCTATATTGTCTCCACATAAGGAGTAGCAATAAACCCTGCTAAGAGTGAGAAGATTGTACCCCTAACTACTATACCAACCAATCTAAAATAATTGAGAGGATTTTCTGGCCATATGGGCTACTATAGGAGATTCATAAAACATTTTGTAACAAAGAAAATCCTGTGCGCACAAGGTCCTAAGGAAAGATGCATAGTTCATTTGGACAGACGATTGAGAAGAAGCCTTTAATGCCTTGAAGTAGTGTCTCATTAGAGCACCCATCCTACAACCTCCTGATTGGAAAAAGGAATTCCATGTGCACACTGATGCATTACTTGAAGAGCCAGGTGTAGTTCTTTATCGAAAAGTATTATGCAAGCATAAAAGTCACTAATAGGAAACAATGAGCCATGTGGTGGTCACTTTGTAAGAGAAGTGATAGCTAGGGAAGCTCAACTCGTAGGATACTGGTGGCCAACCCTCCATAAAGATGCCTATGATTACTATAAGCATTGTGATGCCTGTTAAACAAATGGAAAACATACAAAACCAATGCAATGCCACTACAGTGGATCCTTCCCTTAAAGCCATTTGAGAAATGAAGCATCGAATTTGTGGGCTCAATCCACCCTCAAACCAAAAGAAAGCAAAACAAATACATTTTGGTCTATACTGGTTATGTGATGAAGTGGTGTGAAGCCAAAGCTCTCAAGCATGATGGTAACAACGTGGCTTTATTCTTGTACAAGAACATTATCACTAGCTTTGGTAGTCCCTTAGATCTTGTTAGTGATGAGAGAGGCAATCACTTTCTAAATAAGATCATGGAAGAGCTAACAGAGATCTATAAGATTCGCCATCTCAAGTCCATACCCTAGTACCCCAAAGCCAACAACCAAGTCAAAGTCACCAATCGCATCCACTGTTTGATCCTAACAAGGACAATTTTTGCACATCACCATGATTGGGATGATCAACTTATAGAAGCCCTCTGGCCATACAAAACCTCCTATAAGGCCACAACAGGACATTTACCTTTCTAGTTGGTCTATGGTACATAATGCATCTTTCCAGTTGAGCTAGAATTACATTTTTTGAGAGTGGCTATTAGTGAATGGTTGAAAGATGCAAAGTCCATGGAAGATGCAGAGTCCATGCAGTGCCATCTGCTGCACTTCGGATGTCTAGACAAGAGTCACATGATGGCCTTACAATGCATTAAAGCCACATATGCTCGATTGAAAGTATACCATGATAGTTTCATCAAACAAAAAGAATTCAAAGAAGGTGATGTTGTCCTTGCCTATGATTCATGCTTTGGCAAGTTTCTTGGAAAGCTCCAACAGTGCTGGATGGGCCCTTACAAGAGGTACTTGTAGTCAACTGTAATGGCTTTGTTCAGATCCAAGCCATAGACGTCTTTGATAATCCCATCCTCATCAATGGCTATCACTTGAAGAAGTATTTCTTCCCTTGGGGATCTTGACAATCACAACTGACAATCCCTTTCCCCCTTTGGCGTTGCTTCTTAATGCTTCTCATGCTACTTCTAATAGGCATCATCATGTGGACTCTGTTAAAAAAGCAAATGATTTCTACTATACCTTCTATTCCAGCTCTTGCCATGTACTATTTCCTTTCCTTTGAATCCAATAGATGTGGTGGGATTGGTTCTAAATATTGGGATTCAAAAGAAAAAACAATCAAACAAAAAAAAGGAAAATAGGTTATGGGAGGAAAGCACTTCTATCCCTACCATATTGACCTAATCTTTGAAAAAAGGTAAAAACACCCTTTGGAGTTGGGAGAAAAGAAAAAGAAGGATGAAAATGAAAAAATTCCGTGTCATAATAGGCATTGCTCTGCAAGAAATGTAGTAAGACCCTTGGGCGAGAAGCTAGTTGTGGAAAATGTGGTAACACCTTGTAGTCCGAAATAGTTGAAGCCTCTATCACAATCTTCAGAATGCAGTTCTAAAGCCATCTCCCTTGGTGTGCTATGTGTTGTGATTCCACAGTATGTCTTACTCCTACATCAAACAAAATCTCCTACACGTAATTCAAGTTCATGATCTGCCAGCTACCTCCTTGGATATGTCTCTTCATCAGCAGCAGATCCTATTTGACATCATCGACAACACGAAGCCGATCTTCATCGACAACCCCCTGAGTGCCATGAGTGTTCATCCGAATCGGATGGGGATGTGAGTATGAGATGCTCTTTATATTCATCAATAGAGCATGAGACAAAGGGTGGGGTGAGTGACCAACCTCTTTCCCTTCAGTTCAAATGAGAGATGACATGTGTGAATCAAGAGTTGCCGCATGCACGGGTTGGGCCTCTCAATGCAGAAGCACAATCTATTCCTATGCACAATGTGAACTTATCCTTGCTTCACCAAAATTGCACTTTAATATCATACTCTTGTTTGTCATTTGAATTGGACATTTTTTCCTTTTACAGTCCCTTATTTTGACTTACGGTTCATCCGTTATTCACTTTTTACCATTTTTATACTCTTTGGATGTATTTTTATGGGGATGGATCCTATCCTCCCGGAATTGAAATATGACCTTAAATCTTTGTTTGTCCTTACAAACAGGGCATTTTTTTGCTTTTACTGCCCTTTGTTGCTTTCCTTGATTTTTGACAAATTTTACATGAATAAGACGTGTTTCTAGGTGAATGTGCTATTTTTTTCTCCGAAATTGTGGTTTGACCTTATAGTCCCAAATTTCCCTTTCCCTTGGATATTTTTCCTTTTCACAGCCCATCATTTCGATGCACGGTTTGGCCATTATTAATTTTTGCATGTTTGCATGTATTTTTCTTTGGCATTTTGGACATTTTTCCATGTGAATATGCCCATTTCTCATTAGAACCATGTTCTCACTTGATAAGCCTAGCCCTTGCCTCAAATCATAAAATTTTCTTTCTTATTGCCTTCTGTTTCAGTAGATGGATTTTTCATTATTAAATTTTGACTACATTTTTATATGCATTTTTTAGTATTTTTCATGTGAATGCTTCTTTTTGCCTTTGAAGCATTAATTGAGTTGACCAACCCATCTTTCCAGTCATCATGTCCATTTTTACTTTTGTTCAGTTATTCATTCGACGTCCAGTTGGTCCCCAATTAACTTTTTCGTGTTTTTTGCCTATCAGCATCCCCGTGTTCCACGTGAATATCGGTTTTCATCTTGTAACACATGCCATTGGGTCCATCATGTCGCATCCAAACCGCTCGTACTCTCCTCAGTCCTGTCTGCTCTCGAAAGTTCAAAAATTTTTAACCTCGCCCCATGCTTGTGTGTGGGACAGGGCACCCATAATTCATATTTCAATTGTAAAAGAAACACAAAAACAAAAAACAAAAGGAAAAAAAAAACCCCCTTGACGGTTCATTCTCCTTCTCCTCTTTCTTCTCTTCTCCTTCTTCTCTCTCCCCCCTCCCAACCTCCTTCTTTCTCCTTCTCCTCCTCCTCTTCTTCTTCCTCCTTCTTTTCTTCTTCTTCCTCCTCCTTCTCTCCGTCTCCTTCTTCTTCTTCTTCTCCCCTATTTCTTTGCTTCCTCCTCTCTCCTCCTTCTCCTCTTGCTCCTTCTCTCTCCTTCTCCCTCCCTCACCACTGCTCATCGCCCATTTGCAGCTCCACCACCTTTGCTCCTCCTCCTCTCTACTTCTCCCTCCCCCACTATGTGCTTGCTTCTCATGGCCCCATCATTGCCCGCTGTTTGTGGCCCCACCACCTCTGCCGTTGTTGCCACCATTGCCACCATCTAGTTGCTCACTTCCTCCTCCTCCTCCTCCTCTCCCCTTTTCTTTCTCTCCTTCTCCCTTCTCCCTTCTCCTCCCCACCACCACCACCACCACCACCACCACCACCACCACCACCACCACCACCACCACCACCTCCTCCTCCTCTTCCACCTCTCGATGGGTTTTTCCCCACCGTCCCCCCCAATAAACCCCATTCCCACCCCACTGTAAAATTTTCCATTTCCCCACGATTTTCCCCACCATGCCTCCCATAAATCTCATTCTCACAATCCCCTACTAAATTCACCTTGCCCCTAGTTTTTCCTCTAGACCCTGTTCCTATCCCCCCATCTGTACCAAAACACATACCCTTCAACACATAAATACACACTGTCCAACAACCATGGCCCCATGCTCTCATCCCTTCGTGGCATTGTCTTTTCAATAGGTGATCATGTGCTGGCTTCTGTATCGGTTTTTAAAGTCAATGGTTTGTGTGTTTGTGTTTGTGGTTCTTTGCTGCCGTTCATGTACATGGGGTTTTGTTCGTGCAGAGCAATATCAAGAAATAATGGAGATACATTATACTTGCATATTGTGAATAATAGTGCCTCCATTACTGTACTGCAATATGTTCAAAATAATTCTAGCACTTGGACTTGTGTGCTAAATTTCCCTTGATTGTACATCCTTCTTTGGACCTAATGTTAATGTTACCCCCTCATAGATTAGTGCTAGTCCCTTAACACTCATCATCATATAGGTAGAACACTTTTACCATTAATGTAAGGTGCATGCATAAATTAAAAAGAATTGATCAAAGAGCCTAAAAATTAGGACGATGCTCAACTTATTGGAGACAATATTACCCCTAATCCTAATGTATAAAAGCCAAAAAGTGAAAGAAAATCTCATTCTTGTGTGTACAATTTAAGAGTAGCTTTTCTTCTTCTTTCATCTTATATTTTGTGTACCTTGTTGAGAGTAAAAAGAGTCAGAGTGTGAGATTGAGAATGTGAGTGAGGGACCTAGAGAGTGAAGCTCTTCTCTCTTCTTGACTTTGTTCTCTTCTTTCTCTTTTTCTTCCATAGCTTGGAGGGTAAGAGGTAGAGTATGAGATTGCGATTTCTTGTTTTCTTTCTTCTCTACTTTTCCTCTTTTCGATAGAGCAAGTATGGATTGAATCAATTGCAAAGGAGTAGTAGAATAGAATCAAAGGGTAGCACTTGAATCATAAGGCAACCAAAGGAACCTTTAAATGTATTTGGAATACAATTCATGAAGGTGAAAAGCTAAGTCTATTGGAAACCCTTGAGTCATTTGTTTCTTGCTAGTATTAGAGTGTGATGAGAGACTAAACACCTTAGAGATCAAAATGTCACATGACTAGGTGGGAGATACCATACTGATTAGTATTCAAAAACTCTTGAATTAATAATAGTCTGTTCAATATTCCATCATTTAGCATTTGCATCAACAAGTAGTAGTACTCTTTGATGAAGAGGTTGGGAGTTGTCTTCAATGCTCTATTAGAGGATGGCTTGAAGATATGGATGATGTTCTTACTTGTAAGACATGGTGTTACTACAAAAGAAGTGAAGGGTGAAAAAAATGAAGGATGTCGCATTAAGCCTAGAGTGAGGCTTTGAGGAGCTACTAAAGGAGCTAGAAGAGTAGAGGGACTAGTTACATGAGGAGAGAAAGATAGCCTTAGCCTCGTTGAAGAGAGAAAAGAAAGCTCATGCAACAAGTTGGTCTAATGAATGAATTGGCTAGGGGATCATTTTGCTGATGTTCATGCACAACATGGCAAACCACGGTACCCATGTTTTTGCTAATTAAATTTTTTTGAAAACCTTTAAACACAAAAATAAATAAAAAAAGTTCCTACATAGAGTCGAGATATGCATACTCATTGCACTTACGAGTTCTCAATATTAGAGGTATCTACTGGCTTGATCACTTGGTTCCTTCTCTAACCCACTAGCCCCATTTCCCTCACTACACAATCTGAGGGCATATCAACGATGTGACCTTCTAATTATTCTCACCATAGGAAAAGCATGCAATAAGAGATGACTAGTCTTGCGGCCCTAAAGTGGAGTGGATGCCTAAGAGGGATGGAAAATCCCTAAACCTAGAAATCATGTATAAAAAGGATAAGAATGAATAGAATAAGCTATTCATATGTGCACAAACTTTGTTTACTTGCCTCCCTACTTTCATTGTGAGAGAGTGAATGAGGGTGAGAGTGAGAGATTGAGAGCAAGAGAGTGAGAGAGTGAGGATGACGGACCAAGAGGGTGAAGCTCTACTCATATTCTCTCCATGAACTCTCCCTGCCATGCCCATTCTTCTCTTTTACATGTGGAGGAGGCAGTAGAGGGTTGAGAGTTGAAGGAGCACTCATTTGGATCCTAGAGTGTGCAAAGTGCATCCTTCATGGAATTAAAGGAAGGCCATGCCACTCACTACAAATAAATGCTTGCATTTGTGTGTGAGAGATTTTGTAAGAGATAGTCATTGATTCTTGTGTGTTGAAGCTCTTGAAGGAATTAGAGTGTGTGTCTAAACATCCCACTATGTTGAGCTCATGTAGCACAACAAATGTTTTCTCCAAAAACAAAACAAAAAAAGAGCACAATAGTTGGTTGATCCCAAGCAATAGCTAGACATAATTGACAAAGTGAGAAGCTAGATTAAGAACACACAAAGGTATCTCTAGGACATCAAACCAATAGTAGAAGAGGAGCTACATGACTTGTGAACTATGAGTCGACTCGGTTGGCCTACTTACATGGGGTTAAAAAGAAAACCACATGCTAGATGCATCTCATCTAAAGCCAAGAAGTGCTATAGCTGAATGCTAGCCAATGCATGATTGGTGGAGATAGAACATTGAGTGGTATGACAAGGGAAGATGGGTTGCTAGCTTGCTGGCCAATTTAATGCCAATGCTAGTCTCCTTTCCACTAGGACAAGTGCTAAAGAAAACCTCTATACTTGTAATATCCTGTGCATCTACATGGGAGCCACCCCCCAAACAAATTAAGTAAATAAAAAAATTTTAACCCTTCCCCCTTGTCGTCACTAGACATGTGGCGGGAGGAAGGAAGGAGATGACGGCGGGATGGTAGGGATGATGTGGAGGGAGAAGGAGTAGATGACGGGGTAGATGAGGGAGATGACATTGACGGAGGAGGAGGCCATGGGCCTACCACCCCTCCTTAACCTCCTCGAGACGAGTTGGCCAAGCAAGCTGCCATGCAATCCGACAGGAGGTGGGGGAGGCCACCACCTCTTCCACATGCCCCCCCCCCCCCCAATCGTAAAAGGAAGGAGGAGGAGGCTTTGAACGGAACGCTGACAGAAAGGAAGGAGAAGCGGCCTTGTAGGGATCGACATGCCCACAAAGAGAGAGAGAGAGAGAGAGAGAGAGAGAGAGAGAGAGAGAGAGAGAGAGAGAGAGAGAGAGAGAGAGAGAGAGAGAGAGAGAGAGAGAGAGAGAGAGAGAGAGAGAGAGAGAGAGAGAGAGAGAGAGAGAGAGAGAGAGAGAGAGAGAGAGAGAGAGGGAGAGAGAGAGAGAGAGGGAGAGAGAGGGAGAGAGAGAGAGAGAGAGACCTCCAAAAGGTTCTCCTTATCTTCCCCTCCTTAGAGGGTGGTCACATGCATTTACCCTTTCCCTCCTATCCCCGAGCTTAACCCTTCCCATTGCGATAGAAGGAAATCACCCGGCACACCATCTCTCCAATGAGAGAAAGAGAGAGAGATTTATAAGCTGAAAGTATGGCCCCAAAACGGAGGGAGACATGCACCAACAGTAATTCCGCATCCAACAATGGAGCCACCAGCCAGGGCATTTTTGCGAATACGAATACAATGATGGGTATGGATAATTCACATTTGAATATCCAGGTACTAATTGCCATCTCCACTATTCATTGAGACATAGGTTATATTGCCTTGGCATGTGCATGAGTTCATTTTAATAAGTATCACGAAATTATTTTTTCAATAGTTAATGAACTTGTAGGAGATTTTAGGATAATTCTTTATGTAACCATAGATGACCTTGCGTAGATTTATGCATATGACGGGCTTGTAGGGATCGACATGCCCACAAAGAGAGAGAGAGAGAGAGAGAGAGAGAGAGAGAGAGAGAGAGAGAGAGAGAGAGAGAGAGAGAGAGAGAGAGAGAGAGAGAGAGAGAGAGAGAGAGAGAGAGAGAGAGAGAGAGAGAGGGAGGGAGGGAGGGAGGGAGGGAGGGAGGGAGGGAGGGAGGGAGGGAGAGAGAGAGAGAGAGAGAGAGAGAGAGAGAGAGAGAGAGAGAGAGAGAGAGAGAGAGCTCCAAAAGGTTCTCCTTCTCTTCCCCTCCTTAGAGCATGGCCACATGTGTTTACCCTTTCCTCCTATCCCCGAGCTTAACCCCTCCCACCATGATAGAAGGAAGTCACCCGGCACACCATCTCTCCAACAAGAGAAAGAGAGAGAGAGATTTATAAGCTGAAAGTATGGCCCCAAAACGGAGGGAGACATGCACCAATGGTAATTCCGCATCCAACAATGGAGCCACCAGCCAGGGCATTTTTGCAAATACAAATACAATGATGGGTATGGATAATTCATATCTGAATATCCAGGTACTAATTGCCATATCCACTATTCATTGAGACATAGGTTATATCGCCTTGGCATATGCATGAGTTCATTTTAATAAGTATCACAAAATTATTTTTTTCAATAGTTAATGAACTTGTAGGGGATTTTAGGATAATTCTTTATGTAACCATAGATGACCTTGCGTAGATTTATGTATATGATGCATTGAGGTGTTTGCACAAACCCTTGTGTCCCAATACAATCATTGTATCCCAATGCTATGCGACGAAATCATACGTAGCATAAAGAAGCATATAAGGTTACTTAAGGGTTATGCACATAGACGATGCATAACCCTTAAGTATAAGGTTACTTAAGGGTTATGCACATAGACGGTGCATGCATGGGAAAGATTATATGAAACATACATCGATGGCACACAAATTGATCTTACATTAAAGTCTTGCTAATATCGTGAACTATTAGTTCATTGGGATCTCAAAGTTGTGTGTAGCTAATACAAACAACAATCATTAGGATTAAAACTACGATGCCTTGAGATCTGTTCGATGGCGACTATGTTTATCAATCCTATTCAGCGTTGGGCTAGATGCAAACAACATCTCCAAGCCTTAAAGGCAAGGGAAGAACTCAAGGGATTAGGAAACCATGGGATCAAGTACAGACCAATACTTCTAAACTTGTTGGAAAAAAGGTCAGATTGTCGATCAATGTAAGTGCTCAGTAGAATTTACATTCTTGCATAGTTGTATGAGGCCTTGGCATGTGTCTTAGCCAAAGTGTTAAGTAAATCTTGCATAGAATCACTTAGATCCCAAGGAGGAGAGCGAATATGTGATGGAAGGGTTATCATAACTATTCTCGCAATGTTTGGAAAAGAGTACCATTGTTTTGTTGGTTGATCGAATAACACCCTAAATGCTTTTACATTTGTTGGATTGTGGTTTGGATGACTATTTCAAGTTCTTGTGAATTGATGGTAAATGCATGGCAGGGGTCTATGATGACAAGTTGCCATGGGGATAAATGAATGTTTTTTGAAAGATGATATTAGGACTGAATGCTTTGTTTGTGCTTGATTCTTAAAGGATTTAATTAAGGAAATGTTCTTTGCATGGGTGGATCATCTCTAAGATCACATTGCAGATTAATCTGAGAAGGGCACTGCTCAATTTATGGGCCGAAGGTCAAGTGGTGAAAAGGCCAACCACATGGAAACGATGTTTCACTCCTAGGCCACTTGTGGGTCAAATGGAGCTTTGGACACCCCTTGCCTAGTCCGGAATAGAGTTGAAGACTACCATGAGCCCAACGTTTGTGGTGTTGGAAGATCCTATTCTAGATAAAGGATGGAAATTATGGTGCCATGTGATTTGGACTGAGTACTTTTGTAGGGCAGAAGGGACATATAATTAATTTCTCCTATATGGGTAGGAGACAAAGATTGAAGATAAGTTAAGGAACTTGTTTGTCAAAAGGACTGCTTGCTTTGTATTCATGTCAGTATTATACATTACATGAAAGAACCCTGTTCTCTAAAAGGCTTAATTAAGAAAGCTTATTTTAAATGTCACACATAAATGTGATAGGACCTAATTAGATAACTAAAGAATGCCTATAGAAGAAAGCTGATTTTAAATGTCACAATGTTTTACTATCGTCCGATCTTTAGGTATTGTTAGGTTAGAATACGATTCATGCTGTTTTAGGGGACTAGAATGGGACTATGCCCTACAAGTAGAGAGGTTGAGCAGTGCATCCCTCTTGTTTCCCATTCTCTTTGAACCAAGTGTGGTATGGGTCAACCTCGGTTTGGGTATCTCTGCGTAAAGTAGGATGTCCAGGTCCTAACGCTAGAATGTTGACAGGAGACCTTGACCACTAGGGACGTAAGTTTCAGGTTGATCCTAGTGGGTCCAGTCGCGAACATTGTTGTGCCACTATGCGGGCACAATGTGAAAAACTCTGGAGTGAATCATCATCTAACTTCTGTATTGATGTAGAGAGTCAATGTAATCTAAGTCTTTAGTGCTACTGTCCGTGGCATGGATTATTAAAAAATAATTAGCCTATTTTTGATAATATTTATTGTAAAAATACAAAAAAGTTGAAAAAGCTTCTAGATTAGGATGGCATGCAAAAAGCAAGTTGCTTTTTCAGCCAGTTATTGGATTCTTCATAAAAAAAGATAGAGGGGCAAAATCGCGCGCGTCGTGATCGTTGTTGACAGGCTGAAAACTTCACTTTGAACTGGAAGAAGAAGAAAAAGTGATCTAGTAGATCCCTGAGCAGGTGTCCTAGGGTTTTAACCCCATTTTGAAGCTAATGGAGCCATCAGATTTGGGTTTTGAGAAATAGAGAAGGAGCTGTTATTTTGATGCACGTTTTTGTTCTACAAAGAAGCTCTAGGAGAACTAATGCTTGGAGATTGTTTCTGAGTAGTGTCAAACAAAGGATTTCAGGTTTTGTCAATACATATTGATTCAATTCATTGTGCTTTGTCTTTATCGTGTTTACATGAAGGGATCTACAAGCTCAACCCTTGAGACCTACAGACCATTTATTGGTCAAGCATTTCAAGCCAAGTGACCATGGCTACCTCTCACATAGTCGGCACGCTCTCCCTACCTATGGGATGCAGTGAGCTTACCTTGATGCCCAATCGAGTACCCTCCTCTCTCGTGCATGCTAGTAGCTCCATGATCCTTGAGGCAAGCTCAAGCAACCTCAATCCATCTCCAACAAGCTCCATCCTCCATAGCCGCGTGAGATAAGAGAAGAGAAGAGAAGAAGATGAAGAGAGGAGATGGGGAGCTTCTTCTCCTCGATCCCTCACTCACACACACTCACTCCCTCACTCCCTCACACTCACTCACTCCCTCTCTCAAGCACAAGCAAGGAGGCAAGAAGAAGAGAAGAAGAAGAAGAAGCTTTTTGCCACACACAAGAATGAGCTTCTCATTCACTTTTCAAAGTTTATATACATGTCCTAAATCCCTTTTGGGTGCATCCCCTTATCCCCTTTTTTACATGGCTGGTGGGTCCTTTGTCCCATTGTTTTTCTATCTTTCTAGCTTCCTTCCTACCGCCCAACTACCTTTACAAAATGCATGGGTGAGAGCCCAACACTCTTAAAATAAATCATAGTGTACCTTGTGCTTTTTTACAAAAGTATAGACTCACACTTTTTCTCGTGCACCTTTTTCCTTGATTTAGGACTTTTTTGCACTTCTTCTGTTTCTAGATTCTTCTTGGCACACCTTCGTTTTCTATTTCACTTTTTCCTTGGCCTTGTCTTCTGCTTTAGATTTTTTGGATTTTCCACCTTGTTTTTTGAGGGTTAACATTTTTCCCTCCTAGACGAGTGCCAGTCCCATGGCACTCACCATCGTAGGTAGCAAGCTTTGGCATGCACTGAAGATGTGGGTGGAAGGGACTGCTATGGCGGGGGTTTAGTGGTGGTGCGGATGAAGGTGGTTGGTGGCACTTTGTTGGCCTGCTTGGTTGGTGATAGGGGTGTTGAAGTTGGGGATAGGACCGGTTTTGTTGGGAGTTGCATTCATGGGTTAGCACATGTATTGATGTTCGGGGGATTCTGGGGCGGGTGACGATTCGTTGGCGGGCTTGTAGGATGATGAAGGATAAGAATTCAGAGTGGAGTGTTGATGAAGAGCTGACGGTACTTTCGTTGGAGTTCGCAATACCTGCAATTGAAAAGCTTTATATGTGGTCTCTCCCTGGGGTTAATGCTAGTCTTCTTATTGTGCACAAGACATAGTTTGAATAGTTTGGGAGATAGGTCTGTGGGAGCTTTCGCTCAACCGCCAAGACCCACGGACCGCTTATTGTTTCAAGCATTCCAAGTTGAGCACTAATGGCTATCTCTCACATAGCCAACGTGCCATCCATATCTACGGGTGTAGTGAGCTTACCTTCATGCTGTTTGAGTTACCTCCTCTCCCGCGCACTCCGATAGCTCCACGATCCAAGTGCAAGCTTCAAGCAAGCTCCATCCTCAAGCCCCACGCTCCAAGCTCCATCACCACGAGCAAGAGAAGAGAAGAGAAGATAAGAGAAGAAGAGAGGAGAACACGGAGAGCTTCTCCACCTCACGGTCCCTCACACTCACATACTCGCTCCCTCACACTCTCACGCTCCCTCTCTCAAGCATAAGCTCAAGCAAGCAAGAACAAGAAGAAGAAGAAGAAGGAGAAGAGAGCTACTTTTTGCCACACACAAGAATGATCTTCTCATTCACTTTTCAACTTTATATACAAAACCCTAAATCCCTTTTGGGCGGTCATCCCCTTTTCCCCTTTTTTACATGGCCGGCCGTGGCCTAGGCCCTTTTCCCATTGTCCCTCTATCTTCCTAGCTTCCTTTCCACCACCTGTCTACATTTACAAATTACACCGGGGGTGAGAGCCCGGCGCTCCTTGAATTAAACCATGATGCGCTTGCGCTCTTTTACAAAATTTTTGACTTGCGCTTTTCCTTGTGCGCCTTTGTCTTCCGTTTCTCTTTGCCTTGGCCTTTGACTTTGTCTTCTATTTTAGCTTTCTGGATTTTCCATCGCCTGGCACTCTTTTACAAGATTGCAGGGCACGCCTTTGTATTTTAAAATGCACCTTTTCCCTTTTGCATTTGCCTTGGGATTTTTAAGGTTGCCCCTGCGCTTTTGGCCTTTTCTCGTCTTCTTTCTTCTGTCAGGCTACCTTTTTTCCGCCTTTGCCCTGCGTCTTTTTTATTTCCTTTTGCTTTCTTCGTGTTGGGATTAACATTACCCTCCTCCTAGACGAGTGCCAGTCCCATGGCACTCACCGTTGTAGGTAGCAGGCGTTTAGTATGCACCGAAGATGTGGGTGGCAAGGATGTCTGTAGTTGCCATGGCTGAGTGTGGTGGGGGTGGGGAGGAAGGTTGTTGGGGGCACGTTGGTGGGTTAAGTGGTAGGTGGTAGGGCAATGGGAGTTGGTGGTAGGGATGTTCTTTGGTGGGGGGGTTGCACTGCTGGAGTACAATGGCAGTCTTACAGTGTGATATGGATAGGAATTCAGAGTTGAGTGTTGATGAAGAGCGAACGACACCCTCGTTGGAGTTTTCAATACCTGGAATTGAAAACCTCTCATAGGTGATTTCTGGGAAGTGCTAGTCTTCTTTATTGTGCACAAGACATAGTTCAATCAGTTTGGGAGACAACTCGAACTCTAAGCAAGCTGAGAGTATTGTCCTGCACTTGAGGACCCAAACTGTGTATATACTTTGGTGCAGATATTATGTGAGTGCTCGTGCATACTTAGATATTACATAGGTAGAAGATCGCATGCTGGTTTCTCATATGTCATGTGGATGAAGCAAAGTGGTCCATGGTGGGAAGAAGTACACGTGAAGGTGGGTGCGACATCCTGTGCATTGTGATTGCATGACGTAGTAGGATAGAACACAGGGATACTGTACTATCCGTAGCTGGTAGACATTGGGCATGTGCAATGAGGATGGTGTACTATTCATGGCCATTCGTGCGGTGCTTACCACAATTGATTGCAATGGTATTAAGGCAGAGTGCAAGCGGAAATTGTGTGAAGGGGTCAGGGTGACAGGTCTAACCATAGGTGAGACAAGCTCCTTAGGTCTGTCCTGCCCCCCTTGATGTGCCCTGAACTATTGTGGGGGGTGCTAGGGGGCTAGGGGACTAGGGATGGCACCAGCCGACCAAGGTCACTGGACGCACCTAATTTGAGGACCCCCAGGTGGAGTGCTGTGATCGTGGGTGCTTCTTATGTTTTCGTTCTTTTGTTTTCTTCTCTTCCTTTTTTTTTTTTTGCCTAAGTACAACCATTGCAATATGCTGAGGCTATGAGCCTTTCAATGGGTTGGGAAATGTCAAGCCTCAAAGACTCAGGAAGTGGATATGACAGTGATGATTGTGCCCTAGCCTCGTTGTTAGGGGAGCCGTTGTTACGATATTGGTGCGATTGAGATGACACCCGTCGTGAGCTCACTGTAGAGCTTGACCCAAGAAGAGAGTGTAGCACATGACTATGCTTTGGTTTGTGCGATGTGGGCACTCACAAGGGTGATTTTTCGCATTCAGCAGCGTGGCTTTGCTGCGGTTCTTTGTACGGTTGGTGGTCTTGCAGTGACCTAGGCGTTGAACACGTTTGCACGAAGACCTATGTCATCCTGCATCCACTTGTCACTTCATGAGAGTATATGCTTTCTTGCATTAAGTACATCGAACAAATGCAATCATGTTAAGACATAATTTTTTGAAATACTATGATGTTAATTGCAATGCCTATTCCATTGCTTGTTAAAGACGTGGCACACATTAACGATAGGTAAAGGAAGTGTGTACAAGTGGGGAGCTTGCCCCTTTACTCATCAAAAGACAAAAAGTTATAGCATGATGACTTGTCAAGCTGCTTGTACATCATAGGGGCTTAGTCGATTTGAACAAGGCGAGGTGAGTCCGGGTGGTCAGGCGACTGGGGCTCTGGTGGTGCGGGGCTCCCGTGAGGTTGGGCAGGGAACATGTCGGCCGGGACATGAATGGTGTAGTCTCGGGCCGCCATCGTTTCCAAAATTCCTTTGAACAATTCATTGAATTCTTCCCTGTCCCAAGCTGCCCTTTCTGCCCTTGAACACCTAGTGCTCGAGCGTCCGTTGGGGGTTTATGCAACTGGTGTTGCCACATCTTGTGTGCTTCTTTGAGCTTCGACTTTCCTGGCCCGGGGATTCTTCGGCCTTCATCCGGGGCGGTGTCTCTTGGGACCTCGTTTCTTTGCATAACTTTTGAGGGTGGGCATGTAGCATACCGGCGGAGGGGTGTGTGCTGTATGTTCCCGTCATCCGCGGAGAGCATCTTTGCAAGCCAGCTGCCCTAGGTTCTCCATGTTTTTTTTGTAGGGGGACCTGCAAGATGCAAACCAAGGGTTATGCCTTGACATGGAATAAAGCCTTTCGCATGGGAGGGATTATAGTGTGGGTTATCAAACGCATATGACTAGAAGGGGAGGGGTGGGACGTGCAGTGCTCATTGTAGAGGGATGGCCCCCGTGATGATGTTCATTTAGCCTCTAGCCATTAGCAGATCTTGGCTCACGCTAAGTTATGTGGACTGATGGTCATGGATTTGGGCAGGGCTCATCCTCAGAAGGATAGACCGGAAAGGGAAAGGTGTATAGAAAGGGACTGCACCCTGCCTACATCATCAGAGATGTTGGTCAGGGCTTCCCATGGTGGCAATGAGGGATGCATGCCCTCCGCCCAAAGGTGGAAATGGTCACGCCACTTCTAAATACGTGGTGAGAGGGGGACCGGACGAGCTTAGCCTATTGACCCCAACTCTTCTGCTTGCACTTGACTATTATTGCTTGTATGTGTTGATAGTGTCTATACAAGGTCACAAAAGTCATTGTTAATTTATATACATATCCATGAATCCATGTCACTTCATGAGGATAAAAACCAATTATAGAACTCCGGATTGTACTGGAGCGTGGCACACGCATCCAGTACTTGTGGCAGCTTACTCAATACCGATAGATATTTTGCAACATCAAGTAGCATGGAACCTTGTCTGAGTCTACTGGCAACATGTAACTCCTCCTCAGTGAGAACCTTATCAAACAACGAGTTCTTTTGGCTAGGTTCCAGCTAAGTCCATACCCCGAATGGCAGTCAGCACTCAAAGGGAAGTTGGTGCCATATAGGTTGGGTCTCTTTGAGACTGCCATTTGGCCAATCTCTCCTCTGAGACTGTCATGATCTGGGCTCCTAGTTTGGCCATTGCAATGCGGTTCTCACACCAACGCTGTTCAAATTGACTTCGGCCCTTTGATAGTCGCTTTAATTGCTCTAACTCTAAGAGATTTGGTTGGCAGAGCGCATCATTGAATGTGACAGTTAAGCGCAGTTCGTCGGCTTCCTTGCCAGAGATGAGTCGCATGTGTTCATACAGGAGCCTGTTATAGTGCTCGTCAAGATGTTCTTGCTCTTCCCAAGATAAGGGAAATGGCAAGTATTCTTCGAACTGCTCTTTAGGGAATGCGTGCATGTCTGCCAGGACATAGATACGTGCGAACACTTTGAGCTTAGCATCAAACTCAGTTAAGCATTCAGTGACACTTCTATGTTCAACGAGGGCTTGCTCGGTTGCTATCTCATGCAAGGTTCTAGGAGTTTTCCTGGATTTTAGCATAGCTGGGGGCTCCGGCCTAGATGCACAAGTTTGGCCAATGCTAGGATTTCTTATGCTCTTGGGGTCTCCATGTGTCTCCTGAGGCTTCGTTATTGCGTCATGGTTCTCCTTGGATGTGACTGGTATAGGCTTGTCACCCTATTGTGATAGCGTTATGTCCACTCTTGATTGGTCAATGCAAGTTCCATTGTCGGTGGATTGAGCGTTGCAAGCAGCCATTGATGGTAACGACTACTTTGATTTTTCAGAGCACATGGATGTGTCTGAGGTTTCACTGCTATTAGGAGAGGCATCAATGGGTTCATTGGTGGGTGGACTCGATGCTTTATTCATCAGCTCTCCAACGCTCTTCATCTCAATGTTCTTGGGGTCCACAACCACCTGTAACTATTGTTGTTTTCGTTGTTTTCGCTTCTTTTCCTTGGTCAGTGAAGGTGCATCTCTCAATGACTCAGGACCCTGGACTAGGTCAACTGTTGTTGTGCTTGGTTGGGCCTTAGCATTTCCTTTCTCTAGTGTGTCCACATGGGAAGATTAGCCTCGCCAGGTTGTGAGGGTACACCTGTCTTCCTTTGGAAAGAGTCTAGCTCTTCAGCCAATTCCCACGTGTTTAACTCCTCCAGCCTAGGCTTTAGGCACTTTGGAAGTGCTGGAGTTGTCGGGGAAGTTGGTTGTGACACCTCCTTCACAGGTAAACTGCTAAGGACACGTTCCGCAAGGGGCATTGCCAGAGCCAAGGGTTGTGACTGCTGTGATCCTTGATTGGAAGTAGTAGCGGCTAGTCAAGTGGGTTGGCTACTCTCGGTGGATTGCTGTGTCAGGTCTCTAAGTAGATCAGAAGTGGTCGACTTGGATTTTCATTTAGGTTTCCTCCTACGCCTCTTTGCTTTTGACATAATTTGGGCTTCTGGCAGAGGTGGTTTAGCAGGGGGTTTTGGTACCCAAATCCATTGGTTGGTTGTATAATACCCTTGAGCACGAAGCAATGCCTTGGATATCCATCGTGGCATTGTGCTAGCTCTCCATCGATGCCTTCGTCTATAAGGCTTGGGCTTCTTTCGTGGTCTTCTACGATATTTGTAAGTCCAAACCCTATCCTTGGCCTTGTCTCCTAACCTTTTTGTTTCAAGTATGGCCACACTCACGGGTTCTCTCCGTTCAATCTGCACTTGTATCAACTCTTTCAACAACTCCTTGCTCTCATTACTAGGCTTGCTTGGTATGTTAGAATGCTCCTTGCCCTTCCCTCGAGGTTTGATGAGGTCACCCTTGCTAAAGGTTGTGACTATCCTCACACCTAATAGTGTCAGGTGTATCCTCTGTGCTACATAGTCAGCCTCACATTTGGTCACCCTTTTGAAGGGTCTTCCTCTAGGAGGGTTTCCTTACCATATTTAGCACTATTTGGAGTAACATGAAATAAGATGGGCAAGATTTCAGTTTCAATTGTTGCAAGGATATTGCACTTCCCTATGAGTGCTTGTGGAGGTCCCCCATAAGGGCTAAGAGTTGCATTAGTCAGTGTCAGCTCTGGTTGGCCTAGTAGGGTCCATGCCCCATAGGTCAAGACATTAAAATCTGCTCCTTTATCAATTAGAGCATCGATAGTATACTCTCTTTTCGCGGTGAGTTTGACCCTAAGATAAGCAGGTGGTACCATGTCTTCATCTTTCGGGTCTTGGCTTGTAAATTTAAGCCTTTTGACGAATGCCGTTGAGTCCCCAACTGCACGACCAGATGTGGATTTTCCATTGATGTCTTGGCTCGTCCATGCAGTGATATTCAAGGAGCATCTATTGTCAGGACTGCCATATCTAGTCATTATCACCATTCTAGCTTGATGTTGTTGCTTTTCGCTTTGACTTGATGTAGTCCGAATGCAACACTTATGTGTTTTTGCAGTGTGGCCTTCTTGCCCTTGTTGGCTAGGTTGGCCCATTGAGGTTCTAGGGTCTCTATTTCTCTCGGTTCGGGTATGGGCTTTTGGTTGCTCTTTTGTCAGTGAGAATCCATGTTTATGTAGAGCCATTACTACACTAGGGTGAAATTTAGAGGACCTGTCACGGCGTGCAGTTTCTCTCCAATCTACTTGGGGGAGGTGCGGAGGGGGCAGAGCCCCCTCTACAGGGGTCCGGGGGGCAGTCCCGCCCCGGCCCACAGGGCCGTTAAGGTAAATGCCATACGTGATTTGAGAGACCGTTTATAGCCAAATTTTGGACTACTTGCTCTAAGATTCAACCCAGTGATCAATCTATGATAGGGTTTTGGCTCTATGTGGTCTCTTGGTCAATTTCAGTGTCTTCAGGTTAAAATTTGAGAAAATCTAAATTCGGGCCAATAGGTCCGAATTACAGGGGCCGAATACCCAATTCGGACCGTCCGAGGGCCGAGTAGAAGGGGCTGAACGTAATTGGTCCGCATGTCAAATTCGACCAGTTCGAGTCTAGATGTCCGAGGGCCGAGTGGGCTGAGAGCCGAGTTAGGTGGGCCGAGGGCCGAATTCCAAAGTTAGTTCGAGTGCTCAATTCGGAAGGGCCGAGCGGTGGGTGTTTGAGTGGTAGTGGGCCGAATGGTCTAAGGACCAAGTGGCTGAGGGCCAATTCGAGTGGTTCGAGGGCCAATTTTGGGACTCGGCCCAGAATCGCTGTCACTCGGACACGCCGAGCGCGACACGTTTTTTCACCAGACTTTACGAGATTCGCTGTGCCGAGTGTTGGAGGCATTCCCCCTAGTCAAGCAGCTCCAAATCCAACCTACTCATGTAGGCGAAGGTGTAGAATTACCTGGGCTGGGTAAATATCTCGCGATGACAAGATCAAAGCAGATCCACTCAATGAAGTTGTCTTCTTCTCTCCTGCTCTCCTGAAACCCTGCAATGCACAATGTGGCCTTTCTTGCCACTCTTGGCTCCTTTTCACCCTGTCCAGGCCTGCACTCACCTCAAAATTGCCTCCCTTACTAATATTTAACCCAAAATTTTATTTCTTGCCCTTCTTTTCCATGTTTCAGCCTGTTATACAACAACAAAAAACCCTACTATTTGTGCCAAGTTTTGCTCCTATCCTTCCTAAATGCATAAAAAATTATAAGAAAAATACCTACACTACTCCATCATGCTTTCCCAAGTCCAAAACAACAAAAACCTACTTGCTAAGGAGATCGAATACCTCTTCAAACTCCCTCCTTTTTCCTACCTATCTACCTCAAGCACCGGTTCGGGAAAAACCCTACTTCAATGCTTGATTCGAAGCGCGCAAGCGCTCAAGGCTTGAATCCGTTGGTCCCGGCAATGGAACCAAAATGTGGGAGCTTTCGTTCAACCGCCAAGACCCACGGACCGCTTATTGTTTCAAGCGTTCCAAGTCGAGCACTAATGGCTACCTCTCACATAGCCGATGCGCCATCCATATCTACGGGTGTAGTGAGCTTACCTCCATGCCATTCGAGTTACCTCCTCTCCCGCGCACTCCGGTAGCTCCACGATCCAAGTGCAAGCTTCAAGTAAGCTCCATCCTCAAGCCCCATGCTCCAAGCTCCATCATCGCGAGCAAGAGAAGAAAAGAGAAGAGAAGAAGAGAGGAGAACACGGAGAGCTTCTCCACCCCACGGTCCCTCACCCTCACACACTCGCTCTCACACTCCCTCTCTCAAGCATAAGCGTAAGCAAGCAAGAACAAGAAGAAGAAGAAGAAGGAGAAGAGAGCCACTTTTTGCCACACACAAGAATGAGCTTCTCATTCACATTTCAACTTTATATACAAAACCCTAAATCCCTTTTGGGTGGTCATCCCCTTTTTTGTCAAGAATCGCGTGGTGGAGGGACTTGCTCAAGATGCTGCGCCGAACACACACAGAATGCACAAGGAGAAGCTCACTCAAGAGACAAGAAGAGAGATGGAGGCCAAAACGTTTTCTTGCTGATTTCTTCTTCTTCTTCCACACACTTTTTACAATGTACACAAAGTATAGATAAGATACAACATAAAGGAAAGTGGCCTACTAAGTCAAACAATGCATAACCAACTACACTAGTCGACTGGCGCTATAACTATGCCAGCTGTAAATAGGTGTAACAACCTGAATATAATAAGTAATAAGTCAGTGGCCATGTGTGAGTTGTAATGACCACCGATGTGCTAAGTGTAGACGTGTGGACCCATCTAACCAGGCGGTCCATCATCAATGTCCGCATGTGTTGAGCTTGTCATCTCAACACTCCCCCTCAAGCTCAACTACATCTTTGCAATTCCAAGTAAGCTTCGAAACTTCTGAAGCTTCTCTGTACCCAATCCCTTCGTGAAGATGTCAGCTATCTGATCCTGTGTGCTGACATACACCAAGTCAATCTCACCTGCTAGTACCTTCTCTCTCACAAAGTGATAGTGTACCTCAATATGTTTTCTCCTGGCATGGAACACAGGGTTCCTACCCAACTGTATACTACTCATGTTGTCACAATAAATGACAACTGGACCTTCCATCTGCATATCCAAATCAGCCATTAACTTTTGTAGCCATACTACCTCACATGCTGAAACAATAGCACCTCTATACTCAGCCTCTGTAGTTGACAAAGCAACTGTAGATTGCTTTTTGTTGCTCCAAGCAACTGCTGCACTACCAAGAGAGAACTTGTATCCACTGGTAGATCTTCTATCATACATACTACCAGCCCAATCTACATCTGTGTATCCAAACACCTGTACATCTGTACCTGCCTCATAGAAAAGTCCATAATGTAATGTGGACTTCACATATCTCAATATGCGTCTGACTGCATCCAAATGTGGCTTTCTAGGTACTTGCATAAATTGACTCACAAGACCAACAACATAGCTCAAGTCTGGCCTTGTAATGGTCATGTAGTTCAAACTCCCCACTATCCTCCTGAACATAGTAGGGTCTTCTATCTCATCCTTAACATCAGCACTCAACTTTACATTCTGCTCCAACGGAACTGAAAGTGGTTTGCATGCTGTCATACCATACTTGGACAACATATCCAAGCCATACTGTCTTTGGGACAGCCATATACCATCATCACATCTGATCACCTCAATGCCAAGGAAGTACCTTAGCTCACCTAAATCCTTCATCTCAAACTTCTTCTTCAAAAAATCCTTGACTTCAGCAATCCCACTATCACTATCACCTGTAATAATCAAGTCATCCACATAGATGACTATGATGACCAAACCTGCATCTCCCTTTCTCACATAAAGTGAGTGATTGGCATCAAAAACATAAAAGCCAATATTGACAAGATACTCTCTGATCTTGTCAGACCATGCTCTAGGTGCTTGCTTGAGCCCATAGAGCGCCTTCTTCAACCTGCACACATACGTGGGATGCTCTAAATCTTCATAACCTGTTGGCTGATCCACATACACTTCTTCCTGCAAATCACCATGCAAGAAGGCATTCTTCACATCCATTTGTTGCAACCTCCAACCTTTGGCTGCTGCCAAAGCAATCACACATCTAACGGTTGCCATCCTAGCAACTGGACTGAAGATTTCATCATAATCTATGCCATATGTCTGGGCATAGCCTTTTGCAACCAGCCTAGCTTTGTACCTACTAATAGAACCATCTGCATTGTGCTTAATCTTATAAACCCACTTACATCCAATAGATTTCTTGCCCTTTGGCAATGATACTAGATCCCAAGTCTTATTGGCCTCTAATGTAGCCATCTCCTCATCCATTGCTGCATCCCAATGAGTATGACCAAAAACATCCTCAAAACAAGTGGGCTCAACATCCTCAACTAGTTTCACCATATAAGCATAATGGTGAGCTGCATAACCTTCAAAACCAAATCTTTTAACAGGATATCTGACCCTGCTAGATCTGCGTACCACAGGATCACTCAATGGAGCCTTTACACTATTATGAGCTCTCTGTACACCTGGTGTCTTCACAGAAGGAATACCAAGCTCATCATCTAAGCTCTCTGAGCCACTGGAGTCTCCATCAAGAACTGCATCAATGCCATCTAACACTTTATTCTTTCCTTTGTCTTTACCTATAGTGCTACTAGATGCACCTGAAGATATAGAGGTACTCCTTAGTCTCCCAGACCAAGGACTACCAGATGATGTCTCTGGTCCACTAAGAATCCGCGATTCTTGATTTTCAGCCTACACATGAGTGTCATGATCATTATCATCATCTAATGCATCACCACTAGATGCATACCAACTGCTCATTTCATCAAAGATGACATCCCTGCTCACTCTGAACTTACATGTGATAGGGTTATAACAGCGATACCCTTTCTGCTCTAAAGAGTATCCAATAAAGACACACTTTTCAGCCTTTGGATCCAGTTTCTTCCACAACTCATCTATCACATGAACATACGCAATGCAGCCAAACACTTTCAAGTGTGAGACATCAGGCTTCTTACCTGTAAAACATTCTTCAGGGGTCATACCATGAACTGCAGCTGTGGGAGTTCTATTCATAATATAAACAGCAGTATGAACATCATTAGACCAAAAAGGCTTAGGCATATTCTTTTCAGCCATCAAGGCGCGTGAAACTTCTGCAATATGCCTGTTTTTCCTTTCTGCAACCCCATTTTGCTGTGGGGTATACCTGCATGTGAACTGTCTCTTTATCCCGTGAGACCTCAGAAAATCACTGAACTCATTCGAGAGGTACTCTCTCCCT
The DNA here is from genome assembly GCF_053477565.2 of Lygodium microphyllum. Lineage (NCBI taxonomy): Eukaryota > Viridiplantae > Streptophyta > Polypodiopsida > Schizaeales > Lygodiaceae > Lygodium > Lygodium microphyllum. Next base: position 150,998,661 of record NC_141137.1, read on the forward strand.
CCATCTGACCTCAAGCACTTTACTTTCAAGCATGTTTCTCTTTCAACTGCAACCTTGAAAGTTCTAAAGTGCTCAAACGCTTCACTCTTTTCCTTCATAAAATATACCCACAGCTTTCTAGAACAATCATCAATGAATGTGACAAAGTATGAACTGCCTCCAAGAGATACATTTTGTGCAGGCCCCCAAATGTCTGTATGCACAACATCAAGGATATTTCTGCTTACATCTCTGTCATGTGAAAAGGGTTGTCTTGCCTGCTTACCAAACTGACATGCTTCGCATACCTTATGAAATTCTGCAACTCTAAATGTAGGCAAACCTGTAACCAACCCTTTGGACTGCATTAATTTCAACCTTTGTACATTTGCATGTCCTATTCGTTTGTGCCAAATTTCAATATCTGCAACAACACCTTTTCCTTTAGCATACATAGCAGCATTCATAGTAGGAATTCCAGCATCCAGAGTAAACATATGCCCAACTCTACTTCCCTTTGCAACTAACCTGGACTTGTCATTGAAGTCTTCTACAAAGCAGCCCTTTGCATTAAATTTGACCTGAAGCCCTTACTCTACCATCTGACCCACTGACACCAAGTTCTTTGTAATAGATGGCACATATAATACATATGAAAGACTCTTTGTCTTACCATCATGCAAGGACAAGGGAACTTTTCCAATGTGTGAAATTGGGTGGCATGAATCATCACCCGTCTGCACATAACCTGCATTTTGCAAATTTTGCATCTCTCCAAACCATTCTGCATGGCTAGTCATATGATTGGATGCACCTGAATCGACATACCAAACATAATCATGTGTTTCCTTTCCTGTAATAGCATTCAACATATGCTGCATAACAAACATACGTTCATTTTTGTCTTCATTCTATCGTGAAGACGATGCATAGTTTCCTTGCTGCAACTTACCACTGCGGATATCATCTTTCTTAGCATAACATTGGGCTGCAATATGACCTGTTTTGCCACAGTAGTGACACACAATACCAGAGTTATTAGAACCTCTGTTCAGCCATCCACCTCTTCCTCTAAAGCTCCCCCTGTCTCTAAAGTTACCACAACCTCTTGAAACTTGCATATCGCCAAATTGTTGATTCAATCTGTTTTGCTGGTTGTCATTACCACCTCTTGTACCACGGCCTCTTGAAGAGAACCTGCCACGTCCCCTTCCTGAACTGGAGTAGAAAGCTTGGACCTATTCACCACTTCTTTCAGATGTCTCACTCTGCATGTTGATCTCTTCAGTGATCATAAGGGAGACCAACTCATCGAAATCTAGGAATGGCTTTCTAACATATACGGAAGTTACAAAAGACTTGCAAGCCTTTTCATTGTTAAGTCCACCCAAGGTAGATGACACCAAATCATCATCATCGGGCATTGCATCAATCGCTACCAAGGCATCTGCAATGCTCCTTACCTTCAGTGCATACTCATTGATAGACATCTTCCCTCTCTTCAATGTATTCAACTCTTGCTTGAGTTGAATCTTTTGTGCCTTTGTATTTACAAAAAACATACTTTCAAGTATGGTCCAAGCTGCATATGAATTCTCTGCATTTCTAATATGTCCCAGCATATTATTGTCAACTACTGCAGACAGCCAATACATGACCTTTTTATCTTTTGCATTCCATTCCTTTCGTGCCTTTGTCTCTTCTGCAGTTGGAGGATCACTCACCTCCGGCTCCTTTTCTTCACCTGAAACAAACTCGTAGAGCCCTTTTCCAATAAGGAAGTTCGTGACACAGAACTTCCATAATGGGTAGTTGTTCTTGTCGAGCTTCTCAATGATGGGGCTTCCACTGTACTCTGCCATTATGACAAAACTAATACCAAACAGCAAGCAAATCTTCTGCAACCTTTGACCTGTAGTGCACAATAATACACCAGACAGCCTTTTTCATTGTCTGCTCAATAATACATGCAATCTGCAACCTGTTTGTAGATAAACCTTATGTTTGCTTCCTGCAAACACCTCAAGAATTACAGATTCGCAATCTGTAACCTGTGCACCCACTTTCGGTCAAAATAACCGAAATCATAGTGTACCCTGAAACTGTTGTCCGCAACCTTGCAGCTCTAAAACGGGGCCTGAAACGGCCTCAAATGTCCAAAATAACACCAATGCTCTTCGCGCACACCAAATCTCATTGCAATTTGAGATTTTTGCTCGGCCCTGCTTCCAGTGCCTCCACAGGCACTATCCAAGAGAGAGAGTGGATGAATGGGAGAGCTTCTTACCCGTGGCTTGCTTGCTCGAACCTTGCTTCTTCTCCTTCGCTTCAACCTTCGAAATCAGCCTCTCTCAGTGGCGCGGCTCTGATACCATGTCAAGAATCGCGTGGTGGAGGGACTTGCTCAAGATGCTGCGTGGAACACACACAGAATGCACAAGGAGAAGCTCACTTAAGAGACAAGAAGAGAGATGGAGGCCAAAACGTTTTCTTACTGATTTCTTCTTCTTCTTCCACACACTTTTTACAATGTACACAAAGTATAGATAAGATACAACATAAAGGAAAGTGGCCTACTAAGTCAAACAATGCATAACCAACTACACTAGTCGACTGGCGCTATAACTATGCCAGCTGTAAATAGGTGTAACAACCTGAATATAATAAGTAATGAGTCAGTGGCCATGTGTGAGTCGTAATGACCACTGACGTGCTAAGTGTAGACGTGTGGACCCATCTAACCAGGCGGTCCATCATCAATGTCCGCATGGGTTGAGATTGTCATCTCAACATTTTTTCCTTTTTACATGGCTGGTCGTGGCCTAGGCCCTTTTCCCATTGTCCCTCTATCTTCCTAGCTTCCTTTCCACTGCCTATCTACATTTACAAATTGCACGGGTGAGAGCCCGGCGCTCCTTGAATTAAACCATGATGCGCTTGCGCTCTTTTACAAAAGTTTTGACTTGCGCTTTTCCTTGTGCACCTTTGTCTTTCGTTTCTCTTTGCCTTGGCCTTTGTCTTTGTCTTTTGTTTTAGCTTTCCGGATTTTCCACTGCCTGGCACTCTTTTACAAGATTTCAGGGCGTGCCTTTGTATTTTAAAATGCACATTTCCCCTTTTGCGTTTGCCTTGGGATTTTTAAGGTTGCCGCTGCGCTTTTGGCCTTTTCTCCTCTTATTTCTTCTGTCGGGCTGCCTTTTTTCCGCCTTTGCCATGCGTCTTTTTTATTTCCTTTTGCTTTCTTCGTGTTGGGATTAACAAGGTCGAAACTCTCAGCAAGCTGAGAGTATTGTCCTGCACTTGAGGACCCAAAAATTATATGTATTGTGGTGGTGCAGATATTATGTGAGTGCATGTGCATACTTAGATATTACATAGTTAGGAGACCGCTGGTCTAGTTCCTTGTAGTAATGGCTGGATGAAGCAAGGGTTCGATGGGATGGAAAACATTGTTGATATTGAGGAGAAGTACACTTGAAGGCTTCTTGAGACATCATTTGTGATTTTGACAACACGATGTAGCATAATTGAGCTCATTGATGCCTTAGATTTGGTAGTTGGTGGCTATTCTTAGTGGTTGAAGAGTACAATATACTGTCCATGGGCTTCCATGCCTTGCTTACCACCACTGTTGATTGCAATGGCACATGGCATTGAGATGGAGTGCGAAAAAGAATTATGTAAATGGTTTGGGGTGACAGGTCCACAACCATAGGTGAGATGACCTCCCTAGGTATGTCCTGCCCTTGATGTGCCGCCTTGAACAATTGTGCGGGATGTGGAAAAGGGATAGGGGATTAGGGACGTACCTAATTTGAGGACCCCTAGGTGCTAGTGCTATGATCGTGGGTGCCCCTTTTTTGTTTTTTTTCTCTCTCTCTCTCTCTCTCTCTCTCTTTCTTTCTTTTCTTTTCTTATTCTTTTACTTTTTTGTGTGTGGATAAAATGAATGCAACCATTGCAATACATTGAGGCTATGGGTCTTTCATTTGGATTAGGAAATGTCAAGATCCAAAGGTTGTGAAAAATAGATATTACTGTTGAGATATCGAGTTCCACTCGTGATATGCCAGGGTGACCGTTGTGCATTTATGTCACCGACTTGTCAGTTGCAGATGCGGTTGGTACACCGCCCATGAATAATAGCTAGATGACAGCTATCCTTATCGACTCTAGTTCGTGGCTCAGTTAATATGCCACCTTAGTTAGTTGAGTTTGGTTTGAGACCCATATATAGGGTTCTTCTATTTCTATGTACTTGAGTTCTTTTGGCTTACACAACTAAGAAGTGGAAAACTGTTTTCAGCCTCCACCTTTGTGTGTATTCCCCCATTGTGCAAGCAAGAAAGCTACAAGTGAGACTCCTTCCTTCTCTCCCACAATCTTGACATGGTATCAGAGCCTTGTTTGTGGTAAGGAGCTCAAGAAAGCAAACCAAGTTCGCGGTGTTCTGGTAAGAGGACCAGTGTTGCTTTCATTTTTCTGTTTTGGGAGCAAGTCTCTGCAGGTAGCACAGCCGGAAAGTGCAAGAGTGCATTGTCTCAGATTGAGACACCCTTCGCGGTGTAGCAAGAGGGCAGTATATGCTGCGGGTAAGGGCTTCAGCCCTTGGTTGCTCTGTTTTTTTGATTTGAGGCCATTTTGGGCCTATTTTGAAGGCGGATGTTTTCTACACGCACTCAAGAAAAGGTCCTGTTTTATGCTGTGCGACCACTGTTCTACAGATCGATGAAAAGTTGCTGTAGAAATTGCATCGTATGCCTGTGCGCAGAGACATTGGGAGTTACAGAATCATCCTTGTTGCCTGTTGATGCAAAATTGTCACTAGGAAGTGACTGTGTGGTCAAATACCACTTTCGTCAGTTTTGTAGATTAGCCTTTGTGAGGCTGAAGCTGTGTTCTTTGCAGTGACAGAATTTTTTGTAGTGTTCTGTAATGGCGTCTGATTCTCTTTCACAGATTGTCACTGAAAAGCTTGACAAGAACAACTTCCAAGCATGGAAGTTTAGAATGACGAATTTCCTTATGGGAAAAGGATATTGGGAATTTGTTGCAGGAAATGAAGAAGAATCAGTTCTTCCTGATGTTCCCAATCAACAGCAAATGCAGGCATTTAAAGCATGGCATGAGAGAGCCAGGAAAGTTATGTACTGGCTGTCTATCAGTATTTCAGACTCTATGATTGTGCATATTCAAGATGCAAGTACGCCGAAGGAGGCATGGGATACTTTGTCAAAAATGTATAGCACAAATACGCAAGCCAGGAAAATGCAGCTCAAGCAAGAGCTGCATAATGTGCAAAGAGAAAATATGAGCATCAATGACTACCACATGAAGGTGAAGAAGATTGCAGATGCACTTGCTTCTATTGGGTCGCCAATGGAAGATGATGATTTAGTTTCTGTGACCTTGAATGGTCTAGGAACGGATTATGCACAGTTCCGAACATCCATTTCTTTCCGTGAAAGATTTCCTGATTTTGAGGAGTTGATTGCTCTTCTAATTTCTGAGGAGCAGAGAAATGGTGGTGCATCTTCTTCAGGAGGAACTTCAAAAGAAGCTGTCTTCTACTCAAATGCTAGAAGAGGTAGAGGCAGAGGTAGAGGAGGCCGATCTGGAGGCCATGGTAGAAATCAAAATATGCAGCAAACTCAAGAAAACCAGTCCTTTGGAGGAGGACGTGGTAACTCTAGAGGTAGGGGGAGCCAAAGAGGTCGTGGTGGATGGCAAAGAGGCCAAAATACAAACAGCAATGTTGAATGCTACTACTGTGGTAAAATGGGTCATATGGCTAAAGACTGCTATAAAAAGCAGAATGACATCATGAATGGAAAATTGCAACAAGGGAATTATGTATCTTCTAGTAGACAGGGTGATGACAGAAATGAGCATTTGTTTATGGTGCAACACATGACCAATTCTGTGACAAGTGCAGAAGAAAGCAACGATGTGTGGTATGTTGACTTAGGTGCATCAAACCACATGACAGGTCATGCAGAATGGATGCAAGATGCAAGGAAAATGGAAAAACCAGGATTTGTGGAGACTGGTGATGATACTGCACATCCTATTGTGCAGATTGGAAAAATTCCTTTGTCTATGCAGGATGGAAAAAAGAAATACCTGTCGGATGTATTTCATGTCCCAAATATCACCAAGAACCTGGTTTCTGTTGGTCAAATGGTTGAGCAGGGCTTGCAGGTCAAATTTAATTCTCATGGATGCTTTGTTGAAGATATGAAAAATAAAGGTCGCTTGATAGCAAAAGGAAAGAAGAAGGGCAGAATGTTTACGTTGGATGCAGACATGCCTGAATTGAGTGAAGCAATGTTTGCACATGGGACCGGTGTAGTTGCAAATATTGATATCTGGCATAAACACATTGGTCATGTTAATGTACGACTTAAATCAATGCAAGCCCAAAATATTGTTGCAGGATTGCCTAAATTCAAGGTTGCAAAAATGCATAAGGTATGTAAAGCTTGTCAATTTGGAAAACAGGCAAGGAAACCATTTCCTAGACATGTTCAAGAGAGTAAGAAGCCATTGGAATTAATCCACTTTGATGTGTGGACTACTAAAGCTGCATCTATTGGAGGCTGTCATTATTTTGTCACTTTTATTGATGACTATAGCAGAAAAGTTTGGGTGTATTTTATAAAAAAGAAAAGTGAAGTTTTTGGGCATTTCAAAACTCTTAAAGCTATGGTTGAAAAAGAAACAGGCCTGCAAATAAAATGCCTAAGGTCAGATGGAGGGGGAGAGTACCTCTCAAATGAGTTTGCAAGGTTCTTGCAGGAGCATGGCATAAAGCAGCAATATTCATGTAGTCATACCCCACAGCAAAATTGAATTGTAGAAAGAAAAAACAGGTATATTGGAGAGGTATCTCGTACCATACTCAATGAAAAAGACCTACCAGATTTTTACTGGGCTGAGGCAGTTGCTACAGCAGTCTACATAATGAACAGGACTCCCACTGCAGCAATACATGGGATGACTCCAGAGGAGAGGTATACTGGTAGGAAACCGGATATTTCTCATTTGAAAATTTTTGGTTGCATTGCCTATGTTCATGTGCCAGATGAGTTGAGATCCAAGTTGGATCCAAAAGCTGAGAAATGCATCTTTATTGGTTACTCTCTGCAGCAAAAAGGGTATAGATACTATAACCCTTCTACTCATAAGTTTATAGTGAGCAAAGATGTTGTTTTTGATGAGATGAGTAGCTGGTATAAACCAGTAAATGTGATTGATAATGTAGATGCACAAAATGGTAATGCTGCACAGAATTCACAGCAGCAGTCTCACAAGATATTAGTGGACCTGGAGTGTCCTCTAACAGTGGTTCACATTCTTTGCCATGGACAGGCAGATTGAGATCAGGAGAATCTTCTCAAAGTAATGCAGATAGTGGTATGCAGGTATCACAAAAAGGAAAAGAGAAGGTAGATCAGCCCATGTTTGATGTGAATGCAGGTCACTCTTATGTGGATGGTGAATCCAGTGGCTCAGAACAGAGTATTGATGATGAGTTGGATATTCCTTCTATTGTTATACCTGGAGTAAGGAAGACCAGGGATGTTTTGAGAGCACCTCGGAGTGAACCTACTTTGCGCAGGTCTACCAGAGCTAGGTATCCTGTGGACAGGCTGAAATATGATGGATTTACAGCCATTCACTATGCCTATATGGTCAAAGTGATACAGGAACCAGAACCCACTTCTTTTGAGCAAGCCATGGGAAAAGAAAAATGGGAGAAAGCCATGGATGAAGAAATGGATGCCTTAGAAGCAAATGCTACATGGGAATTGGTACCTTTGCCTAAAGATAAGAATGCAATTGGTTGTAAGTGGATTTATAAGGTGAAGCACAATGTAGATGGTTCTGTGAGCAGATACAAGGCAAGATTAGTAGTCAACGGGTATGCACAAACATATGGCATTGATTATGAAGAAACATTCAGTCCGGTTGCAAGGATGGAAATCGTAAGAGCAGTCATTGCTATGGCTGCATCAAAGGGATGGTCTTTACATCAGATGGATGTAAAGAATGCCTTCTTGCATGGTGATTTGCAAGAAGAGGTCTATATGGAACAGCCACCAGGTTATGTGCATGTTGTTCATCCTGAGTTTGTTTTGTATGGCTTGAAGCAAGCACCTAGAGCATGGTCTGATAAGATAGGACAGTATCTTGTCACTATTTGGCTTTCAGATTTCCAAGGCAGATTTCTCACTTTATGTGAGAAAAACAGAGAAATGTATTATGCTGCTTGTCATTTATGTTGATGATTTGATTATCACAGGTGATAGTGATGAAGATATCCTTCATGTGAAAATGCTATTGAAGCAGAAGTTTGAGATGAAGGATTTGGGAGAGCTGCGTTATTTCTTGGGCATTGAGGTGATTAGATCACCAAGTGGGACATGGCTCTTGCAGAGGCAGTATGGATTGGACATGCTATCCAAATATGGGATGACAGGCTGTAAGCCTATTTCAGTTCCTTTGGAGGAGAATGTGAAGTTGAGCACAGATGCAGGTGAGCTTCTCGAAGACCCTACTATGTACAGATGCATAGTAGGAAGTTTGATTTATATGACTATTACCAGGCCAGCTTTAAGCTATGCTGTTGGATTGGTAAGCCAGTTTATGCAGGCTCCAAGGAAACCGCATTTGGATGCGGCTAGATGCATACTCAGGTATGTGAAGTCCACATTGCAGTACGGACTATTTTATGAGACTAGGATTCAGATACAGTTGCATGGATACACTGATGCTGATTGGGCTGGTAGTATTTCTGATAGACGATCTACCAGTGGATATGCGTTCTCTTTTGGGAGTGCTGCAGTCACTTGGAGCAACAAGAAACAGCCTACAGTTGCCTTGTCGAGCACAGAGGCTGAGTACAGGGGCACAACAATAGCTGCATGTGAGGTTGCTTGGTTGCATAAGCTACTTTATGATATGCATCAGCCTACAGATGGGCCAGTTGTCATTTATTGTGACAACATGAGTAGTATACACTTGGAAAATAACCTAGTCTATCATGCTAGAACAAAGCACATTGAGGTGCATTATCACTATGTGCAGGAGAGGGTTTTTACTAGGTCTTATTGATCTAGTTTATGTCAGCACAGAGGATCAGGTAGCTGACATATTTACGAAGGCATTGGGTGCAGAGAAGCTGCGCAAGTTCAGAGACCTGCTTGGTGTGCAGGAATTGGGATTGAGCTCGAGGGGGAGTGTTGAGATATCGAGCTCCACTCGTGATATGCCAGGGCGACCGTTGTGCATTTATGTCACCGACTTGTCAGTTGCAGATGCGGTTGGTTGTGGTTGGTATACCGCCCATGAATAATAGCTAGATGACAGCTATCCTTATCTACTCTAGTTTGTGGCTCAGTTAGTATGCCACTTTAGTTAGTTGAGTTTGGTTTGAGACCCATATATAGGGTTCTTCTATTTCTATGTACTTGAGTTCTTTTGGCTTACACAACTAAGAAGAGGAAAACTCTTTTTAGCCTCCACCTTTGTGTGTATTCCCCCATTGTGCAAGCAAGAAAGCTACAAGTGAGACTCCTTCCTTCTCTCCCACAATCTTGACAATTACAAAGATGATTGTGTTACTAACCTCGATGCTAGAGGAACAGTTGTTGAGATGAAGAGATACACTTGAGATTTTGCAAACCTCTTTGTAACATGTGAGACATTGATACAATTGAGGTAGCGATTGCAGTGAGCTATACATGGACAAGGAATAGGGCATCTAGTGGAAAATGGCGTCCTGGTAGACAAAGAACTATTTGCCTTGTCATTGTTGAGAGCATCTGGTGGCAAATGGCATCCTGGTAGACAAAGAACTGTTTGCCTTGTCATTGTTGAGAGCATGGCTCCTACCAGGCTATTGAGTTTGGCCAAGAAAGAAAGAGTAGCCAATGACTGTGCTTTGGGCCATGCTCAAATGCACTGCATGCTTTTCATATGGTTGATTTTCTCTTCCAATGGGTTTTCTGTCGGCTCTTTGCTCTTGGTATTTCTGTCACTTTTCCGTAATGGTTCTTTGTGGGGTTGGTGGTCTTGTGGTGACTTGGACCTTAAACACTTTCGTTACGAAGACCTGTGTCGTCCTGCGTCCACTTGACACTTCGTGAGAGTATATGCAAATCACATGTGTCAATTATGATGAACAGATGCAACGCAAGAAGATATTACTTCATCTAAATCCTATGGTGTTGACCTGTGATGCACCTCATCGGTGCTTGTTAAAGATATGCCATCTATTAGTAGTAAGGGAGGTTTGTATAGTTGGGGGGAGCTTGCCCCTTTAACCACTTAAGAACAAAAACTTATGGCAAGATGGCCTTTGTTAAGCAGCTTATACAACATAGGCTTATGGCAAGATGGCCTTTGTTAACCAGCTTATACAACATGGGATATTCTATTTGTATGAGGAGGTGGGGTGAGTTTGGGTGGTCAGGCAACTGGGATTGTGCCAGTGAGGGGCTCCCATTAGGTCGGGCAGGGAAGATATCGGCCGGGTGGATGCTTCATTGACAATCAACACTACAATCATTGCATTAGAATGGGTGACCATGCCAACAAAAAATATTGTTTTGGTGTAGGTGGATATAGAGAAGCCATTTAACATGGTGGGGTGGGAGTTCATAAAGCAAACTTTGCCAAAATTGGGATCCAATGGTAGGATTGTTGACCTCCTGTTTATGCTAGTCGACGAAGGTGTTGCCTATATTTTTGTCAACAACTCTCTACAAAGCTACTATTGATTCAAAGAGGAGTTTGTCAAGGTTGTCCCCTGAGCCATTGCTATTTTCAGTAGCCACTCATCCAATTTTTTCATTTTAGATTGGATGGTGGAAGAGAGAAAGTTGGCTAGCGTAAAGCATAGAGAAAAGCACCCACTTGGGCAAGGATTTGCTGACAACATGCTCATGATGCTTAAAGCAAGTAAACACAATATAGAAAAGCTTTGGGCATTTTAAGTCTGAATGAGAAGACTATTGGATTCAAAATCAACCTAAGCAAGTCTTGCTTAGTTAGCCTTAGTGAAGATCTACTATAAGTTTAGGCTACCAAGGGAAGTTAGTTAACATGGGCACAATTTTCAAGTATCTTGGTTTCCCTATGGGATTTCAAGTCAATGACTCTACTAAGGTAAATTTGATCTTAGAGGAAATCAAGAGGAAAGCCCTTTAATGGAAGTCTACTTCCTACCTTTTGCATTTAAATTTCTAAATCATTAAGGTGCTCATTTTTCCTGCCCTCAAATTCTAATTTTTTCCTTCTGTTCTAAAACAAAAGCTTGCATAGAATATAGGGTTCCTTGATTGGGCATTTTCTATGGGGTAGGTTTAGAAACACTCATTACTGCACTCCCATTGGTATGAATTACCTTAAAATTGGGTTTAGAAAGAGGGGACCTCCAATCGCTAGATGTAGGGGACGAAGCAATCACCTTGAGGGCCAAACATTATACTAAATTTTTGGAGCAAAAGACACACCTTGGTCCATGATGACGATGCATGTCATTTTTAGTGTGAACAACAACTTTTGTGCAAAACTGGGCATTTAAAAGGAGAAAATCCTTTATTCACAAATTTCCCTTGAGGTTCATGATCATGGTATACTAGCTCACTTCTTGTCCTCTTGGAGGAAAATTTTGCAAAGTGGGAAACAGCTTGGTATGGGGCAATACATTCATCAAGAAGATAATGTGTTTTCATCATGGGTGTTTTGTACCCTCTCACTAACACATTGCAGAAGAGGGGTTATTTACTGGTCAAGAAATGTATTTTCAAAGTGGAGCATTGGCTCGATCATCAAGGTGGGTTGCTCTTGATAAGTCAAGTTTGAATTGTTGGAGCTTATCCAAGCTTACAAGCTAGCATGGGAAGTAGTTGCTCAAGATCTTGATAGGCGGTCAGGGGCTAGATTGACACCTAGACCTATTAAAACTCTCCCTATCAAGTAGAAGGGAAGAATTTTTGTCTAAATTTCATGCCCTAACTATTAAAATACTCTTGGATAGTCACAAAAATATGGTGCATAGAATAAGAAGGATTTGGGGGATTGAAGTGTTTGCAACCAGATTAGAATTCATTTTGAAAAGGATTTGGATCAACAAGCTTCCTCTCAAGTTCAAAATGTTCGCTTGGAGGGTGTAGTGTGGTGCTTTCACCACTACAGCCAAACTTGGTCAAAGAGGTTTGTTGGAGGGAAAATGAGATCCAGCTATTGCCCTCATAGTATCCTTGAGCACGTAATAGGGTTATGGGGACCCATCGTGGATTAAGGGTGTGTTTACGGCTTTGGCATCTAGGTTGCTTTCTAGGCTTTGCATGAGAGTTCCTAGGTTTGCGGGTTGCATTTTATTATTGTGGGAAGGCTTGCCTTGATGTTTAGGTACCCATTGAAATGTAGGTTGCTTAACCTTAGGAGTGGGTTTGGTGGGCTCAGTGGGGTGTGTCACATCACGACCATGTCCTTAGCCTTAGGCATGGTCTTCTCTATTGGTGGAGTGGTGGTCTTGGAGGGACCCACACTGCCCTTGCTGAAAGTTTTCACGACGCACACATTTCCTATGGCGAGGTGGATACACTGCAGGTCATAATCGATGTAACAATGGGTTTGTTTTTTGAAGGTGCACCCTAGCAGCGACGCCTTGCTGTCTCCTTTGTGTTGGGCAAAACATAGAAGATGATTGGCAAACTTTTAGACTCAATAGAGACAACATCTTTGCACTTCCCAAGGAGTGCATAGGATTCGCCCCCAAATGGGCTAAGTTTAGCATTAATTGGTTGCAACTGGGGTTGACCAATGAGGGTCCAATGAGCATGGGTTGGGATATTGACGTCAGTTCCCTCATCAATCAAAGCATCATAAGAATGATTCTTTTGGGCTGTGGCCGTGATTCGTAAATAAGTTGGAGCAACAACTTCCTCATCATCCTCTATCTTGGTGATGGTTGCGACGTAGACATTGACAGGGGCCTCTATCATAGGGGGCTCATGTAAAGGATGTTGGGGGGTTTTGTACTTCTTCATGCAACTGCCATTGAAAAAGCCTATGCCCTCACCTTCTAGTGTTTCAAGTTTGACATTTCCCGTCCTATTGATGGCATGCACTCTAAAAGGTACAAGGCTAGCCTCCTCATCCTTGGTCAGGTAGTCTGCTATGAATACAGGTCAAGGCTTCTCACCTTCCCCTGCCAGGTTGACTTCCTTGACCTTTGTGGGTCCTTCAATAGGCTCGCTGGTCTGGCCTTGCCTCTTTGCTCCTAGCAAGACCACCACTCTGTCACCCTTCTTGAATTTAGTGAAGCGTTTGGGTAGATCTTGCGATTTCTTCTATCGTTCTGCGTCTGACTCTTTTGTTTGTTTGTTTCTTTCCTCCTTTAGGCGATTGCGCCTTAGGTTGTTGTGTTTGGTTTTGGATGGCATGGGTATTTCAGGGTCGCTCTCCATACTGACTTCAGACTCTGAGTTGAACTCACATCCCTCACTAGAGGAAGGAGTCTCCTCGAGTGGTCGTAGTTTAGTAGGCGTGTCTGTCCTAAACACAGGTTACCACTGGTGGTTGGGCAATTCCAGCCTATTCATAATCCATTGCCCCTATGTGTTCCAACCAAGAGTGATCGCAATCCAATCTCATAACTCCTCTCTTGATCTCATATGCATTCCTTTCTCGGGACTTGGAGTCTGCTCTTATCTGCTCTATCACCCTTCCATCAGTATCATACTCCACGGTATCCATTTCCTCCTCGCTCTTCTAATTGATGGAAGAACAATCCTCATATTCATTATCAAAACCATCACTCCCTGACTGCTCGTCGTCGTCTCCTGGGTCGTCCTTTCTAGCCTCTTTCTCGTCACTGACTAGAGCCCAACTGTATAGGAAGTTCAGGTCGTGAACTTTGGTCCACTTCCACTTGTGCTCACCCAGGAGGTCTGTGAGGGGCTAGAGATTAGTGGAAGATTGCCCTCCAATCTGCTTGTCAATTACTCTAGCGTTTCTTGGAGTTCTAGCTTATTATTTGGGATATGGAAAGTGATAGGTTTGGGCTAACCACGCGCACTCCTTGCCATCATGTAGAGTGGTATTGAGTGTTCCTCATCTAGTGTGCATATGGTTTGTGTGGCTTGCTTATACTCCTCCTCATCATCTGAGAATGGGAGATCGATGGTTGCAAGGACATGCATCCAATCTCACTCATCCTCAAGGCAGGGGATATACTTGGTCAGCGGCCCATACGATGTGGTTGGTTGCGTGTCATCCCTCAATGTGGCTGAGATGGCATCTAGATCAATAGGTGTTGTATTCCAGGTATCCATATCCACCCTTATTGCTTCCTTCCAATTCCCTAAGAAGATTAGACCATTTCCCCAGTCCTCGATGACTCGTGCATTCCTCATCTAGGGTCGGCCTAGCAGGATGTGGCAGTCCACTCTCTTCATAACAATGAAGTGTACAGAGAACTGGACATGTGCAATCTTCACTGGCCAATTCTTTAAAACTCCAAACGGCCTTACCTTCATTCCATTTGCTAGTGTGACATTGAACCTAGTAGTCTCAACAGGAGGGTTTTCCCAGGCTTGCAAGACTGTGTGGCTCAAGACACTAACCCCTGCGCACGTGTTTACGATTCCTTTTCGCATCATGTCTCCTAGGGCCAGGATGGGTAGCACAGCATGCATCTCGATGGCCTCCTAAAAAGCATTTACATGCAAAGATTTAGGCACTGAGCGTAGCATCAAGCTTGGTATCTGTGTGACTGCATCATGCTTATGCAGGTTAGCAACAATCTACTCAGTTGCTTCCTCCATCAAGTGCTTCAATTCCAACCAAAGCATCGGATGCTGCCTAAGCAGGTCTCCTAGGCTCAAGGTTACTGGGGTGGTTACTAATGTCATGAGGAGGTTACTCATCATTTTTCTCTCCTCCTTTCCCACACCTCTAGGCCATTGGCCTTGGGTGTTTTGCTGGCCCGTGGCTCTTAAGCTTCTCATGGGTGGTGCTGCCATGGCATAGGCGCATCTCTTGACCTTGGTCAAGAGGGTGAGACTGGGGTGCTCAAACTAAAGAAGTCCTCAGTTCTATCTTTTATGATGGCCTCAGCATCCTTCAGGTTCTCTTGGGCTTCCTTTACCCATTCCTTGACCTTTTCAATCACTTCTGATTGGCGCTTCGGCGGGGGTACTCCCCTACCTTAGTACTCCCTTTCTCTGCTGTTTTCAGAGCGGTGGTTTCAGCCTCAGCATCAGTTATCTTACTGCCACTCACTAGCATCATTGCTCCGTCAATTTTGAGAGTGATCTTAGCGTCAGTTTTCTTCTTTCTCTGCCTACAACTCTTCTTCCCTAATGATGCAGCGTCTAGGTTGCTAGGCCCAGGTAGTGATATGCTAGCCTACCGTGTTTGTGCATGTGTCATGACATGCAACGGGATGGGTGTATCTTCACTGTTGAATGTCTCAATGCCAAATAGCCCCAAAGGTACTAATGGTACATTGCCTGAGCTCGAGGATGGCTTTTGTCTAGGGCATTCCCTGAAGAGATGGGTGATGCAGCACTCGACACAACTGAGATCAGCTCTCTCCCTATTAGCCTGCTCTTTTTTTTGGGCATCATGTCGATATTTGACCAGGGTGACCACAAGTCCAGCACGTGACTATGTCTTGGGTTGGCCTTGAAAAACCTCTGCCTCTTTCCCTTCCTAATGCCATCATCGGCACTGGTTGATAGTCCATGAGGACCAGATTACCCTCTTCATCATACGAGACGTAAGGGTTCACACATGACTCCTCGTCATTGGACTCTTCCACGTAGTGGATGGGAGTGTCACTCGATGGATGTGTCATGAAGGGTCCAGGCGATCTGGGTATGCCCGTGGGATTGATCTCTAATCTAGGAATGATCGGTTTTGCATCATTAGGTGCTAGAAGGGCCAATGGGACTCCTCTTCCAAAGAAGTTAGATGGCCTATTCTTGTAGTATGGTGAGTTGTACTACAGTGTGTAAGGAAATCTTCTTGGCAATTGACAATGTATTGCATCGTGGCAAACCTTCTGTAATTTTCACAAGGCCTGGATCTTGGATCCTGGCACTCGGCAGGGATGTGGTTGCCTCCACAGTGCACACACTAGACATGCGGTCTAGTGGGTCTCTTTACCAACTCTTGCAACTGTGCTAGCTCCATCCTGACTTCGGCTAGCTCTTGGTCTTGTGTCGTGCTCTTGCCCTTTTCCTGCGTGCCACGGGATAATCTCTCGGTATAGGTTGTGGCTTTCTCTGTGGTTCTTTGGCTAGAGCCATCTCGATTAGAGCTTCTAGTGCTTCTCTTCCTAAGTTGGTCATCTACCCTTATTGCCTCATCGAAAACCCTAGTGAGCACATCTCTTTGCAAGCTCGACTTGCTTGCCAGTGCCTTGTAAAGTTCCTCGCTATGGATTCTGTTTATAAAAACGATAGAGACTACTCTCTCGTTTGGTTGTTCGTTGGGAGGGATTCTCTTAAACATGCTACGTACATGAGTGACGTAGTCTCTAATGTCCTCTTTGTCCTTTTGACTGACATTCATCAATCGGACTATGAGGTTGTCCGAATACCTTGTCTCTAAAAATCTCTTGATGAAGAGATCCTTCAGGCAATTGAAGTTCATTTATTCTGCTACATCTAGGCTGGTATACCACGTCCTTTCCTTATCAACCAAGCAAAGCTCGAAGGCCTGCAAGTGTTGGGCAAGGTTCGTGAGAGTGTTGGCTTTGCAAACCTACTCGAACTGCTCCATGAAGCTATAGGGGTCATTGCTTGGCTGGTATTTAGCTGCTTGGCAACTGCAGGGAACTTGTTGTGGCTCTTCGCCCCCTATGTGACTTCTAAGCCTGTGAGCAAAGTGATGGCTAGTGTAGTTGCACTGGAGCTGTGTTGTCTATGAGCCACTTGGTGACAAGCTCACTCAGTGTTAGGTTTGCCTCTAGCTCCCTCTCCCTCTCTGCGTTTGGCCCTGTTGTGGCCTTACGAGCTAAGGCTAGAATGTGTCGTGTCTCGTGCAGATCTAAGTCTTGCCATAATGTCCTCGTTCTTTGCTTGCGGTTATATGCCGTGATTCTCTGCAGTGCTTTCCTAGTTGCCTTCCTCTCTTCCTCAAGGCTTGTAACTACTTCCTCGATTGGTCTGCCATGGATCATGGTCCTTGTTAGCTGATCATATTGGTCACCCAAGTCCAGTTGGGTCATCCTCTCGGTCTGTGTCTACTCCTGACATTTCTATAGCCTCTCGCTCCACTAGGTTGTCAATTAGTCCAATCAGCTCAGGTAGCGACTTGCCCTCAATCCTGTCGTTTTCAAACTATTTGGGGTCTTTAGAGTCCTATTAACGGGGCTCTGTGGCACCCAACTACGTCTCAAAGTTCCTTGTTATTGAAAGCAACTGTCAATTTTATTCACACTTGTGCTTAGTGCTTTCCAGTGCACAGTGCCAAATCAGGCTTTCTCCCTTTTAGTGCACTTTAAATGATGAAATCAACATGGGGTGCGAATGCAAAATGAACAATGTAGTTCCCGCTTTTCCCCCTTTTGTTTGTAGCCTAATATGTCTCTAAGTGCATTTCCTAGCTATCCTCTCATATTATCTAGGGTCTATGCTGCACACTCTACACTCTGTCAAGGTTGGATTGGAATCTGATGATCAGTTTTAGCTCTGAGTCTTGTCTATTCTATGTTCTGCTACTAGAGGTTGACTTTAGGATGACTAGGTGTGGTTTCTCCCATTTTTGGCTTCTGAGAGCCAGGTCAAGTACTCAGGGATGTTTGGGGATGTGTTTGGAGTGGCCTTGGCCTGAGGAGGTGGCTCACTTACTAGGTTAAAATGTTCTTCCCTGGTGGTCCGATTTCCAAAATCGGACCGTCCGATTCTGGGTGATCCGGGTCCGACTGTTTGGCCAATCGCACGGGTGGGTCGAGTCTAAAAATTCGTCCTACTGCCATGCAGTAGGGTCCAAATCCTAGTGTTAGACAGTCCAAGTGTCCAATTTTAGGACTCGGACACCTGCAGCCTGGTTCGACTATGTTTGCTGCGATGCAGTTGCGAGAACGCGAGTGACGAATGCTACACATGGGGGTCCTGGTACAGGCTCCAACTTTCTAGATCAAACCAACACAACTCAGAGAAGGTCAAGGAATACCTGGAGTGATTGGGTGACAGCAAAACGACTAGATCAAACCCCTTCTATACCTGCACTTACATTGTCTCTCTCAAGCTCTCTCTCTCTCTCTCTCTCTCTCTCTCTCTCTCTCTCTCTCTCTCTCTCTCTCTCTCCCTATGTTTCACTGGAAAATGAGGCCTCGGCTGACCTTTTGAGCCTCTTATTGCCCTGCTCAAGTCTCCTTCAACCTTATGGTTTCCCCTTTTGCACCCATCTTCTCAAGATTTAGATTTTATGCCCTTTCTCCCGTTTTCAGCCTGTTTTCAGCAGTAGAAAACCTTTCTGTTTTCCCTATTTCCTTGGTCCTAATCCTATCCAAGTGTAAAAAAAATCAAAAATAGTGGCTGAGGTTGATTTAACTACTTGCCTACTCAACAACAAACCAAAATACTTACTTGTTCCGAAGATCAAACCACCTAAATCTCCTATCTATCTCAAGCACCAGTTCGGGCTGAAAACCCTACCTTTATGCTCAATTTGAAGCTCATGGCGCTCAAGGCTTGATTCTGTCAGTCCTGGCAATGGAACCAAAATGAAGGGAACTACAAGCTCAACCCCGGAGACCTACGGACTGATTATTGGTCAAGCGTTTCAAGCCAAGTGGCCACGACTACCTCTCACATAGCCGACGTGCCCTCCCTACCTATGGAGTGTAGTGAGCTTACCTTGATGCCCGATCAAGTACCCTCCTCTCCCATGCACGCTGGTAGCTCCACGATACTTGAGGCAAGCTCAAGCAACCTCAATCCCTCTCCAACAAGCTCCATCGTCCAAAGCTGTGCGAGATAAGAGAAGAGAAGAGAAGAGAAGAAGATGAAGAGAGGAGATGGGGAGCTTCTTCTCCTCGATCTCTCACTCTCACACACACTCCCTCACTCCCTCACGCTCACTCACTCCCTCTCTCAAGCATAAGTAAGTAGGCAAGAAGAAGAGAAGAAGCTTTTTGCTACACACAAGAATGAGCTTCTCATTCACTTTTCAAGTTTATATACATGCCCTAAATCCCTTTTGGGCGGTCATCCCCTTATCCCCTTTTTTACATGGCCAGTCATTGCCTAGGCCCTTTGTCCCATTGTTCTTCTATCTTCCTAGCTTCCTTCCTACCGCCCAACCACCTTTACAAATTGCATAGGTGAGAGGTCGACACTCAAAACAAATCATGGTGTGCCTTGAGCTTTTTTACAAAGTATAGAATCGTGCTTTTTCTCGTGTGCCTTTTTCCTTGATTTAGGACTTTCTGCACTTCTTGTGTTTCTAGATTCTTCTTGCAATGCCTTTGTCCTCTGTTTCATTTTTCCTTGGCCTTGTCTTTTGCTCTAGATTTTTCATATTTTCCACCTTGTTGTTTGAGGGTTAACATTACATCTTGTCTATTCTTTTTCTTCTCTTCCATATCCTATCTCTACTTCCTTCTATCTTTGATCCTTGGTGGATATGACCTTTCGACAAAAACCCATCCGACAACGTTCTGTTGCGAGGTAGACTCAAGAAACCCTAGGTGAACAACCTCGTAACATTCCATGGGAGTGCTGGGCAGTGTTGCTTAGATTAGTCTCTTGATGGACCTCTAAAAACATGCCTGGACACATGCATGTTACAACGCTTTAGGAATCATTAAAGAAGTGGATGCATGAACAACAACAATTAAAGGAATAGCAACAAAAGCATGGGAGGAGTTCAATAAAGTTTTTGGTGAAAGTAAAAACTTAGGAGATGTACTTAAAAATGGATTTCTATAGTTTGTAGCATGAATACAAGGATTCACTTGCAAAATATGTATCAAAATTTAGAAGCTTAATCAATCAACTCGAAGGTATCCAAGTTAAAATATCTAAAAAGGATGCAATAGCAATGCTACTTGTAAGTCTACCTAGGAATATGCATCTTTGAAAGATTCACTTCTTACCCATGAGTCATTCAACCTTGAAGGTTGCACATCTTTGATTCTTTTGAAAGATAAGGAACTTAAAGGGCAAGTGGGCTTATCTACATGTAAGGATACCATATTCTTCACAAGAAGGATCTTAAGGGATTCTACCGCTACAGAAGGAAAGGACACATTAGTGCATAGAATGTAAACTAGAATACTTACCTAAATGCAATCATTGTAAGAAGATTGGGCATCATGAAGAGGCATGTAGTTTCAAAAGATAATCAGATTTCATGAAGGAAAACAACCAAGTCAAAAAGGTAAAGGGTATATTTTCTGAAAGAAGAAGAAGAATATGTAAAGATAAATATCTAAACACTCACTAACAATAACCATAGAATGCACATAATGAGGGGGGGATAATCTATCATTGTAAATTCAATCTTGTAACCATCTCACCACCTTCTAGTAGCCAAATAAGGCACCAAGGGGAGTTGTTGAAACATGTGTATTTTTGTATATAAGAGTGATGCCTTCTTGCATGCAACACAATATGAAATGTACCATAAAGCATGGATAGATGAGGATGTTGAGTTGGGTGGATAAGGATTTGAGGTGGCAAGTCAAACTGGGCTCTATACAATGTATCCAATGTACTCATGTGCCTATTTGAAGAGGCAAACTCTATTCAATGTTGTGTGGTTTTCTTTGCTCTCTCAAAACTATGTCCTATCTTGTTTATGAGACTCCATTAATCTTCTTTTCAATAACTACACTAAGCACATATAGGAGAAGGTTGCAAAAAATAAAGTTATAGTTTCCTTGATGAAGCTTTAGGCTATAATGATGTGTAAGTTCATCTGAATGCTAGGCTAAAGATGAGTTTTACAAATGAATGAGAAGTGTTTGCATACATAGTGATACCCTTCAATCATCAACACTCTTGCCACTTTCCAACTCATATGCAATATCTTCAAGGGTATGCTCTGGAAATGGTTAGAGGTATTCATGGACAATATATGTGTATACATGAATTGGATAGAATACCTAGAAAAGCTTCATATGGGCTAGGCCAATATGGCTTGCTAAGAGGATGATGTGTGAGTATGAGATGTGTGAAGTTTTAGCTAAAGCACAAAGGGGAATTGCAGGAGGTCATTTCAATGGAGATTCCACAGCCTACAAGATCAAGTAAACTTGGTTGTGGTGGCCCACCCATTTCCTTGATGCTGCTAAGTTTGTGAAACAATGTGGTGAATACCAATGTATAAAGTTCCAATTAAAAAGAAAATATGAAGCTTGCACTAGTAATAGCGTGATGCCATCATGCCAATTGAATGTGTTATCCCAAGTTTAAGAGTGGCTATATATGAGAGATGTGAAGGTTAGGAAACTTAGACCAACCACTTGGTGGAGCTCAAACAATTATGTGAAACCAAATTTCTAGGAACTCATACTCTCATCTATGAAAAAGGTCAATGGAAGGCCTACATCAACAAGCATGTCAAACAAAGAGATTTCCAAAAGGGCGACTTAGTGTTTCTTGATTCCATTAAGGGACAATTAAAAAAACTAAAATTTATGGGCCTAGATGGTTTTCCATGTCTGATCAATTAACAGAACCAAATATGTCGAATTGGAAACACCTAAAGAAAGATATATATTTTTCAAAACAATAGTGAGATTAAAAAAATACTATCCACTAGCATATCCACTGCATGAACCGTCAATGGCACTACAACCTATTTTCATAATGGTTGTTAGAATCACCAAGCTTTACCTTAAAGATGAGGATTCAATACCCACCACTTATCTTAGGATCAAGCTAACATCAAAGAAATTGTACACAATCAATGTCCTAATTGATGAAGATGCTGATTGTAACATCACCACATATAACGCCTAGATGAGCATTGGGAAACCTCCACTAATACCAAAAATTGTGAATCCTTATGGAGCAACTCCTTATGCACTGTTGGGAAAATGCCAAATCATCTTGAGCATTGAGACTAAAATTCTATCAAACTATGTTTTGTGTGCTACCTAATATTAAAGAAGTTAGAGAGGAGGTACTATTGGGCTTCCCATTTAAATGGCAAGCCAAGCGTATGCTTGATTTCCAAATGTAGAACATTCACTTGGAGCTATCCAATGCCAAGATTATTACAAATTTTAGCAAGGGTACTCTTGCTTCACCAACAATAGTAATGCCACTAATACCGTCAACATCTTTTGGTACGCCTCCCAAAGGAGGGGGTGATATTCTCCTCAAAGAACTACTCAAGGCTGTCAAGATTGTGGGAGAGAAGGAAGGAGTCTCACTTGTAGCTTTCTTGCTTCACAATGGAGGAATACACACAGAGGTGGAGGCTGAAAATAGTTTTCCTCTTCTTAGTTGTGTAAGCCAAAAGAACTCAAGTACATAGAAAATAGAAGAACCCTATATATGGGTCTCAAACCAAACTCAACTAACTAAGGTGGCATACTAACTGAGCCACAAACTAGAGTAGATAAGGATAGCTGTCATCTAGCTATTATTCATGGGCAGTGTACCAACCGCAACCAACCGCATCTGCAACTGACAAGTCGGTGACATAAATGCACAACGGTCACCCTGGCATATCACGAGTGGAGCTCGATATCTCAACACTCCCCCTCGAGCTCAATCCCAATTCCTGAACGCCAAGCAGGTCTCTGAACCTGTGCAGCTTCTCTGCGACCAATGCCTTCGTAAATATGTCATCTACCTGATCCTCTGTGCTGACATAAACTAGATCAATAAGACCTAGTAAAACCCTCTCTTGCACATAGTAATAATGCACCTCAATGTGCTTTATTCTAGCATGATAGACTGGGTTATTTGCCAAGTGTATACTACTCATGTTGTCACAATAAATGACAACTGGTCCATCTGTAGGCTGATGCATATCATAAAGTAGCTTATGCAACTAAGCTACCTCACATGCAGCCATTGCTGCACCCTTGTACTCAGCCTCTGTGCTCGACAAGGCAACTGTAGGCTGTTTCTTGCTGCTCCAAGTGACTACAACACTCCCAAAAGAGAACACATATCCACTGGTAGATCGTCTATCAGAAATACTACCAGCCCAATCAACATCAGTGTATCCATGCAACTGTATCTGAATCCCAGTCTCATAAAGTAGTCCATACTGCAATGTGGACTTCACATACCTGAGTATGTGTCTAGCCGCATCCAAATGCGATTTCCTTGGAGCCTGCATAAACTGACTTACCAATCCAACAGCATAGCTCAAATCTGGCCTGGTAATAGTCATAAAAATCAAACTTCCTACTATGCGTCTGTACATAGTAGGGTCTTCCGGAAGCTCACCTGCATCTGCGCTCAGCTTCACATTCTGCTCCAAAGGAACTGAAATAGGCTTACAGCCTGTCATCCCATATTTGGACAGCATGTCCAATCCATACTGCCTCTGCAAGATCTGTATCCCACTTGGTGATCTAATCACCTCAATGCCCAAGAAATAACGCAGCTCTCCCAAATCCTTATCTCAAACTTCTGCTTCAATAGCATTTTCACATGAAGGATATCTTCATCACTGTCACCTGTCATAATCAAATCATCAACATAAATGACAAGTAGCATAATACCTTTCTCTGTTTTTCTCACATAAAGTGAAAATTTGCCTTGCAAATCTGAAAGCCAATAGTGACAAGATACTGTCCTATCTTGTCAGACCATGCTCTAGGTGCTTGCTTCAAGCCATACAAGGCTTTCTTCAACCTGCAAACAAACTCAGGATGAATAGCATGCACATAACCTGGTGGCTGCTCCATATATACTTCTTCTTGCAAATCACCATGCAAGAAGGCATTCTTTACATCCATTTGATGTAAAGACCATTCCTTTGATGCAGCCATAACAATGACTGCTCTTACGGTTGCCATCCTTGCAACCGGACTGAATGTTTCTTCATAATCAATGCCATATGTTTGTGCATATCCCTTGACTACTAATCTTGCCTTGTATCTGTTCACAGAACCATCTACATTGTGCTTCACCTTGTAAACCCACTTACAGCCAATTGCATTCTTACCTTTAGGCAAAGGTACCAATTCCCATGTAGCATTTGCTTCCAAGGCATCCATTTCTTCATCCATGGCTTTCTCCCATTTTTCTTTTCCCATGGCTTGCTCAAAAGAAGTGGGTTCTAGTTCCTGTATCACTTTGACCATATAGGTAGAGTGAATGGCTGTAAATCCATCATATTTCAGCCTGTCCACAGGATACCTAGCTCTGGTAGACCTGCGCAAAGTAGGTTCACTCCCAGGTGCTCTCAAAACATCCCTGGTCTTCCTTACTCCAGGTGTAACAATAGAAGGAATACCCAACTCATCATCAATGCTCTGTTCTGAGCCACTGGATTCACCATCCACATAAGAGTGACCTGCATTCACATCAAACATGGGCTGATCTACCTTCTCTTTTCCTTTTCGTGATACCTCCATACCAGTATCTGCATTCCTTTGAGAAGATTCTCCTGATCTCAATCTTCCTGTCCATGGCAAAGAATGTGAACCACTGCTAGAGGACGCTCCATGTCCACTAATATCTTGTGAGACTGCTGCTGTGAATTCTGTGCAGCATTACCATTTTGTGCATCTCATTATCAATCACATTTACTGGTTTATACCAGCTACTCATCTCATCAAAAACAACATCTTTACTCACTATAAACTTACGAGTAGAAGGGTTATAGCATCTATACCCTTTTTGCTGCAGAGAGTAACCAATAAAGATCACTTCTCAGCTTTTGGATCCAACTTGGATCTCAACTCATCTGGCACATGAACATAGGCAATGCAACCAAAAATTTTCAAATGAGAAATATCCGGTTTCCTACCAGTATACCTCTCCTTTGGAGTCATCCCATGTATTGCTGCAGTGGGAGTCCTGTTCATTATGTAGACTGCTGTAGCAACTGCTTCAGCCCAGTAAAAATCTGGCAAGTCTTTTTCGTTGAGCATGGCACGAGATACCTCTCCAATATGCCTGTTTTTCCTTTCTGCAATTCCATTTTATTGTGGGGTATGACTACATGAATATTGCTGCTTTATGCCATGCTCCTGCAAGAACCTTGCAAACTCATTTGAGAGGTACTCTCCCCCTCCATCTGACCTTAGGCATTTTATTTGCAGGCCTGTTTCTTTTTCAACCATAGCTTTAAGAGATTTGAAATGCCCAAAAACTTCACTTTTCTTTTTCATAAAATACACCCAAAATTTTCTGCTATAGTCATCAATAAAAGTGACAAAATAATGACAGCCTCCAATAGATGCAGCTTTAGTAGTCCACACATTAGAGTGGATTAATTCCAATGGCTTCTTACTCTCTTGAACATGTCTAGGAAATGGTTTCCTTGCCTGTTTTCCAAACTGACAGGCTTCACATACCTTATGCATTTCTGCAACCTTGAATTTAGGCAATCCTGCAACAATATTTTGGGTCTGCATTGATTTAAGTCGCTGTACATTAACATGACCAATGCGTTTATGCCAGATATCAATATCTGCAACTACACCGGTCCCATGTGCAAACATTGCTGCACTCAATTCAGACATGTCTGCATCCAACGTAAACATTCTGCCCTTCTTCTTTCCTTTTTCTATCAAGCAACTTTTATTTTTCATATCCTCAACAAAGCATCCATGAGGATTAAATATGACCTGCAAGCCCTGCTCAACCATTTGAACACCATATTGGGGAATATGGGAATTTCCCATAAGTTTGGGACACATGGTCAAATCTTTGGATTTTCATAACTTGAACACTATAACTCCAAATCAAGCGCTCTGTAGCTCAATAGATTCCATTTTTCAAGTGTTTTCCAATGATAGGTCACATCATATGGTTTTGAGAAACTTATGGGTATGTTATCCGGGTGCCACCTTTTTAGTATTCAAAAAATGGGAATTGGGAGATTCCCAAACTCACTAATATTGTGTTTTTGACCAACAGAAACCAGATTCTTGGTGATATTCGGGACATGAAATACATCGGACATGTATTTCTTTTTCCCATCCTGCATAGACAAAGGAATTTTCCCAATCTGCAACATAGGTTGTGCAGTATCATCACCAGTCTCCACAAATCCTGGTTTTTCCATTTTCCTTGCATCCTCCATCCATTCTGCATGACCTGTCATGTGGTTGGATGCACTTGAGTCAACATACCATACATCGTTGCTTTCTTCTGTACTTGTCACAGAATTGTTCATGTGCTGCACCATAAACAAATGCTCATTTCTGTCATCACCCTGTCTACTAGAAGATGCATAATTCCCTTGTTGCAATTTCCCATTCATGATGTCATTCTGCTTTTTATAGCAATCTTTAGCCATATGACCCATTTTACCACAGTAGTAGCATTCAACATTGTTGTTTGCATTTTGGCCTCTTTGCCATCCACCACGACCTCTTTGGCTCCCCCTGCCTCTAGAGTTACCATGCCCTCCTCCATAGGACTGGTTTTCTTGAGTTTGCTGCATATTCTGATTTCTACCACGGCCTCCAGATCGGCCTCCTCTACCTCTGCCTCTACCTCTTCCAGCATTTGAGTAGAAGACAGCTTCTTTTGAAGTTCCTCCTGAAGAAGATACACCACCATTTCTCTGCTCCTCAGAAATTAGAAGAGCAATCAACTCCTCAAAATTAGGAAATCTTTCACGGACGGAAATGGATGTTCGAAACTGTGCATAGACCATTCAAGGTCACAGAAACTAAATCATCATCTTCCACTGGCGACCCAATGGAAGCAAGTGCATCTGCAATCTTCTTCACCTTCATGTGGTAGTCATTGATGCTCATATTTTCTCTTTGCACATTATGCAGCTCTTGCTTGAGCTGCATTTTCCTAGCTTGCGTATTTGTGCTATACATTTTTGACAAAGTATCCCATGTCTCCTTTGGCGTACTTGCATCTTGAATATGCACAATCATAGAGTCTGAAATACTGATAGACAGCCAGTACATAACTTTCCTGGCTCTCTCATGCCATGCTTTAAATGCCTGCATTTGCTGTTGATTGGGAACATTAGGAAGAACTGGTTCTTCTTCATTTCCTGCAACAAATTCCCAATATCCTTTTCCCATAAGGAAATTCGTCATTCTAAACTTCCATGCTTGGAAGTTGTTCTTGTCAAGCTTTTCAGTGACAATCTGTGAAAGAGAATCAGACGCCATTACAAAACACTGCAAAAAATTCTGTCACTGCAAAGAACACAGCTTCAGCCTGACAAAGGCTAATCTATAAAACTGACGAAAGTGGTATTTGACCACACAGTCACTTCCTAGTGACGATTTTGCATCAACAGGCAACAAGGATGATTCTGTAACTCCCAATGTCTCTGCGCACAGGCATATGATGCAATCTCTACAGTAACTTTTCACCGACCTGTAGAACAGTTGTCGCACAACATAAAACTGGGCCTTTTCCTGAGTGCGTGCAAAAAACTTGCGCCTCCAAAATAGGGCCCGAAATAGCCTCAAATAAAAAAAACAGGGTCACCGAGGGCTAAAGGCCTTTTTTTGTAGCATATACTACCCTCTTGCTTCACCGTGAAGGGTGTCTCAACCTGAGACAATGCACTCTTGCACTTCCCGGCTGTGCTACCTGTAGAGACTTGCTCCCAAAATAGAAAAATGAAAGCAACACTGGTCTTCTTACCCGAACACCGCGAGCTTGGCTTGCTTTCTTGAGCTCCTTACCACGAACAAGGCTCTGATACCATGTCAAGATTGTGGGAGAGAAGGAAGGAGTATCACTTGTAGCTTTCTTGCTTCACAATGGAGGAATACACACAGAGGTGGAGGCTGAAAACAATTTTCCTCTTCTTAGTTGTGTAAGCCAAAATAACTCAAGTACATAGAAAATAGAAGAACCCTATATATGGGTCTCAAACCAAACTCAACTAACTAAGGTGGCATACTAACTGAGCCACAAACTATAGATAAGGATAGCTGTCATCTAGCTATTATTCATGGGCGGTGTACCAACCGCAACCAACCGCATCTGCAAACTGACAAGTCGGTGACATAAATGCACAACGGTCACCCTGGCATATCACGAGTGGAGCTCAATATCTCAACAAAGGCTTAAGCAAACCAAACCATGTCGATCACCCTTATGCCCCGCAAAAAAGGGATTCCTAAGAAACCACATTGGAAGGGAGAGATCTAGTTTCATACTAACCACTCACAAAAATCAACTCCCTATCAAGCAAAAAGGCAACATCAATATTGCAGCCACAACTAGGCTAGATGTATTTCCAAGGTCCTGCTCTCACAATAGGTAGTTATGGGGATCTCATTTGATTCTAATGACATATTTGCCCCAATTCAAACTATGAAAAAACCCAACCAGCTATTTCTATCAATCAAACTAGCCCAATGAGACTAGATCTACTCCTAGGCCTATGATTCTCTCATAAGAGACAATCTCTCTTTAGAACTAGCTACTTGCATGGCCATAGATACTAGTGAGACAACATAATCACATGTATTCAAAGCTTGGATAACACCTTCATGTTGTTTACTCATATATATGAAGAACTTGACCTAGGCCCCTTTAGACAAGCACACTACAGAAGATGTGCAATCTCTATCTTGCTCATGGGAGGAATTTGAATCCATATCCACTAAGGCCTCCTTGATTGAACACATGATTACCTCCTTCAAATGTAGATACATTGAGACAACACTTGAGGATCTTGCCAAACTTGACTATGTAGCACAATCCGACTCCTTGTTTTTATAGTGATGGTTTATCTTGTGAGCATAGTGGGAATGAGCAGGCTACCAAATCATGACCAATGCTTAACAACATCATGCCATAAAGACATTTGAGTATGACCCCACTTATGTTACTCCAACTTTGTTTTGAGTTGTTTCCTTAACTTGTTAACTCAACATAAGAAGATACACCCATACATAGACCAGATCCTTGGTGAGGAAGAGCTATTGCTAGCCAAATAGATTTAGGTAACTTTTCTCACCAATGTCCTAACCTACATCATCCATGTAATCATATGTGCATAAGAAATGGATCATTATGTTGTATTTGCATATACCCTTATTTCTATGATTAGCTGTTAAAAAGGTAGTTGGGTCTCCCTCTGTATATAAATATTTCTCATGCATACCAACATCATAGTTGGATCACATGCTGCACCACCTTCCCCATCACTTTCTTTGCACAATCCTAGGATGTATTGCACAAATACTTGGTCTACTTTTGTGAATGGAAAAATAGAAAATAGGATATTTTCACATACTCGTAAAGTGAAGTAAGTGCAAATGCACAAATAGGAACTTTATTTGATTGAATGATCATATTAAAAAATTATTCATTTTGATTTTTTGGAAATTTGTTTTGAAAGGAATAATTGGTAGAAAAAGTAAAAACCAAGTGTGATTGGTTTAGAGGATGAAAAGAACTATACTAATCATGTTTGTGGCTTCAACACCAACCAAAAAAGAATGATTCATGATGCCATCTCCTAAGGACTATCTCACTTACTCTTCACCTAGAGTACTTATACACTATCTAATGCGACCGACCCTTCCCTAGGTATGTTTGGTCTTCCATACAGGAAGGTTCACCCTTATGGTGGACGAGAATCAACGAGACTTTGGTTTGAGTTTTTATCTCAATATTGGACCTAAAATGGAGTTGAAAACCTATAGGAGCCAAGGGCAATTGAGTGTTAGAAGGCTCAAGATGAACACAGCAAGGGTGATAACTTGATTTTGAGTTAGTTTTCTTTTGAAGTGTTGTATACATGAGAATAAAAATAAAAAATAGATTTGTTTTCAAATCAATTGCTTAGTGTCTATATCTTAAGGCCGTGTCAGCGAATCTTGTGCAAGCACTAATTAATGATGCTATTTGTATATGTCATTAGAGAGTGGTTGCATGCCTGTTTAAAACACTAAAATACATCTCGACATCATATAAAGTAAATAGACAGTTTCCTAATGGAATTGTTCTATGATTCAATGGACCCAATTAGTCAAGTGGCTTTTCCCAAGTTTAGAATAAAGAATGACTAGTGTGACCTTCCTCCAAGTCAAGTAGTTAAGTATCATTTTAGGGGGCTAGTGGTGTGAGACTATGCCTTATTAGTAGAGACGTTGACACTCAGCCCCCCCTTGTTTCTCATTCTCATTGAACCAAGTGTAGTGCTCACCTATCTTGATCTTGGACAATTTGCAAAATACATTTGTTTTAAGCTCAATTTTAGATTGTTGTAAGAGATTGTAGTCATGTCTTTAGGAACCTATAATCATAGCCACAAAGAGAAGCTACACAACAATAGTCACCAATTATTCTCTATATTTTACATTGCATATAGTGGTTACATTCTATAGAAGAGGTGAGTCCTCATTTATGTAGCCTCATAATTTCCATGTGTGCCCATGTGATACAACACTACTCACACTTTACATGTGTCAACTATGTGGCACACTTCTCTCCACGACGCCTCTCATCCATGTCCCCACACCATATAATCTCTAGCACATAGAGTGCTTTCACATATATACACACAACCACAAACATAGAGCTTACATTATCAACAATTACATTTTCATAGAAAGAATAAAGAATAAAGTGATGCGCAGTGATGGGTGACCACTACCTACAATATATAGGTGTGCAGGTAGTAAGTAAAAGGTAAATATAGGTAACTACACACAGGTGAGATCTTTAATCCCCAACAACTTCCTATTTAAAAGAGAATGTGCATAAATGAGGAGGAAACAAGAAAAATATGACAAAGTATAATGTGTATATATAAGTATAACAGAATAAGGAATAGAATCATCTCATCCTATACCCATCATCTTTCTAAGGAAGGCATAATGGAGCCATGGACATCAAAGAACTTGTCACGGAGTCAAAGGAGGTATCATCTTGGTAATTGTGTCTCAAGTTATAATTTTTAAATTGATAAAAGATTGCTATGTATGGGATTTATTATATCTTGTAAGAGAATGTATGAAGGGTGTCAAAAAATTATTTTCTCAAATTAATGCTCCCAATAGAGGCGCAATTAGTGATGAGGACAAGAACCTAGTTGGTATGCTAACCATGCGCATTGCTTTCAAAGTGGAAAAGGAGACTCATGAGAAAGAGTGGATACCATAAGTCAAGGTAGGAAACAAAGGTTGAGATGCAAAGAATGCGCTTTTGGAGAAGCTACAATAATGAATCCTAAGTAGGTTTCTTCTAACATCCATGTAGAAGGATGAGTTCAAAGTTGATATAGAAAACCATAGAATTTGTCATGTTGATGAAATGGATATTGTTGATAATTTAAACCCTACATATTAGGCAACAAACCGAGTTTTTGTTTGAAAAAAGCAGCTTATGCATGGCCCAAGACATAATTGAATAGCTTGTTCAAGCTAGAAAGAGAGGCGACAATAATCTAATATTCATGAAATTTAGCTGGTCATGCGGCAAATATCCATGGTGTGTGTTCAAGAGTAGGCTAAGTTGTGTATCTTTGTAGTAAAAGAGGGAGCCAACAACACGTTGATACAATGGCTCTAGGGTGAGATGAGAGAGACCCACAGGTAGGCTTTGATGGAAGTGTAAAGAAGGCACATGACAATGAGCTTGAGAGGAGAGACAATGAACAGAACTATAGATGTGTCTCGCAGTAGGATTGAAACATACCTAACCCTATTTTAACTCAAGGAGGGTAATTTGCTAGTTGTCTCGGGACCGATACTAGTCACTTATCTATTATAATCCACCATGATTACATGTCAATTATTTGTATACACTATGGTTAGACCCACATTGCATTTGTTGACATGGTATCAAAGAAAATCTGGGTTCTTAATCATGGTATTATAGTAAGCAGACTCATTTTCTTTATGTGTATGTTTGTCTTTTAGAATTCAATTAGCACACTTAACATATCAATCAAGGCTTATTTGAGAGACAACTATTAGGAGACTTTTTATGAGTAGATCAATAGGATTCTCATTTGTAGAGATCCTGACAAGCTC
Source organism: Lygodium microphyllum (assembly GCF_053477565.2). Classification (NCBI taxonomy): domain Eukaryota; kingdom Viridiplantae; phylum Streptophyta; class Polypodiopsida; order Schizaeales; family Lygodiaceae; genus Lygodium; species Lygodium microphyllum. Next base: position 151,030,786 of record NC_141137.1, read on the forward strand.
TATCTACTTGTCCTCAACCACCTCTTTGAGAAAATGGTTAATAGACCTCAATACGCTTAGTCTTTGCATGAAAGGTTGGATTATGTGCCAGCTAGATGCCACTCCTAAAGTCTAAATGTAATGTAGGAGTCATATGTCTGATACCAAGGTTTGTAATCAAGAGTCTAGCCATATGGCCTTGTTATAGCCTCAATGGCTACAATGTACTCAATCTTGATAGCAAACAAGGCAATGCAGTTCTACACCCTAGAAATCCATGAAAGAGCATCTCCAACAAAGGTGAAGACATAGCTAGGGAGATGGATTTCCTACTATTTCCACATCTTGCATAACATGAGTTGGTGTAGCCCATGACTCCAATATCCTAGCTACCATAGCAATGTCACAAGTCTACAGTGCCCTTAAGGTATGTCATAATCATGGCATCCCAATGTCGCCTACCATGTATTGCCATATAATGAGCCACAACTCCCACTACAAATGCTATGCCATGTCTAGTGGCTATCATGGCATACATCAAGTTGACCATGTGGATGCATACAAAATCTTGGCCATCTTGACTCCCTCATCATCTGACTAGGAATAATCTGCATGACTCACCTTCATATGACAAGGTAAAGGGGTGTTAATCAAATTTCCACCCTGCATATGAAAATGCTATGAAAGACAACATCATGGGTATGGATAACCTTATGAGCCTATGAATCCCAAAGGCGATAGGCCATCTCACTTGCATCACCATATCCAAGAAATATACATGTGATAGACTTTAGATCTAACTGGTTGTGTTTGTCTTTGGGAATATACTAGAGTACCTCACATCCAAAGACTATCAAATAGGCATACAAGAAAGGTTTACCAAACCATACATTCTCTCAAGTCTACCACCAAGAGTAGTGCAGAAGGATATATTAATCAAGTGAATAGTAGTAGTAACTACAATAATCCTCTTTCTAGAAAAGTCCTATTCATGTACTCTGCAACGCCATTCTGTGTTGGGATGTTAGGGGTGATAAATTGACACTTAATACCCCTCTCATCACAAAAATACTCAAAAGAACATGAGATATATTAACCTCCATTGTCAAATCTTAAGCATTTCAAGCTATGTCCAAACTAGTTATTACTTAATGGGATAGGCCCAGACCCATGCAAATAGACAATAAAGGTAACAAAATACTTAGCACCAACTAAGGAAGACTAAAGGGCAGCATGTGCGCACAAAAATTCAAATGAAAAAGAGCCAAAGGCTCACCCATGCACATAGTTTCATACTTTCTATGTATGTTATGGGTTTGCATGTTATATAAACAATGAGAAAATAAAAAGTCTAGGAACAAAAGATAATTGGAAAAAAATTTCCCCTCTATCATCACCGACAACAGGTGGCAAGGGGGAAAACAAAAAGGCATGAGGAAAGGCGATGATGGGAGGAGGAAAACAAATATGATCTGGAGGGAGAATGCGAAGATAACAACAAAGGAGAGGAAGATGATGGTTCTGTCAAGGGAGAAGAAGAAGTGGCCGATGATCGCAATGATGGAGGAGAGGACGACATTGATCAAATCAATGGGGGGAGGAGAGCACGTGTGCTACCTCACTCCCCCCTCCCCCCCTTATAAAACCCTCCCCCCTCCTTAACCATGAGGAATTACCACCTCTTGCCCCCCTTTTGTTGCAGAGAGAGAGAAAGAGAGGTGAGAAGAAGAAGAAGAAGAAGAAGAAGGGGAGAGAGAGAGAGAGAGAGAGAGAGAGAGAGAGAGAGAGAGAGAGAGAGAGAGAGAGAGAGAGAGAGAGAGAGAGAGAGAGAGATATATATATATATATATATATATATATATATATATATATATATATATATATATATATAAGGAAGATTCTTCTTCTCTTCCCCTCCTTAGAGGGTGACCACACACTTCATCTTCCCCCCCAACTTATTCCTTAACTTCCACGCGTTAAACCCCCTTTGCGATAGAGGAGAGTCACCCTAGCATGCCATCTCTCCAATGAGAGAAAGGGATTTACAAGCTGAAGTATGGCCCCAAAACGAAGGATGACACGCACCAATGAAAATCCCACGTTCAGCAATGGAGCCATCGATTAGGGTGTTACTGTCAATACGAATGCAACATTGGGTATGGTTAAGCCATCTCTGAATACCCAGGTACAAATTGCCTTCTTCCCTATTTGTGAGTCATAGGCTATATCACTTTGGCATGCGCATGAATTCATGCAAAGAAGTAGCTTGAACTTATTCCTATCATTATAATTTGGCATTCCGATTGTTCCTTTTAACCCAACTTAGTTGCATACGGCCTATCTACTGATAGCACAATTGCAAGGAGGAACTAGTCAAGGGTTATGAACAGTATAGTGGCTAAAAGAATGACACTAGAAGATTGTGCATACAAGTGCTAGGTTAAAGCATAGTCAAGGGTTACAATTAGCATAATTGCCAAAAAAATATGACATTAAGAATCGAAAATAGAAGGTTCTAGTTTAAAGTTTGGATACTTCAAAAGTACTTAGCCTAAGAGCCCAAATATTAGGAAAAACTAGATTCTAGCTCAATGCAAGGCTCGTCGAAGTCTAGTTATTTGAAATCATCTCACAGTTATCGTATCAAGTATTTACATATTAGGCCTATAGTATGCTCGATATATGAGAACGATTTCTTGTTTGCTTCATGGCTTGGCTAAGAGCTAGTACAAGAAATTAATCATAATGATCAAAGCTAAAATGTTTTGAGATCCGTCTAATAACTACGACTTTCACCAATCCAATTCAAGGTTGGATCATCGATCAATGTAAGTAAAATATAGAGGTTACATCATGTACATTGCGTGAACCCTTAACACATGTCTTAGCCATAGGAAGGGAATGTTAAGTGAATCTTACAAAAAATCACTCTTTGATCCCAAGGGGGAGAGCAAATACGTGATGGAAAGGGTATCACGACTATTCGTGCAATGTTTTGCATTAAACTAATTGTTGGGATGTGATTTGGATGATTATTCCAAGTGCTTGTGATTGTTAGAAAATTCATGGCAGGGATTTGTAATGACAAGTTGCCATGGGGAAATAAGGGAATGTTTTCTTGGAAGATGATATTAGGTTGATTGCCTTGAGTGTGTTTGGTTCTTAATTGGATTAATTAAGGAATGATATTTTGCGCAGGTGGATCATCTCCAAGGTCACACCGCATTTCAACCCGAGAGGGCACTGCTCGATTCACGGACAGAAGGTTGAGTGGTGAAAAGGCCATCCACGGAAGTTGTGTCTCACTCCTAGGTCACTTGGGGTCAAGTGGAGCTTTGGACACTCCTTGCCTAGTCCAGAACGGAGTTGAAGACTGCCTGAGCCCAACGTTTGTGGCAGTGGAAGATCATATTCTAGATGCTGGATGGAAATTATGGTGCCATGTGATTTTGACCAGGTACTTATGTTGGAGAGAAGGGGTACATAATTCTCTTGTATGGGCATGAGACAAAGATTAACTGGAAAATAAGTTAAGGAACTTGTTGTCAAAAAGATTGTTTGCTCTGTATTCGTGTTTGTGCTATAAATTACGCAAACGAACCCTATTCCCTAAAATGCCTAATTTAAGGAAGTTGATTTTGAATGTCACACATAAATGTGATAGGACCTAATTCAAAAACTAAAGCTATTAAGGAAAGAAGGTGGGCGGTACTCTCGGTGGGTCCATCCTATAGCAGGGTGGTCCCAGAGAAATGGGAGGCTTCTCACAAGGTTTTACTGTCATTCTCGACCTTTAGGTATTGTTAAGTTAGAATTCGATTCATGCCATTTTAGTGAACCAAAATGGGACTATGCCCTATGGGCAGAGAGGTTGAGTGACACATCCCTCTAGTTTCCCATTCTCTTTGAACCAAGTGTGGCATGGATCTGCTTCAGCTTGGGTATCTTTGGGTAAAGTAGGATGTCTAGGACCTGACACTAGGTAAAGAGACCTTAACTAGGAAGAACCTAGATTTCAGGTCGATCCTAGTGGGTTTGACCGTGAATGTTCTGTTGCAAGGCGGACTCGGGAAACCCTAGGTGACAAATCCCGTAACATTCCATCGGAGTGTCGGGCAGTGACTGTTAGATTCGTTTCTTGATGGACCGCTAAAACGTGCTTGGACAATCGATAGGTGGGCACGTTACAGTTGGTATCAGAGCAAATCTTCGTAATGTGATTGATTAATATATGGTTCTTAGATACATCCTAAACAGAATAACCTAAGTGGTGTGGCTTGATTTTTAGGCACCTTCTGCACCTATGAATGCTAACATGCAAGAGAAGAAATTCCTTCTCAAGCAAATTAAGGCACCAGAGTTTGACGGAGAAGGAATAGATGTCGCAGTAGAGGTGGAGATATGGATTGAGTTGTTGGATGAGTATTTCTCTACTTCAGGAATTGCCTCTACCAATCAAGCAATGATAGCCAAACTGAAGCTAGTTGGCCAGGCTCAGATATGATGGAAGCAATGGTGGAAAGATCAAGGTGTTTTTGAAGTCGCTCTTACTTGGGCTCAGTTGAAAGATGCTGTACGCGGACGATACCTTCCGCCAACCTACCAGACTTTGAGGATGAATGAATTCTTCAAGCTCAAGCACCTGGAATTAACCTTGGAAGCCTACTACTTGAGGTTTGTAACCCTACTAAAATATGCCCCACTTATGGATATTGCGTAGCAAGTATCCAAGTTTTGTCATGGCATGAACACTCCTCTAAACCACTATCTTGACGCAATGCATCCAATAGACTTGCAAGATGCATAACCTCAAGCAAAGCATTGTGGCGTTCCATATGACGGAGCTCATGTTGGTAGAGGGTGTGATTAAGAAGGGCATACGGGTCCATTTCAAGCATTTCCTCCTGTATGTCACCATGATAATCTTGCGCTAAGCTTGGTTCCTCATTCATGGAGGTCCAGGAGTCTCTAATCTCCCTCTGAAGTTCCTCTTGGGCCTTGCTTTTGCCTTTCTGACCAGCCATCTGGGTGTAGTCCACAGGACTTGCTGTCTGTAAAAGGGGCGTAACTCTTTGTAGGAAACTCCGATTGGTGAGATTTTGGGCTCCAGTCAAAGGGGACGACGGCCTCTTTGAGATGAGCTATTAATATTTATGACAAAAAATGATCAAAATTTTCTGTAAGGGGTTTACAGTGCCTGTCTTGGAGCGGTCTGCATCCTGTCCAGAGTGATCCTAGTGCACAAAAATGGGCGTAACTTTCACAACGTAGCTTCGATTGGGGAGATTTTTCATTCAAATCGGAGTGGACAAAGCCTTCTTCGAGATGAGCTATAGTGTTTACCCCTAGATTCAAGACAGAATTTTTTGCAATGGGATATTTGTTATAGTCCCGCAGGACTGTGACAAAAAACACTGCCTGTCCCTTAGTACCAATGTCTTACATGGATAGAGCATAGATCAAGGGGCCTAATCTGCCACATCAATAGTATCTTGAGCATACTAAACATACTCCCGAGCATTATTACATACCCATCAACTCTGCCATTCATGCATAAGTACATTCACTGCCATACATCTCCATTGACTGCATGTACTTCAAGTGGCATACATGGGTGCCATTAGCATTGTGGGGTATCCAAGAGAGATCATTGGGGCAGGGAAGTGGGGCTCATGGAAGTACCTTCACCTGCAAACAAGTATTGGGCTCTGCATCACCGGGAGGTGGGCAAAGTTTCCCCCGAGCCAGGTTGTGCACCCCTTCAGGGTCTTAAGTGGTACGGGAGGGTCACCTCTCTTTTGTCTTACCACCTCGCCTGGCATCGGCCTTTTTCCTCAGATGGAGTATACATTATGGTAGACATTTTTAATCAGCAACAATCAGCATGAGATGCATTGGAAAGAAGACATTGGGCCTTTTCATGAGATGCAAGGAATGATGAAGGTTGGGGTAGGGGTTACCTTGGCAGTCCAGTGACTCACTGGTGGCTGCTACTTACCTGATGTACAATGGCTAATATTCATCCAAGATCATAAGACAAGGTAGGGGGTTAATGTCAGCCATTACAATGAAATTCAGGAAGAGGTATGATGCTTGTATGCAATCTTGAATCTCTCCAACAATGGATTAAGCTCAACAACTGGCTAAATTGAGAGATTAAGATCAGAATGGGATACCTCTTTAATACTTGAGGCTCCGTTTCAGCCTCTGAAAAATCTTGCGTGTTCGTCTTGACATCCCGCACTGACTGGTAGCTTCCTGACATCCCGCATGGCAGTCGGAAAAATTATCAAAAATCCACAAGTGTCTCTCGGGCACCTTTTAAAAGCCGTCTTTCACTTGGTGCTTAAAATCGTCCTAGCTGCAGCCGCCACCTTCGATGTTAAACATTTTTCCCCTGAATTCTGGATTTTTTGGCAAATTTTAGGCACATCCCGGGCTTAAAACTCTACTCTCATTGGCGACCACGGGATAGGGCGACTCAGCCCATCGAATCCCACAACAGATCTGCACAAAACAACCAAAGGAAGCATCAAGCTGATACAAAATAGATACATATTAAAACACAGCACAATGCTCACCCTACCCATGACAAAACCAAGGCATGAAATCCACAAGGAGTAGGCCTAGCATAATCTGATAGAAGGTCGGAAGCTAGTCACTAACCGACTGCTCTAACACGGCCAAACTAAAAAGAACTATTAAAGAGATTGCCCTAAGTGGTGGTCTGAACTACCTACCTAACTAAGGACAACACAACCAGGAGCTCCTACTAGGCGAGGACTCCTATAGCCTGATCAAGAAGTATTTTTTCTTAGCACATTTCTTCTTTTAGGTTTTTATTTTTCCATACTTGGGCATGTAAAAAGGAGGGAGTTGAGCATAGTGACCCAAGGAGAACAGGGCATCGGCCTCAAGTCCTGTCTCGGTACCCAAGAACCTACCAAGCCCTCGCGAGGCGACACTTAATCCTTTTCTGATGCTCACTTTTATTTTCGCTCCAACCTTCCTAACTTTCTTCTTTTCCAGCAAGACGCCACCCCCTAGGAAGATAAGGCATCGGCCCAGGGTTTGACTCGTCCCCCCCAGGAACCTACCAGGCCTTCGCAAGGCGATGAGCAACTGGTTATAAATTTTCATTTCTTTCCTTTTCCTATTTTTATAGGGGTTAGAACCCCTTTTTACACACCTTTGTATATATTTATTTTCTTTGAGATATTCACTGTTATTTTCCTCTTTCATCATCATTTTTATTTTTCTTCCGGCAGGCTTCTCTAATTGCCTAGCAGGCTAGCAGAATAGGGTCACTAGAACTGCCTTCTAAAATAGGTCTTTCGATGCCTGGCAATGTCTTTACAGGAGGCAACGACTACTCAAACCTCCCTCAGACAGACCTAACCTAAACCAGGGACTCCATGCCTTGGATGCTGGTCCCCAACAAGAAAAGAAAATCCCCTACAAGTACATGGACACAGATAGCATAAAAAACACGTTACTTGTTGTAAAGGAGAGATATCACCTGGATAGCCACGAGAAGTCTCCGCGCGACATAGGCTCCTTCCAAGCTCTTCTTTGAACCTGTCTAGCACAGGACTAAAACCAAAAACCATTAACCGCACCTGTAGTAAATAGACAACTGGCCCTCTTGGCCTAATGAAATAAAGCATTTCTTTACAAAAACTGATTGGCCCTCTTGGCCTAATGAAATAAAACAGTTAAAACCTCGCAAAACTGGCCCTCTTGGCCTAACAAAATAAAACAGTATAGCATCTACACATCCCTCCCCGAAATAGTACAGATATACAATAATATGCCCCTTTCCAAGGAGAAAAAATAGGGTTCGCAGCCCCAAGCTAAATGCATAAGATCATGACCCATCCCTCCTGCATATATAGCGAGAGGCATATGCATAACATGTTGTCTAATCAGCCTATGGGTCCAGTACAACAACGGTAGATTGGTCTCGGCTACTCTTTGCATCACCCATATCAACCATCGCTTGCCATATATTGCATGCTCTGATAACATTCCCCACAAGCGACCGGGTCTTGTCTCATTATTGATAGCAATATCTAGACTAGGACCACCGTTGAAGAAAAGGTCTTCTTCATAAGCAAGGTTTGCCAGTGAATCCGCAAACTGATTCCAGTAACGTGGAATCAACTGAAGAGACACTCTCTCAAACTCCTCAAGTAGGGTCATGGTAGTTCGATGATACATACAAAGGATGGGATTCCGCATTGTGTATGTCCCATCTAGTTGATTCAAGATCAACTGGGAATCCCCTTTTACTAACAACCGTCGAATACCACCTTGCTTGGCAATATGCAGTCCCATAATCAAGGCTTTATACTCCGCCATGTTGTTAGTGAATCCTACCCTGAGATAAGCAGCTAACTTCATCGTAACTCTACGTCGGGGATCTCGGATTATTACTCCAACACTCCCTTTTTTATTAGGGCCCCTGGACACTCCGTCAAAATATAACGTGTACGTCCACAATGAGTTTACACAACCTGCCATCACGAACTCCTCTATTTGTAACTGTGATAGTCAAAATTTAGCATGTTTAGAGGGTGGACTGACGGCTCCATCCCACCTTCTTCATTAAACTCAATAGGGATACTTGTCAACATTCGTAAGCAGTGATGGCAGAAGACTTTGATCTCCCACACAAAGGTTCCATCTTCCTGCTTAATCACTTTGTATCCTTTTCTCCACCAGATAAGTTTCCCCTGATGGTATCTCTGCTCCAGATATGGGTGCTCCAAATAAGGAAGTAACCGCCCCATCAACCAGCTTTAAGCTCTTTTGCATGTCTCAAATCAGCCCCAGCATGGACCTGCAATGCATTTCTCTGTGCTAGCATACTTAGAAATAATAAGGTTTAATCTTATTAAGATTAACCTTACTTTAAATTCTACTCCCTGCAAATCAGCTAGTAGAGCCGTAGACCTATTTTTCCCTATCCTAACAATCTTGTAGGGGCCATCCCATTTAGGTTCCAGCATCCCTGGAAACCGCTCCCTATGCGCATCATAGTACAGAACTAATTGCCCTTTTTTAAAGGTATACTTCTTCACTTTAAGGTCATGCAAACTGCTTCATCCAACGTTTAGCTACCTCCTGGTGTAATAAGCTCTGCAATTTCAGCTCATCCAGGTGGGCTATGGTCGTGAAACATTCAAAGAGTGCATCCTCATCTCCCAAAGAGTGGTTAATTGCAAACCGTATAGTTGGCAACTCGATTTTGAGGGGTAACACACACTCTTCCCCATAAACTAATTTAAATGGAGTATGGCCGGTAGCTCACTTGAACGTTGTATTGTATGCCCATACTGCCACATACAACTTCCTATCCCAGTCTCATTTCTTCTCAGAGACTATTTTAGACAAGATACCCACAAGCTGCTTATTAGTACTTTCGGCTTGCCCATTTGCTTGCGGATTATAGGGGGTCATTTTATTGTGCTTGATTTTCCAAGCTTCAGTCAGGCTTTTGATCACTTTATTCAAAAAATGGGTTCCACGGTCCGATACTAGTTCCTTCGGTGGACCGAAACGGCAGATAATCTGCTCTAAAAGAAAACTTGCAGTCTCTTTTGCATTGTCCTGCCTCGTCGCCCGCGCTTCTGACCATTTTGTAAAATAATCAGGTGCTACTATAATGCACCTCTTTTGGGTAGTAGACGATGGGGTGATAGGACCCACAAAGTCAATGCCCCACTTCTCAAATGGAATGATAGCCATGATAGGCGTAAGTGGGCGTTTCCTATTCTCTCTGCTGTCATGTCTTTGACAGATATCACATCTCTTAACGTAGTCAAAGGAATCTTGGAAGATGGACAGCCACCAATATCCAGCTCTTAAAGCTTTTTGTGCTGTCAACCGTCTAGCGAAGTGCCCTCCACATGCAGAGTCATGGCACTCCCAAGATGAAAGGCACCTCGTCAGGCATCACACACCGGCAATAGATATCATCAACACCCTGCCGATATAGTGTTCCTACGATCAAGGAAAACTTCAAAGCCTGCTGTCTAATTTTTCTCTTTTTTGATTTTGATAAACCAACTCTAGTCTCTTCCCTTGATAGATAATGCGTGATAGCAGCATACCAAGATGGGATAGAAGCTGTATCAATTTTAAACATTTCTTCAATATCACTTCCTTCAGCCAAAGTCTCTTTCGGCTCCCCAAAATCCACAAGGCATTCCACAATACCCTGCAACCTCAGTGGCTTACTCTTAATCTCATAATCGAACTCTTGCAAAGTAATTAACCACTTTGCCAGACGATCAGGCGGTTGTAGCTTGTTCATAAGCAATCTAAGCCCTTCCGCCTTAGTATAGAAAACTATCTTCTCATAGAGGATGTAGTGCCTGAATTTTTTAGTCGCAAAGACCATCACAGGGCACGACTTCTCCATATAGGTGTAGTTAATTTCTGATATGCCCAATTTTCGACTAGAAAAAGCTATCGGATGATACCACTTTTCCTCCCAGATTTGGGCTAAACAACAGAGCTGATACTATGCATGGTGGCTGCTGAAAATATGTAAAATACCTCACCTCTTTTAGGTGCTTTTAAAACTGGTGCTTTTACTAGCTCCTGTTTCACATTCTCGAAAGCTACCTTACAAGGGTCGCTCCATACAAATAGACAGTTAAAGGATAATAAGTTCGTTAATGGAAACGTCCTTTCTGCCAAGGCATTTATAAACCTCCGATAGTACCCTATCAATGTGACAGAAAGCTATGTATCTCTTTTGGAGTGCGTGGTGGACTCATAGTGACGATAACCTTGATCTTTTCAGGGTCAGTTGCTATCCCCACTGAACTGACCACATGGCCTAGCAATATCCCATGAGGCACTCCAAAGACACACTTCCGTGGGTTAAGAGCGATACAAAATTGTCTGCAGGGCTCAAAGCACTTTCTTAAAATAATCAACATCCTTTCCCTTATAGTGGCTGCCCCCAGATCATTGATAAATACTTTCATCTCATCTGGGGAGATGTCACCAAAGGTCTTAGAGTCTATTGTTCGTTGCCATTGAGGGCTGAAATGATGAACGGGTTGCCTCTTACCCATCCAACCTCCAATCCTCACTAAGAGAACTAAAGAGGGGCACTACCTAGCCAAAGGGAGGATGGGCTAGGACATCCATCTTCTCAAAGAGAATCAAGAGAACCAAGACACAAATTTACAAGAGAGAATATATGTACTAGAGACCATATTGGAATATAAGAGAGAGAGATGAGAGGAGAGGGAGACAAGAGGAGAAGAGGTAGAAGAAGCTTGCCATTATGCTACATAATAAAAGAACTCACTCATAGCTTCCCTCAAAGAGATGAGGGTATTCTAGAATGCTCTGATGGACTTGTCATTGTCCCTCCTTCTTCTCTTTTCTCAAAGAGAATCAAGAGAACCAAGACACAAATTTACAAGAGAGAATATATGTACTAGACACCATATTGAAATATATAAGAGAGAGAGAGATGAGAGGAGAGGGAGACAAGAGGAGAAGAGGTAGAAGAAGCTTGCCATTATGCTACATGGGATGAGAAGATGAGAAGAGAGGGAGATAATAGGAGAAGAGGTAGAAGAAGCTTGCCATTATGCTACATGGAATGAGAAGATGAGAAGAGAGGGAGATAATAGGAGAAGAGGTAGAGGAAGCTTGCCATTATGCTACATAATAAAAGAACTCACTCATAGCTTACCTCAAAGAGATGAGAATGTTCTAGAGTTCTCTCACGGACTTGTCATTGTCCTTCCTTCCCTTTCTTCATTCTCCATGGGCTCTTTATATAGCCTCCATGAGGGATCAGATTAAGCTAATCTTCTTGATTAACATAATCCTAGTGATGTATGGCATCTTTGAAAATATGGAGCATAGTGAATGGGACAAGTCCCCACCTTGGTCATCATGCAAGAAGCCAAGGGTGGTGGTAGACAACATAGAGAAATGGAGCTAGATTACAAGAGGTGGGTGCCCAAAGCACGTTATTATAATATATTTACAAGAAGGATAGAGTGGAAAGTTGGTGTGGTGAAAAGAGAAGAAAATTGCATGTAGCTAGCAGTCTGCGCCTTCGTAACTTCAAATCCGTGAGGAATTTGGAAAAAGTTTCTTCTGCAACTTTGTAGACCAGGTCGAAACCGATCGGGCTTCGTGAGAATTTTCTTGAAATTCGCTTTTTCTTGGGAGATTATTGAGATTATAAAAAACAGCTTCTAAAAGCTGCTTTGACTTTAGTCCCCCATATGTATATAAATACATATAAGCATGTGACAAAAGGGGTCCATGCTTGTAAGCTTTTGTGCAAGATCCAAATGACACCATGATGTGGATATTGACTTGTGTGCAAGGGTGAGGTGTCCTCTAATGATGGTGATAGATTCCAAATCTTAGTGATGCAGACGGAGCCCATGTGTAGTTGGAGGCTAGTCCTTTGAAAAATCTATGCATTCACTCAACTCCTAGGTGTAATCCATTTTCATCTTCACTAAGATAACCATTCCTTTTACCCTTTACATTGACATGCCTTCTAAGAACTTGTTCCCCCCATTTGCTAGAGTTATCGTAATCGAGAAGCAATGTAGCATACCTAGTGCTTGAAGAGTAAACCCAAAGTGATATGGTAAGCTCTTGATAGGGGCTTTGGCCAAATTTTTGTTGTAATAATCCGGGTTGTAAAAGACCCGGATCATTAGCCCTCCCCTTAGGCTAGAGGTATTCATGCCTCTAGCTTGAGAATGATGGTCCAATAGAGCAAGGAGGACTGCACCCCCTCATTGGTGGCTCTTCATTGAATGACTGCTCCAAAGTGTTCATATTTCTTTGAAAATAAGGCTTCAATCGCCATCCATTTACCCTTGTCTTGTGAACCTTCCCATCCATGTCACCGAGCTTATAGCTACCATTTGAATATCTCCTTATGACCATGAATGGCCCTTCCCACTTGAACACAAGTTTAGCATCCTTTCTGTTATCAAAGCGATTATCATAACGTAGCACAAGTGATCCTTCCCTTATGTGTTTGCTAGCCAACTTCTTATTAAAGGTCTTCCTCCTCTCTTCAGCCTGCATGGAATAGTGTTGGACTGCTGCTTCTCTATCTAACTCCAGCCTCTCCAGATCCAAGATCCTTTCCTCTAACTTCTTATCTTGATTCTTCTCTTGACTCGCTACTAAAATACGCAAACTGGCTAGTTCCACCTCTATAGGAAGCAAAGCTTCTTGGCCATAGACGAGGTGAAATGGAGTATAGCCAAGTGAGGTTCTGAATGAAGTCCTGTAGGCCCAAAGAGCTGCATTCAAATTTTTATCCCAGTGCTTGGGGTGCATGTGAACCTGCTTGGTAATTATCTTACAAATCAGCCCATTCACTTTTTCGACCAAACCATTACATTGTGGATAATAGGGAGTAGAATGCCTGCGCTTGATTTTTAGCCTTTCCATTAGCTCCCCTACTAGGTTCGCCCTAAAACCAGGACCCCGATCAGAGATAATTTCCAAAGGTGTGCCAAACCTGCAACAAATATTTTTAAACACAAAATTTTCCACTTCTTGGGCTGTGATCCTACTAGTTGCTGAAGCCTCTGCCCACCTCGTCATGTAGTCTACTCCCATTATGATGTATTCCTTGCCAGATTGAGTTCGTGGGAGTGGCCCTATTGCATCAATCCCCCATTTCTCAAATGGGCCATATGTAGTTATGGGATTTTGTTCCTCATGCACTAGCTTCCTTGGTCCGGCCTTTTGGCAATCGTCACAAGTGCGGCACCAATGTTGCACATCTCGATGTAGACTAGGCCACACAAAACCGGCTTGGAGAATCTTCCTGCTGGTTATTTCTTGAGCAAAATGTCCGCCACAAGACCCCTCATGGCAGCTCTTAATCACATCTATAATCTCCTTTGCTGTTGGCACCCTTCTAAGCACTGCATCCTTTCCTTTGCAATACAACACATAATTTATCAAGCGGTATTTAGTGGCCTTAGTAGCTAGCCACCTTTTCTCACTTTTACTCATATGTGTAGGTGCCTCACCTTGCTCAAGAAAATAAAGCACATCTTGTAGTTGAAACTTACCCTGAAACAAGGGAAGCTTTACTGTAATGATGCCAACCATTACCTCTTTCAATTTTTCAGCTGCTAGAGCATCTGCGTCGCCATTTGTGTGCCTTGGCACAAAATAGATTTGCACTTTCTGTAGCTTTCTCATGAGAGTTTTAGCTTCCCTCATTTCCACTGCTAAGTTATCATTTTTACAAGCCCAAATTCCTTTCATTTGCTTAACAATGAGCATAGAATCCCCAAAAACATTAAGCCGAGTGATACCATGTGCGAGACACCACCTCAAACCTAAAAGTAAGACTTGATATTCTGCCTCATTATTAGAATGGACATCCTCCAAGCTGATACCTTCTCCATAAAGTTTGTCACCTTCAGGACTGAACACCACTATTCCTGCTGCCGCTTTGTCTTTAATACGCTTGTAGGCTCCATCAAAGTAGAGGGCATGGGTATTGTCCACCCGCGGCGGCTCCTCAGGAGGAGGTGTCTCCTCTTTTACCTTTCCCTTCTCCTTTTCCTTCTTTTGATGGCATCTATGGGTCAACAAATCAACTAGGCAAGCTCGAGTACAATCCTCCACCTTGAAGGTGTAGTCAAACTCTTGGAGTTGTATCACCCACTTAGCGATTCTAGCTAAAACATCCATGTGCTGTAAGGCATAGGGAAAATGCTCTTCTGTCATGATCACTGTGAATGGCCTAGGGAGAAGATAAGGACGAAACTTTCTTACAGCAAACATTAGAGACAAAACCATCAGCTCGACCATCTTGTACCCTCGTTCTGATGCTGTCATTACTCTACTAGAAAAGTAAGCCGGTCTCATTAGGCCAGTTTTAGCATCCTTTTGTATTAGTGCTGCCCCTAGAGCATCTTCCCCAAAACTCGGATTGACAAAAAACTCATGATCCCAACACGGCTGTAAAATTATAGGAAGGGTGCTAAGAGCCTTCTTCACCTCGTGAAAGCACCTTTCGCTTTCGTCACTCCACAGGAGCTCCTCAGAGTGGGTTAACTGTTGCAGTGGAAATATTAATTGGGAGAGGAGATGAATGAA
Source organism: Lygodium microphyllum (assembly GCF_053477565.2). Taxonomy (NCBI): domain Eukaryota; kingdom Viridiplantae; phylum Streptophyta; class Polypodiopsida; order Schizaeales; family Lygodiaceae; genus Lygodium; species Lygodium microphyllum. Next base: position 151,045,900 of record NC_141137.1, read on the forward strand.
CCGCCCCATATATCGCACCTTCTGAATGAAAGAGGTTAGTTGCTTCACAGAAGATGGTGATGGCACCGCCAATAGGGCCTTAACTTTGTTTGGATCTGCTTCAATGCCCCTCTCACTTATGACATGCCCTAACAAAGTTACACTGCTTTCGCTAATGCGACACTTCTCATGGTTTAACTGCCCCCCCATTTGTGCAAGGCGGTCGAAAGCTTCATCCACCTTCCCTAGATGTAAAGCCTTAGAACTATAAATACAAAAATCATCAATAAAGACCCTGATGGATTTCCCAAAATATGGCTGGAAGACATAATTCATGAATCGTTGGAAGGTAGCTGGGACATTTGTTAATCCAAATGGCATTACTTTGTAAGCAAAACAACCCCAAGGTGTAATGAAGGTGGTCTTCTGTTGATCCTCCTCAGCTATTCGAATCTGGAAATAACCTGAATACCCATCACAAACAGTGTATCTCTCATGCCCGGCCACTCGTTGAGTATTTCATCCTGAAAGGGAAGAGGAAAGTGATCTCTCTTAGTTGCAACATTTAACGGCTTGTAATCCACACAAATCCTCCATTTTCCATTCTTCTTGGGTATCACCACCACAGGTGAAACCCACTCTGAGTCCCCTATTGGATAGATGAAGCCTGCCTTCAAAAGTCGTTGCACCTCAGTGAGTAGAGCGTTTTGTTGAACTACTCCCAACCGTCGTAGTCGCTGCACCACCGGCCTTGCTCCCTCTTTTAGATTAATGTGATGTTGTACTGCTGTCACACCTGTGATGTGTTCATAATCAGAAATAAAAAGTGTAGAGTGTTTTATCACCACTTCCATGTAGGCTGCCTTCTCCTCAACTGATAGATCCTTAGCCAACATTTTTTCTAACCCCTCCTTCTCGACCTTTGGAAGCTTCAGCGGAATTTCACTACCAGAAGGCCCTTTTAATGTAATCCCCATCACTTCTAGAGAGCTTTCTTCCTCCTCATTAGAAGACTCTCCCTCTGTCATAGATGACCAACCCTCGCTGGAACTCCATTCATCAGCGGTGGTCTCTAACACAAGATCCTCTTGTCGGCCCTCCTTCATGTTGTAGATAGTGCTCTTCCATTTTTTATGCAGCCCCTTTTGTGGCCTTAGCTCTAAAGCCCCTGTCTCCCAATCTTGTCTGGCTTTCATTCCCATTAGCCATGGTCGCCCAAGAATGAGCGGATAGCCGTCCCCCTTCACTGGCATCACATACATGTCAAGCTCCAATTGCACTCCACACACCTTTACCTTGACTTTCTTTATAACTCCCAAACAATTTACTACTATATTGTTAGCCATTTTGGCCCCAAATTTAGTAGTTTCATTTACCTCTAATCCCAAACGATGCATCAACTTTTCCGTTATGACACAAATCTCTGCACCTCCATCCACATATGTCTTTGACACTCTCTGTCCATTGATTTCGGCTTCCACTAGAGGCACAATATCTTTCATCTTTCTAGCCTGGATTGCATTCACATGTCTATTCTTCATGGGTCTAATGCTTACCATCTTTGACCATTGTCGTCGCAGTGTTGGAGATAGATGTAGTAATTGTGGCCATGAAATTTTTGGCCCTTGATTCTTCACATCAGCAAGCAAATCATAAGCTTTAGTACCTTTACCTAGGGAAAAATCATCTGGCTCAATGTGTCGGCGTGAGCGAGCCCTCCTCTTTTTACTGTTGCATGTCTTTGCAGCCATTGATGACTCTGCCTCCTCTTCCATGTTTTCAACCTCCTTTGGTGGTGTAGGCTCCATTTTCTCAATTCTCTGAGCTTTCTTCACCGGCATTGCTTCAACCTCTACTACTTTGGGCTTCGCTTTGACATCACTCTCATCTAAACTAATTATCCTAACATCATGATTCTCTGGCGGTTGAACAGGCAAGGGCGGCACCTCTGCAAGTGGTCGAGGATGCTGGAGAACTTGAACTGGTGGTGGAGGCCTTAGATTCGGTGGAACAAACCTTTCCCTAGGTGGTGTCACTTGTTGTCCCCTCCTTCTTGGTTGGAACCCATTTCCTGGAAAACGCCTGGGATGAGGGCAAAAGTACATACCATGGCCAGTCTCCCCACAATTATAGCAAACATACTCTCTTTCTTGTCTTCTTGGACCTTGATTGCCTTCATTTATGAGGGGAGGGGGTCGCACTCCTTGTACCAAATTTAATGAAATGCTTTCAAGTTGATTAGTAATACGTTGTAGGAGCTCTTGTTGTGGTATCTCCGGTTCAGGTGCGGCCTCTGCTATTTCTCTAGGCCTTGGCATGGTTGGTAAAACCTGCATGGGCTCAACTCCCCCCTTCAACTGGGCTTGATACTTTAATTTTCTATCTTTCTCCCTTGCATAAGTAACTGATTCTTCATAGGATGTGGGAAACTTTACTTTGACCTTCTCCCTTAGTAGAGGATGGAGTCCGGCTAGAAAACAATCTTTCTTAAGGCAATCAGGTACTCTTTCTCCCTCGGCTAAAGATGCTGTCCATTTATCCCACAATTTTATAAAGATGCCTTCATATGCTTGGTACTCCCCTGCTATGGTTTGGCGAAGATCTAAGAGCTGTCTCCAAATATCTTCAGGTGGCTCTGCATCTTGGTACTTGTGCATGAATGCGGTCTTGAGATTCTCCCAATTACCCCTTGTAGCCTCCGGGAGAGCTTGATACCACACTCGAGCATCACCCTTTAGAACTAAACGAAAGGCCCGTACTTTGGTTGCTTCATCATCCCGGCCTATGACTAGGAATGCCATTTCTAAGTCATCCAAAAAGTCTAGAGCTTTCTCCCCTTTGTGCCCAAAAAAACTTGGAAATGCCATGTTGCCTTAGTAGAGTATGAAGATGAAAACGTCTAGACTTAAGTTGTATTTTATAAGGGGAAGGATGAATGGGTTCACAGATGCATTGATTTCAGCAAGACGTCTAGGCCCCAGTATGCTTCTAATAATGCCTTGGAATCTAAGCTTTGTGCTAGCTACAATATGCACAGTTTGCATAGCAAGTGGACGGATAGGTCCATACAACTCGTTCTGATTCATGAGAAACTATTATAATAGGATAAATACATGTACATTGAAGGATGCATTGTAGTCTAGCATTGGGAAGATTATAGGTTCTGGTGATATAAGAATCTCTCTTAATCTTTCAGCCCCAAAGTACATGACAAGACGTTGATGGAAGAAAATCTTCCTACTGATGCATACATTAACTCGGATGTTTTGTACAGAGTGGAAGGTGTAGAAATTCGGGCCATTGTTATTATTCATGATGAGTGGAGACTACTTAAGGGAGTAGAGGGAATGCACTTTCTTGAATTATGAAGGATTTTTCCCAGAGTGTTTCTTTTTGGAACCCACCAACTTTGCTATACGGAGAATTTGCTCACCAGTGATTGTTCTTGCCTTGGTGTGTCCATCCTCGGCGACATATATTTCATAAGGTGTGATGGCCACCTTTTCAACCACACCCAACCTTCGAGCAAACAATAGTTGAAGGTAGTCTCCATACTTTGCACTTCTACAAAACTCCACATCGTTCATGCATAGTTGTCCTCCTTTGATGTGGATTAGGCCAGAGAGAGAGAGGGATTTGATGATTTGGAGACGAGGACCTCTCGGAAGGGCTTTCACTTTGTTTGCAAAACACTCACCACAATTATGAGAACCTAGCAATTGATGGCAACATATTTTTTTCCCTTGTGAGATAATGGAATTTTTAAAGTGAACACCTTTTACCCGCATGCGTACCGTCATCCGATAGGCATACTTTCTTTCTTGAGCTTCTTAAGGAGATAATTCTGGGAGTCGTGGACTTCGACCAGCTTCAAAAATAGTTGGTGAAGGCGTTGAGGAAGAGCCACTTGGGAAACTTGTTGTAGAGGATGCACCACCATGTGTTGTATCATTCCACATAAGGAGGTAGAGAATTGTGGTTGAGAATGTCCTCAGCGGGGGCACAAAAAATGGTGGCTGAAATGATGAACGGGTTGCCTCTTACCCATCCAACCTCCAATCCTCACTAAGAGAACTAAAGAGGGGCACCACCTAGCCAAAGGGAGGATGGGCTAGGACATCCATCTTCTTAAAGAGAATCAAGAGAACCAAGGCACAAATTTACAAGAGAGAATATATGTACTAGACACCATATTGGAATATAAGAGAGAGAGATGAGAGGAGAGGGAGACAAGAGGTAGAAGAAGCTTGCCATTATGCTACATAATAAAAGAACTCACTCACAGCTTCCCTCAAAGAGATGAGGGTATTCTAGAATGCTCTCATGGACTTGTCATTGTCCCTCCTTCTTCTCTTTTCTCAAAGAGAATCAAGAGAACCAAGACACAAATTTACAAGAGAGAATATATGTACTAGACACCATATTGAAATATAAGAGAGAGAGAGAGATGAGAGGAGAGGGAGACAAGAGGAGAAGAGGTAGAAGAAGCTTGCCATTATGCTACATGGGATGAGAAGATGAGAAGAGAGGGAGATAATAGGAGAAGAGGTAGAAGAAGCTTGCCATTATGCTACATGGAATGAGAAGATGAGAAGAGAGGGAGATAATAGGAGAAGAGGTAGAGGAAGCTTGCCATTATGCTACATAATAAAAGAACTCACTCATAGCTTACCTCAAAGAGATGAGGATGTTCTAGAGTTCTCTCATGGACTTGTCATTGTCATTCCTTCCCTTTCTTCATTCTCCATGGGCTCTTTATATAGCCTCCATGAGGGATCAGATTAAGCTAATCTTCTTGATTAACATAATCCTAGATGATGTATGGCATCTTTGAAAATATGGAGCATAGTGAATGGGACAAGTCCCCACCTTGGTCATCATGCAAGAAGCCAAGGGTGGTGGTAGACAACATAGAGAAATGGAGCTATATTACAAGAGGTGGGTGCCCAAAGCACATTATTATAATATATTTACAAGAAGGATAGAGTGGAAAGTTGGTGTGGTGAAAGAGAGAAGAAAATTGCATGTAGCCAGCAGTCTGCGCCTTTGTAACTTCAAATCCGTGAGGAATTTGGAAAAAGTTTCTTCTGCAACTTTGTAGACCAGGTCGAAACCGATCGGGCTTTGTGAGAATTTTCTTGAAATTCGCTTTTTCTTGGGAGATTATTGAGATTATAAAAAACAGCTTCTAAAAGCTGCTTTGACTTTAGTCCCCCATATGTATATAAATACATATAAGCATGTGACAAAAGGGGTCCATGCTTGTAAGCTTTTGTGCAAGATCCAAATGACACCATGATGTGGATAGTGACTTGTGTGCAAGGGTGAGGTGTCCTCTAATGATGGTGATAGATTCCAAATCTTAGTGATGCAGACGGAGCCCATGTGTAGTTGGAGGCTAGTCCTTTGAAAAATCTATGCATTCACTCAACTCCTAGGTGTAATCCATTTTCATCTTCACTAAGATAACCATCCCTTTTACCCTTTACATTGACATGCCTTCTAAGAACTTGTTCCCCCCATTTGCTAGAGTTATCGTAATCGAGAAGCAATGTAGCATACCTAGTGCTTGAAGAGTAAACCCAAAGTGATATGGTAAGCTCTTGATAAGGGCTTTGGCCAAATTTTTGTGGTAATAATCCGGGTTGTAAAAAACCCGGATCACCATGATCCAGGTGCATTGCACAAACCAAAGGCCATCACATGGTACACAAAAAGTACCAAAGACGGTAATGAAAGTCATTTTCAACTTGTCCTCTTCTGCAATTGCCATCTGGTTGTAACCCGCAAAGCAATCCATGAACAAATATATTTCCCTACCTGCTAATTGATCCAAAATCTGGCAAATAAATGGCAACGGGTAGTAATCCTTAACTGTCTGCTTATTCAACTCTCTAAAATCTACACATAGTCGGATCTGGTTGTTTTTCTTCTTCTCGATGACAACTAGTGAACACCATTTTGTGTGCTATACAAGGAAGATTAAACCAGCTTTGCGTAACTTCTGTAACTCCTCAAACAGCCCGTCCCTCAATTCAAAAGGCATACGCCTTACTTTCTGACGCACAGGACGACTGCCTTCTTTTACCAAAATAGTATGAACAGCCAGGCTGGGAGGAATGCCTCTCAGCTCGTCATAACTCCAAGCAAAGATATCACAGAATTCTTGAATCAGGGACACATAGTCCTCCCTTTCTGCTGTACTGAGCATGGAACCCAATTTAATTGGCCACGAATCATTTGGCGTGCCAAGGTCCAACTCAATCACATCCGTGTCTCTTATCCTATCTTGCGGCTCTATCGGCTCATTTAGAGCTATCTGATAAATATCCTCTGTAGTGGAGCCCTCTCTAGATTCATAACTGGATGATGTCTCACTACTAGAATTCAGTAGAGGATAAAGGAGCTCTCTCACTCTGAGGAGACTCAGGGTAAGCATCGACTATTACTCGATTAGCACCTCTACCTAGAACCACGTGACCGATGGGTATATTGACTTGACAGTCTGTTCATAAGATCCAAGGCCTGCCTAGCAAGACTCGATAGCTCGGACGTCCTGCAAATCTTATCACCCTAAAGTCCAAGAAGCATTCTACACTTGCAACTATCACATGGAATTTAGTAACGCAACCTTCTCGTTGCCTTAGCCTATCATTAACCATTCTAAGAAGGGTGGAGCTGTCTTTTTGGATACCTAGACCCAACCTCTCCATCAACTTTGAACTCATTATATTGATGGAGGACCCAGTGTCTATGATGGCATGCTCTACTAATATTCCATCCACGTATGCTGGAACCCTAGGGCAATTCTTTTCAGCATGATCAAACCAATCTTCCCCTACTCGTGCTATGCCTAAAGGTTCTACAATATACCCAATATGCAGGATCTTCTTGAATTCCTTGCGTACTCCTGGAGATAATTTAATCAACTGTAAGAGGTTTACATCTGGTTTGACTTCGCAAAGAGAACTTGCTAAATAAAAATCATGATAGGTAGCCAAAGCTCTCTTTTCTCACCAAACCATTCTCTCTTTTGGTCTCGGGAGGCTTTGGTGCTTCTTTTTTAGCTCTTGCCTTCTTTCTTGGCACTTCCTCATCCTTTTTAGGATCGACTTTTTTGTCAACAGGCCTTAGAGGTCCACCTTCCATGCCAGGATTCAGGACTTGCGTCCCCTTATCCCCTTGCTTAGGGTTTTCCTCGATCGGTTTTGCATTATCTCTATCACCCTCTTTAGCCTTTTGGCCTCTTGTCACAGCTCGTAGGTTAGAGGTTTCAGCGCCATTGATGCCTACAGCCTCAATAAGGCTAACTCCATTGCCTTGTGGCAACTCCTCTATAGTGGTCTTTCCCCTTTGTAGTATTTGTCTTGGTCCATCATTTTGCTGGAGATTATTACCTTGTGCTCTATGATTAACTGGACCTGGCTGTTTACTCCCTTGTTGGAGGGAACTAATCTTACTCCAACAGGTAGTGGCTAAGTGGCCCGACTTCCCACAAATATCACATTTAACATTTGGACAGTTTCTAGGGAAATGTTGTCCGCCACACCACTTACAGCTGAATCTTGAGGGTCCACTCTCTTCAGGGCATCGACTCCCTATCAGATTCAACTGCTTCTTCAAGAAATTGATGTCAACAGCTATTTGCCGATATTGTTCAGAAATCATGTCAGTGTAATGCTTCATCATATCCTTAACTTCACCAAGGACATTAGAGGCACTCGACTCATAGCCTTGATCGTTTATCAGTCGTTCCATGGGCCTAACAATTTGATTGGGCATTGGTTGTTGACTCATAGGAACAACATTAGGGTTTGAAACTTGGCCTCCAACATTTGGTGGAGCCAACTGACTAGCCATAGGCATAGTCACACTGGGAGGAGCTGGCAGCAAAGGTACATTTTGAACCATGCTTCCTCTCCCATTAGGGTTATTCATAGGCATCCCTTGACTTCCATTCATCAATGGTAGATTTCCTCCAGGTACTAGACCCGCATTAAGATTTATTCGAGAGGAGTAGGCCATTTGTAATCGTGACTCTACTCCTTCTACCCGCGTGATGGCGGTGTCTATATCAGCCAAAGCCACACTGTTCAATTGAACCTGAATATTGAAATCCAATCCATGCAAGAAGTATTGCAATTGGGCAGCCGCGGAATAGGAATGTAAGTTTGTAACTTACGAAACACTTCCTTAAGCTTCTTAGCATAGGCTTTCACATTCTCATGGGGTTCTTGGCGTGTTACATTCAAGACACGCAACTAGTATTGTCCACCTCTTTCAGGGGCATATTCTCCTCGGAAAGCTGCATAAAATTGGTCGATTGTAGTTATGGTTCCAGTCTCTATGCTATGATACCATATTGTAGCCCTTCCTTTTAACGTCATGTTAAATAACATCATAAGATGTCCCTCATCTTGGATACAGTAATTAAACATTAATATTTGGAATTCAAAAATGTGAAACTCCGCATCTTCTTCGGCTAACCCATTAAAAATGGGCAAAGGAACTCCTAAAGCTAGCAGATCCAGCGTCCCTGTAGGAACTACAATAGGTTGTGCCATGATGACAATCGGATTGACAATAGGAGTTTGAACTGATGGTATCACACCCCCACTTGAAGTGGGTTAACTTGGTGGAAGAGAGGAAGAACTTACACTTCCTCCTGCACCTAAAAGACTATGTGCAACAGTTGGGTTACTAAGACCACTGCCTCTTATGCGTATCGGGATACTCCTTTGAGGAGAATAGCGACTTACAATCTCCAACTGCCATCTAGCCCTCTCAGCACGTTCTGCTTTTTGTATTTCAGCTTGACGGTCCTTGTTAGAGGACATAAACTAACCTTTTGGTCCCTAAAAACCCTAGATTCGGGAACCACCACTTGTTGGCAACTCCTGGCAGATGCACCACTGATGGGACCTGAAATGGGCCAGCACTGGCTATGGCACTAGCCAGACCTCATGCTCATAACAGACAAACACACCCTCATGACCTTGCGGGCCAGAAGCGTCTATCTACTGCTAAAGGACGAATTACCCTAAAGCTTAATCTATGCATTTATAGTTTTATAGTTTTGTAGTCCAACGTTTCCCTTTCTATAAACTCCACAGGGGGAGAACCCATACACACTGGCAATAAATACCACGATAATCACATACATGGGAGGCAACCTCTCCGTAGAAACACCACGGCCCCACTGCAGCTCTCCTACATCTCAGGGATTAGCCCCTTGATGCGCTGCTCAACATATAAAACAAACGAACAAACTCCACTCTTTCATTTTGAAAGTACTCCAGGAGATACCATGTGTCCTTACCAAATAATCCCCCAAGAAACTGTAACGTGTCCCCTAGAATCATCCCGGACACGTCTTAGCAGTCCATCGGAAAGGATGTCTAGAAAGCTCCGCCCGGCACTCCCATGGAATGTTACGGGACTTGCGATCCAGGACTTCCCGCGTCTGCCACGTAGCGGAAGTATCCTGGCTGTTCCCACTTAGGATCGACCTGAATTTGGGTTTTCCTGTTTGGTCATTAGCTAGCAGCAACTAGCGTCAGACCCGAGCGAACTACTTTACGCAGAAGCGCCAGGTCCGAAGCGGATTCACGCTGCACTTGGTTCAAGGAGAATGGGAAACGAGAGGGATGCAAGGCTCAACCTCTCTGCCATAAGGCATAGTCCCATTCCATTCCCCTAAAACAGCGTAAATTGGGTAAGAGGTACCTCTAGGTCATCGTTCTCGTTATTCGCTTTGATGATGATGATCATCCTGTTGTTTTTCAAGATTTTTGAGAAAAGTTCCCGGCTAACCGGGACCACCCATCCATAGGACGGACCCATGGTCCATCCTCCGCACTTTCCTCGGTTGTTTTAGTTATGTAATTACCTAACACATTAATTTGACATATAACAAACAGCTCCCTTGATTAATCCCGTTAAGCACTGGTTCCTTCACGTAATCTTATCACGTGACATAGAAAAACAATATCAAACAACTTCTTTATTATCATATCATCATTTATCTTTGAAATACAAGGAGTTCCGCCCGTAGGCTTGTCTATAATCCGCCCGAAGGCTTATCCAGTAATCCGCTAGGGATCACTATTCCAAGCTTCTGCCCGTAGACTAGTATGCGGGCCTCGAGATCCAATCCCGAGTCACGTTATACTCTTGTGCAGGACCCGGAAGGCGAGGGATTTACGGCCAGAGCCCCCCTGGCACCCAAGCGTCCTCCTGCTCCAAGTAGATCACAACGGAAAGACCTCTCGTGGCGGGTTTGGTCCACGTTCCCGGCACGGTCAACAACCCCCTTGGTTAGGGTCAGGCAGGCAGTCGGGGGTAACTGAACTGCCCCTTCCTTCAGGCCTTCAACCTGAGCATTTATATACCTTTTCATCCTTTAGTTCCTTGAACAAACAATGCAAACAGTGCTTTCTAAACTGTTACAAGCACAATCAATCCCAGTGGTCGTTTATTTGGCAAACTGTTAAGGAGTGAATCCTTCTCTCCGAATGCATCCAGCATTCGATCCGGAATCAATTTCAACTTGGCAAGATTCCTATTGTCCTTGGGTTAGGGCCATATCCTGTTAACCCAACTTAACCAATACGCTAGGTTTTATTAATAGTAAATCCTGGCAGCCATGTTGCTTTAATTTATTGATTAATCATTTTCGACCAAGCAGATACTTAACTTTCCTTAACTTGGCAATTTTCCCCAATGAGGGTGATGTAACAGGATGACTACTCATCCCCTTGCAAGTTCAACTTGCGCAAGAACCTGCCAACCTCATTCCAGGGAATGGCAAAACTTTCTTGTGATCAACCCACAAGGCTATGCGACGTTGCAACTTGTTGCACAAGTGTCGCCTCCATTCCAAGAGATCATTTCACTTTTGAATGGTGTTTTCTGGTCGAGAATTATGATTAGACTCGAATTAGGGTTTAGGGCGTCTTCTCACTCACCCCAATCCTAATTGCACTAGACCGACAACGTTTGGTCCTATGGATTCCAACTCAAACCAAGTTCTAGCACTAGGTCGAATGATCCTTAGGGTAGAAACCCTAGATCATTATTTACTTACGCGTCCCATTGGGTCAATTTTTCGGGAAAGGTGGGTAGGACCTTTGGGTTTGAGGACTTCGACTTGCTGTCCAAGTAAGTTACTTGGCTACATCTCTAATGTGCCAAGCCCTAACTAGTACTTGAGGTTTTTATTGAATCGGCTAGCTATGCCTATACGAAACCCTAGCAGTCGTGATACTACAAATGACTTGGGTAAATTGACCTACTTGTCTTTGACAAGGACAATTCTTTCCTAGAGATGATATACTTTATCTAAAGTCGAAAATAGTTGCAAGATGTTACAATACATGTAAACCTGTAATTCATTACTTTCACATACCATAAGATCCGCAATAGCCCTATCCCTTCCTTTTAATTAAAGTCAAAAGGCAAGATAATTTGAAGAGTAATCTACATAGGGCTTACTAGGATTTAGGTCAAGGGACAACACCTACAACCTTGTGTCTAAGTATTTGCATTTCATGCTTTTATAAGCCATGCAATCATTTCTAAATGTTACATGATGAAATGAAGTTTGCGAAAGTAAAAGTGCGACCCTTAGATACAACAACATCGTGAGTGAAGTTCATGCAATACTAAGGCAAGTGTCGATTTAATCTAATTGCAAGCATCTTTTTAACTTATAAGATCGGGGTTCTTTATCATGCCGTGAAACAGAAATTAACAAATCCCTCACGCGAATCATAACGAAGGGAGTTTTGACTAAATGCAAAATACTCCTTCCCTACATGACCAATGCATTTTAACAATTTCCCCTTTTACCCTGGGCCATATGTGGCTTTCGCTTTGAAGATGCATGACGAGACAGTTTGCAACTAAGTTCACAAGGAGAATAAGTGCTTTTCACTCATAACTTTGCAGATGCATGATATGCACGGATCCTTTATCTATAATTTATCGAATGTACTATTATCACTACCCATGAATTAATGATAACGTAGAATGAATTTCCCTATGGAATTAAGCGTATTTAAAACATCTCTTCATGTGGAGATATATTCACGGAACCTGGATTTGTGGATCCGCGGTGATATCCACGTGTAAGTCCGGGGAAGAACCTCCCGCAGGTGCGCCTTGCGTCTTCTTGGGAGCCATCGTAGGCTTGATCACAAACTTCGCGGATTATCCTCGCTTCTACGCTTTTCCCGAACAGCCTTAAGATCTACCTTCTCCCTTGTACGTAGGAAATTCCTTCACCGAAAACGCGGTTTTGAAAGCAACTTGGGAAGGCTTGTGGGAATGGGGCTTATGGAAGCCACCCTTAGAAGCTTCTCAAGAAACCTTAAAAAAAACTTCTGTTCTATCCAGAAGACGTGAAGGCCAATGATTGGAGTGAAATCGACGAAGTAAAAGGGGGGGGAATTGCTGGCGATATGGCGGCGGAATGTTGGCGGCGACCTGGCGGACTGTGGTGGCGATCTCCTTGGCTGCAACGGTGGTCACGCTCCCTTCTCTCCCTTCGATCGTCCTTTCCCTCACGCCACCAGGAGGCCCTGGCTCCCTGGGGAGGGGGTTTTTATAGGCCTAGGGGGGGGGAGAGGTGAGCTCACCACGTGGCCATTGCATGGCTTCCCCCCTCTCCTCATGCAGCCCACGACTCCACCAAGCCATCCTTCCACACTCCCTCTCCTCCAGTCGTGAATCGGCTGGGGGAAAGGGATAAATAATAAAAAATTTTTGCTTTAATAATATCTATTTTGCCCCTCCCAAGAAGGTGTTTACGCGTGAATTTCGGTTTTGAACCCTCGGCTTGCTTTGCCGATGCGGATGGTCTCGATTTCTCACGTGCAGGTTACACATTATACTGCCGGTAAATCTAATATGTGGAATACCCTTTGCACAAGGTTTACGCAGTGTGCGGGAAGTCCATATTCACGGGTGGGAATATTACATTCTCTCCCCCTTAGAAGAATCGAGATGTCCTCATCTCGAGATAAGCTGGGGATATTGAAGATTGAGAGAGCTTTCATCCATCCAGGTAGCATCCTCTTCGGGGTAATCTTTCCACTGGACGAGGCATTCCCTCAAGGTTCTAGATCTTAACTGTCTCTCCCTGACATCTAAAATCTTTTCCGGTCTTAGTTCAAGGGCTCCTTGACTAGGCATTACAATTTGTTGGTCATCGAGTACATGATTAGGGTTGGGTACATATTTTTTTAAGAGACTAATATGGAATACATTGTGAACTTTTAGGTTATCCGGGAGTTGCAATTTGTAAGCATTGGGTCCCAGGCATTTGAGGATTTTATACGGCCCACAATACCTTGGACTTAGCTTCTTGCATTCCCCTAGAGATAGAGAACTCCTTTTTGGGCGTACACGAATGAAGACCATGTCTCCTGCTCCGAAGATCCTCTCTTGGCGTTTCAAATCCGCATATGCCTTTTGTCTATCTTTGGCTACTTGTATGTCTTGTCTTATTGACCTTATTTGGTCATCCATGTCTTCCAACATTTGTCTTGAAGCTTCAACTCTTAGGGTTGGGTCAGAAAAGTTTAGGGGACTTCGACAATCATGACCATACAATGCCTGGAAAGGGGTCATTTGGATACTCTGCTAGTAAGAAGCATTGTAGGCAAATTCTACTAACGGCAAGTACTGAATCCACCTCTTCGGCTCTCGACAGCAGTATGCCCTAAGCATATCCTCAATGATTTGATTTACTCGCTCTGTTTGTCCATCTGTTTGGGGATGGTAGGCAGTGCTAAAACAGAGTTGAGTTCCAATAGCTTCAAAGATAGCTCTCCAGAAGTGTGAAGTGAAGAGAGAATCTCGATCGCTAATGATCCTTCTAGGTAACCCATGTAGCTTGAATATCTCCTTGATAAACACTCTTGCAATGTCGGAGGCTTTATAGTTTGTCTTTACTGGAATCAGGTGTGCAACCTTAGTAAGCATGTCAACTACAACCATAATGGAGTTGTATCCTCCTTGGACTTGGGGTAGGCCCACCACAAAATCCATACTAACGAATTCCCATTTCATTTGGGGAATGTCAAGTGGTTGCAATTTTCCTGGCATCATGACATGTTCAGCCTTGATACGTTGGCAAGACAAACATTCAGTGACATATTTGAGAACGTCACCTTTGAGCCTCTCCCAATGGTAGCTCTTCCTAACTGCATTAAGAGTTTTTGCATAGCCAGGATGTCCTGCGAAAGGGGAATCATGAGCTTCCCATAATATCTTCTGCTTAAGTGACTGGCTTGTTGGTATACATAGCCTTGTTCTGTAGTAGACAAGTCCATTATCAATGGAAAATTCCCGATACTTAGCTTGTGACTTCAGATTCTGCTCCTTGGTAGATATTTCCTTTATCATGGTTTGGTAGGCCAAATCATGGCATGCTTCCTCTCTAGCTAGTTCGAGTATAGGGTTGCTTGGCATAGATACCTTTGTAGCCAGAGATCTGGCCGTTGATGGATTCTGCAAGATTAGGGAATTTAGGAATGCCTTGCGACTGAGTGCATCGGCAACTACATTCTCTTTCCCTGGTCGATACTTGATTTCAAAATCATACTCCTCCAATACTTCAATCCATCGACGTTGCCTCATGTTGAGCTCGTTCTGGGTAAAAATCCATTTGAGACTCTTATGATCGGTTACTAGAGTAAACTTGTTACCCAACAGGTAGTGTCTCCAAAGCTTTAGAGCATGGATGACAGCTAATAATTCCAGATCATGCGTGGCATAATTCTTTTCATGACTCTTCAATTTCCTTGAAGAATATGCTACTGGATGACCTTCCTGCATAAGTACACACCCCAAGGCAAGAATGCTGGCATCAGTTACTACCTCGAACTCCTTATTGAGGTCAGGAAGTTTTAGAATAGGTGCTGATACCAAACATTGCTTCAATTTGTCGAAGCTATTTTGTTCGGGAGTTGACCATGTAATAGAAGTCTGCTTCTTTAGTAAGTCGGTAAGAGGTGCTGCAATCAAAGCATAGTTTTTTATAAAGACCCTATACCATCCTGTCAAGCCAAGAAAACTACGTATTTCTTTGACGGATACTGGTATTGGCCATTCAAGCACATCTCTGACTTTGGCTGGGTCTACTGATATTCCTTCTGATGATACTATGAATCCTAGATATTCAATCTGACGTTTGAAGAATGCACACTTCTTCATTTTTGCATACAGCTTATGAGACCTCAATGTATCAAGGACAATCCAAAGTTGAGGTTCATGATCTTCTTCCTGTTTAGAATAGACTAAAGTATCATCGAAGAAGACAAGTACGAAATCATCAAGATATGGTCTAAAAATATCCTGCATTAATCTATTGAAGGTGGCAGGTGCATTTGTAAGCCCGAATGACATAACCAAGAACTCAAAGTGCCCATATCTTGTATTGAAGGCCGTTTTTGGAATATCTTCATCCTTGATCCTGATTTGATAGTAACCTGGCCTGAGATCAATTTTGGAGAAGATCTTTGCACCTTGAAGGCGATCAAGAAGCTCATCTATTCTAGGAATAGGATACTTGTTCTTGACTGTTGATTGATTCAACCCACGGTAATCAATACATAGTCGAAGTGTCCCATCTTTCTTTTTCTGGAATAGTATTGGAGCTCCCCATGGTGAGTTGCTAGGCCGGATGTAACCCTGATCTAGCAGTTGCTTGAGTTGTTCCTTCAACTCAATAGCTTCTGGTATGGACGTTCTATAAGGTCTCTTTGCAATTGGCGCAGCTCCAGGCATTAGCCTTATTTCATGATCAACTTCTCTTGGAGGTGGAAGTTCAGTTAATTCCTCAGGGAATACGTCAGCGTATTCCTTTAGCCAAGAGGGTCCCTCATGAGACTCTTGCCTTTGATCTAATTTGTTGAGTTTGATCAGGTAAACAGGTAATCCTTTTCTAACCCCTTTTATGATCCGCGATACTTTGGCTAACTGGATTCTTGGCACTCCTGCCTCACCTTGAGATGTAACAAACTCTCTTTCAGAGTTTCGAAAGGAAACTTGACCCTTTCCACAGTGGATGTGAGTGTCATTAGGCTTAAGCCAATCCATCCCGAGTAGACACTCATGGATACCTAAATTCATGACTCTGAATTTGACTGAGGTTTTCTTTCCTCCCAGATAGAACTCCTCCTTAGCAGTTTGCCTGGTACAAGTTACCTCACGACCGTTTGCCAATTCCACAAGTAGGGTGGGAGCTTCTACTGTGGCTATTCCTAATCTTTTAGCACACGCTGGTGAGATAAAGGAATGTGTACTGCCACAATCAATCAAGGTTTTGAAACCTTTACCTTGATAGTTCGACGGTGTTTGAATCACCGAGAACTGGCGATTTGGGCCCATCTTGTGTAAAGCGGCATGGACTGTCGCTCTTTCGAATTCCGCTTCCATAGTCGGATCTTCCTCTTCTTCTGCTTCACATCTTTGCCTATTGGTAATGCAGGCAGTTCTCCCTCTTCCACGGGTGGCGGCTCCTTGACCGCGGCCCGTACCTTGACGGTGACCCTCGCTGAGCTTGGGACATTGCCTTTTGAAGTGACCGAGTTCGTTGCAGTGGAAACATCGGAGGTTTCGGCCATTACTGTGAGTAGGAACAAAGTTATTGACGTTATTTGTCCTTGCTTTCTTCCTTTGTCCCTGATTGTGGCCTTGAACTCTCTTAACTTGGGGTCTGAATGCTCCTCTGTTCGGGTCGCTATAAGACCAATTCTTAATACCCCTTGGTTTAGCTTGCACTTCCTGAATTATAGGTGCCGCTCGAATGAGTGCATCCTGAAGATCTGATGGTCGCATAGATTCGAGACGAGTATTTACAGGTGGATTTAAGCCCGCGCAAAATTTGGACACCTGCTGCGTCGTGTCCATTTGTGGCGCATACTTTAAGAGTGAGACAAATTTAGAGTAGTATGCGTCAAGGGTGAGTCCTAACTGTTTTAGCTCATAGAACTCATTCATTTTTTGTGTACGATATGCAGGTGGCAAATATCTCCCCTGCACGGCTTGCTTTAACTTCTCCCAGGTAACGGACCCCTCTGAAGTCCCTTGATCCCTGCACCATTGTTTCCACCATAGTCTAGCTTCACCGGTGAGTTTTAATTTGGCGAGCATGGCCTGATTGGTAGGTGCAGTACCAGTTGCTTCGAAGTAATCCTCCATAGATTCAATCCAAATTTCAGCATCAGACTGGACGAATCTGCCTTTCCCGTCAAACTCGGGTGGCTTTATCTGTTTGAGGAGGAACTTCTTCTCCTGGATCACAGCGGTACTTGATGTAGGGGGCGAATTTGGAACCTGTACCTGGGGTTGTGCCTGAGTAAAAGTTTTCTTAACATTATTGTATGATAATTGACATTAGCTTATCTTTAGTTCAGCTATCTCGTAAATCATGAAGCTACTTAACTTTTAGTAACAACCCTGATGCACAATCGGATATTGATAAAGGAAGTCCTTATTTATATTTACATGGGCGTAGCCTTATACAACATCTCGTGTGATGATAATCCAATCATTACATTTAGTTTGGGGAGAACAACATTGTATTGGATTTGTCTACAGGAACTGTGTAATAGTAGGGTTTTGGGTCATGGATCTTTAGGAATCGATAATTCATCGGAAGTTCAGGATATCCTTTCCGCTGGAATCCATACTTCCCATGGCGGCCCAACACCTTAATCCTGTCAGCTGGGATTACACGGGTTACTTCCTCATATACATATGAGTTCAAATTCAACCCTCCGACCTTGAATATGCAAAGTCGAATTTACGTGAGCTTCCACAAAAATGAACAGCTTCACGACTTTCAAATCTTCCAACCACTTGATCCTCTTTAGGTTGGTTTGTAGATAAGCGAACCGGTGGGCAGCTATGTAGTAGATTCCTGAAGACCCAGTCCATCTTCGTTCTATATATAAAGGTGATGGATTATAAATCTGCTCCAGGATGTTCATCATTTCAACTCTCTGCCTATAATGCGGAGAATGCATTGCAGTCATAAACATGATCCGGAACACCAAAAACTTGTTCCACGCTTCATAGTTCTGCCAGACAGTATTGAAGATGAGGAAATGTTTGGACAGCAACAATTTCTTTACTTCATTTTATTGAGATCTCATGAAAACAATTCCGTTGTTGGTCGGCTCTGATACCAATTGTAACGTGTCCCCTAGAATCATCCCGGACACGTCTTAGCAGTCCATCGGAAAGGATGTCTAGAAAGCTCCGCCCGGCACTCCCATGGAATGTTACGGGACTTGCGATCCAGGACTTCCCGCGTCTGCCACGTAGCGGAAGTATCCTAGCTGTTCCCACTTAGGATCGACCTGAATTTGGGTTTTCCTGTTTGGTCATTAGCTAGCAGCAACTAGCGTCAGACCCGAGCGAACTACTTTACGCAGAAGCGCCAGGTCCGAAGCGGATTCACGCTGCACTTGGTTCAAGGAGAATGGGAAACGAGAGGGATGCAAGGCTCAACCTCTCTGCCATAAGGCATAGTCCCATTCCGTTCCCCTAAAACAGCGTAAATTGGGTAAGAGGTACCTCTAGGTCATCGTTCTCGTTATTCGCTTTGATGATGATGATCATCCTGTTGTTTTTCAAGATTTTTGAGAAAAGTTCCCGGCTAACCGGGACCACCCATCCATAGGACGGACCCATGGTCCATCCTCCGCACTTTCCTCGGTTGTTTTAGTTATGTAATTACCTAACACATTAATTTGACATATAACAAACAGCTCCCTTGATTAATCCCGTTAAGCACTGGTTCCTTCACGTAATCTTATCACGTGACATAGAAAAACAATATCAAACAACTTCTTTATTATCATATCATCATTTATCTTTGAAATACAAGGAGTTCCGCCCGTAGGCTTGTCTATAATCCGCCCGAAGGCTTATCCAGTAATCCGCTAGGGATCACTATTCCAAGCTTCTGCCCGTAGACTAGTATGCGGGCCTCGAGATCCAATCCCGAGTCACGTTATACTCTTGTGCAGGACCCGGAAGGCGAGGGATTTACGGCCAGAGCCCCCCTGGCACCCAAGCGTCCTCCTGCTCCAAGTAGATCACAACGGAAAGACCTCTCGTGGCAGGTTTGGTCCACGTTCCCGGCACGGTCAACAACCCCCTTGGTTAGGGTCAGGCAGGCAGTCGGGGGTAACTGAACTGCCCCTTCCTTCAGGCCTTCAACCTGAGCATTTATATACCTTTTCATCCTTTAGTTCCTTGAACAAACAATGCAAACAGTGCTTTCTAAACTGTTACAAGCACAATCAATCCCAGTGGTCGTTTATTTGGCAAACTGTTAAGGAGTGAATCCTTCTCTCCGAATGCATCCAGCATTCGATCCGGAATCAATTTCAACTTGGCAAGATTCCTATTGTCCTTGGGTTAGGGCCATATCCTGTTAACCCAACTTAACCAATACGCTAGGTTTTATTAATAGTAAATCCTGGCAGCCATGTTGCTTTAATTTATTGATTAATCATTTTCGACCAAGCAGATACTTAACTTTCCTTAACTTGGCAATTTTCCCCAATGAGGGTGATGTAACAGGATGACTACTCATCCCCTTGCAAGTTCAACTTGCGCAAGAACCTGCCAACCTCATTCCAGGGAATGGCAAAACTTTCTTGTGATCAACCCACAAGGCTATGCGACGTTGCAACTTGTTGCACAAGTGTCGTCTCCATTCCAAGAGATCATTTCACTTTTGAATGGTGTTTTCTGGTCGAGAATTATGATTAGACTCGAATTAGGGTTTAGGGCGTCTTCTCACTCACCCCAATCCTAATTGCACTAGACCTACAACGTTTGGTCCTATGGATTCCAACTCAAACCAAGTTCTAGCACTAGGTCGAATGATCCTTAGGGTAGAAACCCTAGATCATTATTTACTTACGCGTCCCATTGGGTCAATTTTTCGGGAAAGGTGGGTAGGACCTTTGGGTTTGAGGACTTCGACTTGCTGTCCAAGTAAGTTACTTGGCTACATCTCTAATGTGCCAAGCCCTAACTAGTACTTGAGGTTTTTATTGAATCGGCTAGCTATGCCTATACGAAACCCTAGCAGTCGTGATACTACAAATGACTTGGGTAAATTGACCTACTTGTCTTTGACAAGGACAATTCTTTCCTAGAGATGATATACTTTATCTAAAGTCGAAAATAGTTGCAAGATGTTACAATACATGTAAACCTGTAATTCATTACTTTCACATACCATAAGATCCGCAATAGCCCTATCCCTTCCTTTTAATTAAAGTCAAAAGGCAAGATAATTTGAAGAGTAATCTACATAGGGCTTACTAGGATTTAGGTCAAGGGACAACACCTACAACCTTGTGTCTAAGTATTTGCATTTCATGCTTTTATAAGCCATGCAATCATTTCTAAATGTTACATGATGAAATGAAGTTTGCGAAAGTAAAAGTGCGACCCTTAGATACAACAACATCGTGAGTGAAGTTCATGCAATACTAAGGCAAGTGTCGATTTAATCTAATTGCAAGCATCTTTTTAACTTATAAGATCGGGGTTCTTTATCATGCCGTGAAACAGAAATTAACAAATCCCTCACGCGAATCATAACGAAGGGAGTTTTGACTAAATGCAAAATACTCCTTCCCTACATGACCAATGCATTTTAACAATTTCCCCTTTTACCCTGGGCCATATGTGGCTTTCGCTTTGAAGATGCATGACGAGACAGTTTGCAACTAAGTTCACAAGGAGAATAAGTGCTTTTCACTCATAACTTTGCAGATGCATGATATGCACGGATCCTTTATCTATAATTTATCGAATGTACTATTATCACTACCCATGAATTAATGATAACGTAGAATGAATTTCCCTATGGAATTAAGCGTATTTAAAACATCTCTTCATGTGGAGATATATTCACGGAACCTGGATTTGTGGATCCGCGGTGATATCCACGTGTAAGTCCGGGGAAGAACCTCCCGCAGGTGCGCCTTGCGTCTTCTTGGGAGCCATCGTAGGCTTGATCACAAACTTCGCGGATTATCCTCGCTTCTACGCTTTTCCCGAACAGCCTTAAGATCTACCTTCTCCCTTGTACGTAGGAAATTCCTTCACCGAAAACGCGGTTTTGAAAGCAACTTGGGAAGGCTTGTGGGAATGGGGCTTATGGAAGCCACCCTTAGAAGCTTCTCAAGAAACCTTAAAAAAAACTTCTGTTCTATCCAGAAGACGTGAAGGCCAATGATTGGAGTGAAATCGACGAAGTAAAAGGGGGGGGAATTGCTGGCGATATGGCGGCGGAATGTTGGCGGCGACCTGGCGGACTGTGGTGGCGATCTCCTTGGCTGCAACGGTGGTCACGCTCCCTTCTCTCCCTTCGATCGTCCTTTCCCTCACGCCACCAGGAGGCCCTGGCTCCCTGGGGAGGGGGTTTTTATAGGCCTAGGGGGGGGGAGAGAGGTGAGCTCACCACGTGGCCATTGCATGGCTTCCCCCCCTCTCCTCATGCAGCCCACGACTCCACCAAGCCATCCTTCCACACTCCCTCTCCTCCAGTCGTGAATCGGCTGGGGGAAAGGGATAAATAATAAAAAAAATTTGCTTTAATAATATCTATTTTGCCCCTCCCAAGAAGGTGTTTACGCGTGAATTTCGGTTTTGAACCCTCGGCTTGCTTTGCCAATGCGGATGGTCTCGATTTCTCACGTGCAGGTTACACATTATACTGCCGGTAAATCCAATATGTGGAATACCCTTTGCACAAGGTTTACGCAGTGTGCGGGAAGTCCATATTCACGGGTGGGAATATTACAGAAACGAATGTCTATCCTACGGTTTAGGATGCCTTTTCACACTCAACGTGAGTCATTGTCATTGAAAACAGGTGTTATGCATCCAGTCCTTTTATTCTGATACCATGGTTTCATGCACATGCAAAGTGAATGATCCTAAAGTGCTCAAACATCATTTTCAATGAGGAATATGCTGTGCACAACCAGGCTTTCAAATGCTTATTCCCTAACGTGTTGCAGCGATGAAAAGATAGCACCGAGATAACACTCATGCTACTATCCTCTTCATTAAAATAACGTGGACTCTATATTATGGTATGCATCAGAAAATCAGCAACAATTAGCATGCAAATCACACCATTCAAACATCCCAACCCCCTACGTTTAGGTATTGCTTTCGTTGCATAGGTATAGAGGTTCATTTTGTCATGTTTTGATGTATAGAAAGCGATAAATCACAAACTTTGACAAGAAGATAGGGCAAATTGAGACTAAACCTCATGCTTTGCCACTACCATACATCCACAAACAATCATTATATTTTTTCTTATTTTTCCAAGACGTATTTCTATTTTTCCCTTATTTTTTTCATTTTCTTGATTTATTTGGTAATAAAATATGCTATTTTCTGGTTTTTTTTGTTCCAATCACTTCAGCACACTAACATTCAATTTATCTTCTATATTCCCCCCATGGGAACACCTTTCACCCACCCGAAACATTACAACTACAATTTTACCACTTAAAGACCGCATTTCGGGTTTACGAGAATTAAATAAAGCATGTAAATCATTGCAAAATCAGAATTTTTTGATACATAGAAATTACTCATGATACAAAAAACACACAAACAAATTTTCATCCAATAAGAACATAATTATCATCATAAACTATAAAAAATCCTTCATTTTCTTCATAAAATGGTCATACCGCATTTTTACGTGACCCGAGACGCCTTGAATGACTGCATAACCAGCAAACGGAGCCTCCGTTTCTCTCAATCCAATGCTGCATCTCAATCTTCAACATCTCCGTCAATCTCCATCACCATTTCCTTCATTCTCCTTCCCCGGTTCGTTCATCAAGATGGTACACATGAACAGCCCATAGAGAAGAGAGAGAGGGAGGAGAGAGAAAGACTAGATTCTGATCTCTTCATCCAGACAGCCATTACTCTCTCGAAGACCGGCGATAGAGTCAGCCAAGAGGGAGAAGTTGCCGGGTAATCTCTGTTACATGGCTTATTCATAGCCTCCAATCATGATGTGGGAGGATGAGGGCGCATTTTCGACGCCAGGAATTGCACACTTCTTCACGCCATCACGTTTTTTTTAAATGAAATTTGGGGGGGAGGGTTAAAATTCCCAAAGGGCACCCCCCCTTTGGTCCTCTCAATGTCCACCTTTTCAAATCTTGGCCAAGTGTTGGCCTCTTCCTCGTTCGGGCTCCGTTTCAGCCTTTGAAAAATCCTGCGCGTTCATCTTGACATCCCGCACTGACTGGCAGCTCTTGACATCCTGCATGGCAGTCGGAAAAATTATCAAAAATCCACAAGTGTCACTCGGGTGCCTTTTAAAAGCCATCTTTCACTTGGTGCTTAAAATCGTCCTAGTTGCAACCGACGCCTTCGATGTTAAATATTTTTCCCCTAAATTTTGGATTTTTTGGCAAATTTTAGGCACATCTTGGGCTCAAAAACTCCGCTCTCACTGAATCATCATGATGCCGCTTGCTCCATTGATCAATTCCAGTTGTTGGTTGGGCATCCGTGGAAGAGTGCTTCAACATTTGAGTTCTCTTGTCGATGAAGAAGGCTCCCAAGCTTATCCTCGAGCTTGAGCTTCAAGAGTGGGAAGGTTCAAGTGAAGCTTCTGCAAAGCTCCCATGCATGCTGAGCTCAATGTCTTCATCCAGGCAAGAGAAATCCTTCACAGGTTGAGGAGGTTGTGGGGTTGAGCTCTTCGGGTTAGAGAAAGCTTCAGTTAGAAGAATCCATGGCTACCCCAAACTATTTCAAATAGTCCCAGCTGCTATCCACCATGGGAGTTGATTCCCGGGAGCAAAAGTGCCAAAGGGGGAAGGCCAATGTGCTGAAGCAATGCCTTGGAGTGGCAGGAAGGAGAGGGCAGCAAGAGGAGGAGTGGTAGCAGGAGGGCTGGGGAGGAGTAGGACAGCCAGTGCAAAATGCACCGAAAATTACGGGGCTGCCCTGCAGGCCTTTTGGGTAGCAAATCCCTCCAGTCCACCACTTGATCAGAAGCTTGGGAGGTTAGGGAAGAAGTCCTAGGGCTGATTGATGTTAGGGAGCACCCTCAGGTCAGATTTTTTTTGGGTTTCTTTGGGCTGGCAGCCATGGCAGCTTGCAGGAGAAGAGAGAGAAAGAGGATTGAGGCAAAAAGTGACTGAGGTTTTGTACTCTTTGAACTCCTGGGACTCTAAACTTGGCCTGGAACCCTTAAAATTTGCATGAAAAGAAGTGACGGCCTGCTATTTTAACCGTTTTACCTCCAGATATGTCTGAGTCTCTAGCCATAGCTCTTGCTTGCTCCAAAAAGCTGAAGTTAACTGTAGTTCTTCTTGCTGTACCTGTACATGTAAGCTGAGTAACTAGGTTTTTTGGGATTTGAAAAGGGAGAAAGGGGAAAGAGGAAAAGGACCAAAGCCTGAAGCTCTAATACCACTTGTAATGAAAGAAGCTGAGAGGAGAGAGAAGGAGAGTTGAGGAGAGAGAAAGAGAACAAAAAGAAGGAAGACTAGAAGAGGAGAGAGAAAGAGAGAAAAAAGGAGAGAAGGGAGAAGGAAGCCATGGAAGCTGGAGATGAAGGTGAAGAGTGTGATCTTGATAATAATTGGTTTCCCTAATCTTGGGATCTTACACCTTAAATACCCCGGTTAGTGTGACGCGGTGTCTAAACCCTAGTCGGTGTGTATCCCGTTTGTTACAAATGGAAATTTCTACCTTGCTCATTGTCATAATAATACAAGTTATTCAAGTGGAGTCTTGGGAGTAAATGACTATGTTGCTTTGAGTAGTGATTAGAAGTCACTTAAGTGACTTGTTTTGTGGGCTACGTGGTAGGGAATGAAGTGTGAGATCAAGAAGACCATTCAACACAGATTTAGGGGCACAAATAGGACTAATTGGGTGGCTACTATCCCAACATGGCAACAAAGGTGAAGGCGATGGCATGATAACTAGGAGAGGACACAAGGGAAAGATGGGGAGAAAGAGAAAAAAAATCAAGTGGGTTGGAGGCTCATGCATCAAAGAGGAGAGAGGAGAGTAAGGGAACTATTTTGAATAGGAAAAAATAGGGGAAGAGAAGGCATCAAGCTATCCTTGAAGATATTCATCTTTGATAAGGTCTTTGGGGCAAGCTCTCACTTGATTTTTAGTCCCAAACTTTAGGAGAAACTTTTGTGATCATCAAAGAAGAGTTTTGATGAGTTTATGCTCTTCATGTGGACTATTTTAGGCTATAAATAATAGTCGAGAATAAGGTAGCAAGTTGAAAATGGAGATTTGATGCTCAAACACAGGGCTTCTCTTGAGTTTTGTCGCTTGATTCTTGATATCTGACTTTTGGTAGACATAGTATAGACAACAAAGATAGAGTTTTTGTTAGATTTGGGGCAGCATCTATACCATGTTTTGTTGTTGTAATACAATTGTAATTACAGGGTGGTTGAAGTGTTTTTGAAGGTCTATAGAGGGTATTTATAGGGATTTATGCATTTTGATGCATGCATCTTATCTATGATGGTGCCACCTATCATGTTCCATCAATAGATTGATGTATGCAGCATGAGATTTTGAGGTGTCACCTATAGCTCTTCGATTATGTTTAGTAGACATTATTTATGTATTAGTGTGTATACTGAGCCATAGTCTCAATTTTTGTTGGGCTATCATCCCAAGTTTGTGCATGTGCCTTTGTCTTGGGCATATCTATTAGATTTATTACAGATTGATTGCTCTACTGAGCTATATGAAATGAAGTCACTCAATTTCACTTCTATTTGTCTCCGTTAAATCTTCCAAATTCTAAATTCTCTTTCTTTTATTTGATTTCATCTCTCAATCTCGCTATAGCCTTTTTTCTCTTACCTCTATGGTAGATCTTCAACCCTAGATGCTTTAACAATGTCTTGTAATGTGTTGAACTACACCTGGTTGCCAATCAACTCAACAAGCTTGCTACATGTTCCTATAGATCACTACCTATGCAGACTATTTGTCATTCCAACAGGCTATCATTCATATTAGTGGAAAGTTAGCCATATTAGCGGGTTTCTTGTCTCTCCAGCAAGTCACCTCTTGTTCGATGGACTTACTTGTGGGAGCATGATGAGGTTCAAATGCTTAGTAGGAATTCTCATGGCTATAGGCTATATAGTTTGCAATCTATTAAGCAACCTTTCGGCATACCTCCATCACTCTTGTAACCCTCGAGCCATGTGCATCCACTTGGTAGCATGTGCATGACACAACAATAGCTACTCATGTTCCCAATTGGTAGCCTTTCAACATTGTAATTGGTCATATGTTGTAGATGGTCACCATTCTAGTTCCCTTTGACTAGAGGCTACCTAGTCAAGTTGCCAATACTAGCACCTTCTCATAATCTCTTGTTGCTAAAAAAGTGCCAGAGACGAATAAGGAACGTGGAGGCTAGAGGCTAGAAACTTTAAGCTATCTCAACCAAAGAAGAGAATAATGGGAAGTGGCGCCTCCACTATCTACTTGACATTCAACTATTGGTTAAGGATATATCTTATCTGCAAAATTTTGTGTGTGTGCACACGCACGCACATGTGTGTAAAGAAAAACCATATAAGATAAGGCTATGAGTCATTTTTAATGTCAAAAAAGAAAGGAGGGGGGGGATTACATATATTCTTTATAAACAAAAGAGAAAATTTTTTGGCCTTTTAAACAACTAATGGCTTTGTGAAAATACATTGTGACTTATAAATTACTTGCCAAATTTTTAAGAGGTAGACATTGCTAGGTGTGTGTATAGATGCTAGTAAGACCCCTCTCTAGCGGTATCTAAGCAAAAGGTGGAGCATTAAAAAATTTTCCAGTGAAGGCTTCCATAATTAGCAAGTCCTAGTAAAATTTAAAACGATGTCAACAAGTCTTTGGCCCATCTTCATTGGTTCACATATCATCAATTATCCAATCCATAGGATGATCAAGATGATTAATGAGCCTAGTTAATCAATATGTTGCACTTGGATAAAACATTGATCCATCATGTTGATGAACTTTCAATGACTGAAGCGAAGTGGAAATAACTCAATAAATTATGTGCTAAATAAGGAAAGAACTCAAAGATCTCCTTAAATATAAAATTCTTCAGTCTTGACTATGAAAAAGGAATCTCTCATATTGCACATGAAGGGGTTAATGGTACAACTTGCAAAATGAATGCTATAGCTAAGTAAGAAGATTCCATAATAATCTTGCTTCAAGCTATAAAATATGTTTAACTCACCCTTGTAACAACATCGAAGAATGTTCCCAATCTCACCCTTCCACGTGTTATAGAATCCCTTCTTGATGAATAAAAGAAGTTTCCTAGTCATGAACAGCCCAAGGACAACACCTAATCTACCAAGAGAGTAGGCCTCATGGTGGCATCTACAATGCCCGTGCCCTTAAAAACCTGCAAGAAATACCCTTCCTCTCAACAAGAAACCATGCTCACACACACAAGAATCTGGCACACAAGAAATATGGCCATCATCTTCATCCTCACTCTCTCCTTCTTCCATGGAAGAAATAAAGCAAGAAAGCACAAGAAAGGAAAGAGACCAAGAGTTGTGCCAATGCAAGAGAGAAAAGAAGATACGTGCAATAAGCTAGATAAAGGAGAGGAAGAGAGGTTGTAACTCCCCAAACCACCTTTCCCACAAATTGCACGGCTCTTCATTTCCACCTTTTCATATTCCTTTAAGGGTTTGTTTTACATGAGCATTCTTAGACCTTAGGAAGGAGGTCTATGAACATTGAAACATTAAAACCTTTCCACTTTTGCAAAACACACACACTACTTCTTATGCTCATGGCTTTACAATGTGGACCCACTAAAATATCATGGCAAATTACAAAGAATATTGTCAATGATAGCTGCTTGATTTTAATTTTAATTTTATTGTTGATGTAGACCACATTTTGTGCCTTTTTCTTGCATAAACATTGGGTTATCAAGTCAATGAAAGATGGCATGGGAAGCACCTACTGCTCCAATTAAATAAGCCCTTATAGCAAAGAAGATTATAAAATTGTGTGACTACCATAAAAAAGGACACGTTGTAAATGATTGTTGGGAAAAATATCCTTATAAGAAGAATGTAACAAATGTAAGCAAGTTGGTCATATTACTAACAAATGTCCGAACGCAACATCAAACCATGACAACTTTGTAGTCTCCTCAACCTCGTACAACCTTTTCTAGAAGTTGAACATATTACTCTTGTAATTGAAGTCTAGGGCAATGTTCAAATGCAACATCAAGCCATGACAACTTTGTAGTCTTCTCAACCTTAGATTTTTTTTTTATAGAAGTTGAACATATTACTCTTGTAATTGAAGTCTAGGGCAATGCGCATTCATTCCCATAAGTTTTCCATGGATGGAATTGAGAGGGCATGTTGAAAGTGGTCATAGAAACCACCTTTATCTAGGCTTCTATAGATAAGGGAGGATATGTAAAGATATCCCTATTCTAAGGGGCATGTATGAAGGAAATCTAAGCCTTCATCTTTTTCTATATAAAGCACCCAAGAGTCACTCTCACAAATATAGAGATGTGTGGAGATGGCTTAGTTGTACTTGAACAACTTAATAAGTAAGGAGCCTCTTCTTAACATATAGGATCTCTTTGAGTGTGTATGTTCTTCAATTAATTTTAACATTGATTAGTGTGCTCTTTGTCATGTTGGTTTGTATATTTGTGCCCTTAAGTACACTCATCAAATTGTTACAATTTACAAACATCTTTCTTGTCTTCAAAGTACTCAGCTCTTGCTTGAGCTAAATCTTTCTTGCCTTTGTATGCATAGAAGACATAATTTTGAGTGTGATCCCAAACTATTTGTAAATTCTCTTCATTTCGAATCTGCTCAAGCATACTATTATCAATGGCTAAAAACAACCAATACATCTCTTCTATGTCCTTTTCATTCCATTACTTCCACGTCTTTCATTCCTTTACAATCACGTGCTCATCTAGTTCTGGCTCATTTTCTTTACTTGTAGGAAACTCATACAAGCCTTTTTGAATGAGGGATTTTATCATGCAAAACTTATATGAAGGGTAGTTTCTCTTCTTATACTTCTCAAGGATGGGGTTTCTTAGATATCATGACAAATATGAGTACCAAATAGTGGGCAAATTGTCTACAACTTTAACAAGAATTCCACAACCGCAAACCAAATAGCCTTTTTTGTTGGTTGTTCAATTCAATCTACAATCTATATGCAAATAAACATTGTGTTTTTTTTGGCAAAAACCTCAAAACTTACACATTTGAAATGTATAACATGTGAACTTGAGAATGGCCAACATATCCAAGAATGTTGTATACTCTCAATCTACTATCCATGACCTTGTGAAGCTAAAATGGGGCCTAACATGGCCTCAAATGGCCAAAAAAACCCAATACCCAAGCTGTTACAAGTTTATTTGCAATATATAAATTGTACTTCTTGCATACTAAATATCACAACAATCACATATTGTTGCTCCATTGTTTTGATTTGGATGTTTGCATAAGCAATATTCCAAGCTAAGAATGAGAAGTCAATAGAGGTTCTTAGCCCATGGATTTCTTGCTTGAATGTATACTCATTTTTCTTCACTTCAATCTCCAAAATAGCCTCCAAATAGTGGTTTAGCTTTGATACCATGACAAGACTTACGTGGTTGGGGTTGGGGGGGAGGGGGAGGGGTTTAGTTGGGGTTTTGCTTGAATAGATGCATCAAACACACATAGTAGATGTGAGGAACAACTCACTAAAGAATACACGAAGAGATATGGAGGATAATTCATTTTCATGCTAGTTTTTCTTTTTTCTTTCTCGTATAATGCAATGTTTTCTAAATCTAGAGATAAGAAAAGTGGCATGCTAAGTCAAACATTCTATAGGTACTATAGTAATCGGTTGGCACTATACCTATGTTAGTAAGTAGACCTATCTAATTGAATACAAGAATTGGTGAGTTAGTAGTGGCCATGTGAAGGTCATGATGAGAACCAAGGTGCTAAGTATAAACTTGCATACCCATCTATTCAATAAATTCATCATCAGTGTTCACATGTATTGAGCTTTCCATCTCAACAAAATGTATCAAAGGCACATTATGGATTCCCAAGTCCTTTGTACATCCCAAGTTCTAGCAAGGAGGATGTGAAAGGTCATATGGTGAGGGGATTTCAAAGATTTTATAGTTTTTTTGTTTTTTAATATTTCATTCAAAATCAATCAAATCAATCACCTTCATTCTCATTTTCCTCTATATTATCTCTTCCAATATAGTTTGATAGTCTCTCGTGATCCTTTCTTCTAGGGTTATACCCCCAAAAATCTAAGGCTAGATTGCTCTAATCCTCCTAGGAATACCAACTTAATCATGCTCTAATGAGAGGATGAGAAAATGACATTAACTAAAGGTGTGAAGATAGAGGAAGAGTAGTTTGAGCTCATGTGAGTTCAATGATAGGCCAACCCAAAGAAGAAGAGCCTACCATAGAAAAGGAATGGAGTGAGCTTCTATATGTGCTACCATTGAAAAAAAATGAGCATAACACCAATGTTCAATCATTCAAATTCCAACAATAAAACTTTCAAAATCATGATTAATTGTGCCAATGTTCATTCTTCTCTATCTCCAAAAGAAATTGGATTAGGTCATGAAAGAACTATAACAAACTTCAAAGTGTTGCCACTAAGTTATGATTGTATTTTGGGCGTGGATTGGCTTAAAACAAAGAAAAATCACATTCGATGTGTTGAGAAATAGATAATCTTTCAAAACATCCTTGATTTAATTGTTAGAACTCAAGGTAAAGCAAAAAATACTAGATTTCAACTAGCCAAAGCTAGTCAAATTTAGGAGGAGTTAAGGAAAAGTGAACAAATCCACTTGATTCAACTAAACAAGAGTCAAAGAATGGTAAAAGGCCATCACGAATCAACAAATATTATTATATATTTATTGATAAGTTGACAAAGTTATCTCCTAACAAGGAAGTAGATCATGAAATTGAACCAATCCCTAGACATGAACCAACATTAAAAAGGACCACATAGAACTCCAAGAACAGCTAAGGCATATGATTGAGCAAGGATTCATGCAACTAACTAATTAACCTTGGGGAGCACCTATCATATTTGAAAAAGAGAATGATGGATCTCTTAGGCTAAGCATTGAAATCCAAAGGTCTAAATCAGATGACAATAAAAAACAAATATCCTATCCCTCAAATTGATAAGCTTTTAATTAGACTTCATGGAGCTAAGGACTTCTCAAAGGTTTATTTGAGGTCAAGATTCTACTAAATTAGATGTACTTTTTTTAAAGAAAATGATATCCCTCAAATTGATAAGATTTTCACTAGACTTCATTGAGCTAAGGTCTTCTCAAAGGTTTATTTGAGGTCTAGCAAATTAGAACTAAAGATCAAGATATCCCCAAGACAACCTTCAATACGTCTTATGACCATTGTGAGTTCTTAACCATATCTTTTGGATCCACTTATACACTAGCTACTTTCAATCATCTAATGCTAGTCATTTTCCACGGACAACCTTGTGCTAATACTATTTGCTAATATCTTATTATATTTAAGATCCCTTACGGATCATGAAAGCCCAACTAAAAATAGATATGAAATCTCAAAACAAAAAATCAACTTATACCAAGGATATGAAGTGTATCTTCAATACATATCAAATTGAATACATTTGGCATATAGTTTCACTTTAGGGAATCCTTGTTGACCCTAGCAAAGTGAAGTATATTGTCTATTGGCCACATCCTAGATCGATCAAAGAAGTTTGAGAATGTTTAGAGCTAATTGGAGGGAATTATGCTTTTATTAAGGACTATTCTATTATATCATTACCCCTTCCGCACACCTTTACATAGATTATGTGGCTAATTGAGCATTAGTAAAGCTTTAATAAGTTGAAGAGTGTGCAATGATGTCATCTCTACTTAAACTCCCCCACTTATCTTGAGAATTTGAAGTCATCAGTTGTGCAAGATAACTTGCAAACTGAGGATTCTTTTATATAAGAAACAAGGCTAATTGCCTACATCTTATAAATCTGAAGGCCTATGAAGTTGATTATGCCATCCATAATCTAGAATTTATTGTTGTGATCCATGCACTATAGCCATGGAGACAATGTTCTAGGAAGGAGATTTTCACTAGTAACAAATCACGAGTCTCAAATGGATATCTACCAAGTCTAAAATAAACATGAGACAAAGAAGGCAAATAGTAACCCTACAAACATTTGACTTTGAGAATCACGTATCACCTAGGGAAAGGGAACATGATGGTAGATATATTGTGTAGAAAGGCATTTCCAAACATTATTTCACAAGAATTAGGAATCTTAGATTACAATTTGCTCTTGACAATCTTGTTGTATTTTACTTTGAGATCAAGTATAACCTAGGGAAATGCACCATGGTGGTAAATGTATTTCTCAAAAAGGCATTTCTAAACATTATTTTTAGGGATAAGGAGTCTTAGATCACAATTTACTCTTGACAATCCTATTCTAGATGTGGGAGCTTTGCCTCGACCACCAAGACCCACAGACTTCAAGTGTTTCAAGTCGAATGCTAATGGTTACCTCTCACATAGCCATGATGTGCACCCTCTACCCTATGAGTGTAGTGAGATTACCTCCATGCCCGATCGAGTACCCTTCTCTCTTGAACCTTTCAGTAGCTCCACGATCCGAGATGCAAGCTCAAGAAACCTCAATCTTCCACCTTTGAGCTTCCTACTCCATAGTCACACGAGAGAAGAGATGAGAAGAAGAAGAATAGAGGAGAAGATTGATAGCTTCTCCACCATGGTCCCTCACCCTCACACCCTCACTTCCTCACCCTCTCGCACTCCCTCACTCACTCTCTCAAGCACAAGCAAGAGCAAGAAGAAGAGAACAAGAAGAAGAGAACCACTTTTTGCCACACACCAAGAATGAGCTTCTCTATTCACTTTTGGCTTTTATACATGCCTAATCCCTTTTGGAAACCCATCCCATTTTTTACATGACTGGCCATCTTGCCTAGGTCCTCTTTTCCTATTCCCTTCTATTTACACTGTCTCTTCACCTATGCTCATCTACACATTACAAATTGCACATGAGGGAGCATTTTATGCTCTTATTCCTTTCGTCGGTCCACCTTTGTCCATATTTTTGAATTTTTTTGAATATTCTATTGGCTTCATTTTTCTGTCTTGCACTGGGGTTAACATTACTCCTCCTTCTAGTCGAGTGCTAGTCCCATGGAACTTGTGGATAGCTACTTTGCTAATGAGGGCTTGGCTAGTTGAAGGGTTGCCATGTGGGTCGATGATGGGGCCTTGCAGGGATTGGACATGGAGAAGAAGCATTTCAAAATGGTGGATGTTGTGGAGACCGAGAGTGGATTGAGTGGGTGATAGAGCCTCCAAAGTATATGGTTGGTTGTAGAGTGTTGGATTCACTTGAAAAGGAAAAGAAAGTGCACTGCCTAGGGGGTGTGTTTACCTTACCATGTAGTGCATTGTGTTCGTGCTAGTCGAGAACTGTTTGACTTGAGGACCTAGTTCATGCATAGGGGATGTGCGGTGGGTATAACTTAGGGAGACAAGTCCAAGTGTAACCTCCCTAGGTGTGTCTTGCCCTTGATGCACCCTAAGTGTGTGAAGTGGGGGAACAAAAGGGGATATCAGGGTAGGCACGGAGTCGGCCACCAATCGAGGCCATCAAATGCACCTAACTTGAGGACCCCTACATGCACTGATTGTGGCACTCATTAAAAGCAAGATATATTGCTTGTTTTCTCTTTTGATTTTCTTTTCCTTTTCTATGCTCTTTTTCTCTTTCTTTTCTCTTTTTATTTTGAAAATACACGAAGAACTAGTCCTTGTGTTCACGGTAATGGGAGGAAGAGGTTGGGGGACTTGAGGAACTTGCTAAGAAAGTTCTTACCCTACATGTAGCCCTTTAGATTTATGCGTATGTTTAGAGGGGTTGTGGAAAATAATGGATGATTACATCTAGTGAATTGGATATCATTCATATCCTCTAGTAGAGCCATGCAAAAAGTTGGGAGAAGTGTGGCTTGCATCACGAGTCTAGCCATTGCATAGTTGTCTGTGTTGGCATTCAAGTAAAAAAAGAGGGGTAGTAGAGGCAATATTCCTGAGCGGTAGGATCCTGTTTGAGCAACATTCTAAGTAACCTAAGGTAATTGCAAGCTGTAATGAAGATTGGATCAAGGCAAGAGGAGAACTCACTAATGAAGTGGGAAATGGAGGGCTTAAGGTCATCTACAAAGAATGTGAGGGCTTTTTTTGGTTTAGTGGCATTTACATTATATACCTTGGGGAAGTCATAAAGGCCATGGATGTCCAAATTAAAATCCACTTCTACCCTTCTTGGATATAATGTATGTCGGGAAATCTCTCTTGTAGGGTAGGGTGTTGCAAAAAGACATCCACGCATCCATGTTTACATCCCAAATTATTCTCCTCCACTTGGCTTGTGCTTCATATCCCTTCACACTCTTGGGTAGTTCCATGACCTTATCTTCCCAATAATATGGTGATTCTATCCTTTATACTAATGGGTTCTTTTCTCTTTCTTCATTCCATTGATCCCTAAGTCTTTTACCCATGTTTATCACCTCTTCCACCACTCTAGGGGATATCACTCCATTCATTGTTGGTGGGAATCAGAAGGTAAACTCAAAGGGTTGGCATTTATTTTCCCTCTATTCCCACACCACGAGTTCCATGTTCCAATTTATAGGAAAGCACTCTTCTCTCTATGGGATAGGGACTTTTGGAATTGCTAGGGGTTGCTCCAACATCTTCTTTCTCTTAATAGTGGTTAGCACTCCACCAAACCCTATAGTCGATGCTTTGGATGCATACGTTTTGTGATCGGATTTGAAGGTGGCAGTTGCCGATGACTCATCCCTTGTCAGTTTTTGGATGGATGCTAGCGCCTTGCTAAAGATTCAATGGCTCTTCGGAAATAAGCATTCAAATTGACTTCATTTAGGGCTCTTGCTGTGATGCTTTCAAGTACCTACTATGACTGGAGAAGAGTGAATGCATCATTTTTGCTTGCAACTGGACGATAATGTTAAGAATGTTTGCTAAATCTATTTTATTGTTAGTGTGCACCTGTGGGAGCTTTCACTCAACCACCAAGACCCACGGACCGCTTATTGTTTCAAGCGTTCCAAGCCGAGCACTAACGGCTACCTCTCACATAACCGATGCGCCATCCATATCTACGGGTGTAGTGAGCTTACCTCCGAGCCGTTCGAGTTACCTCCTCTCCCGCGCACTCCGGTAGCTCCACGATCCAAGTGCAAGCTTCAAGCAAGCTCGATCCTCCCGCTCCAAGCTCCAAGCTCCATTGCCGCGAGCAAGACAAGAGAAGAGAAGAGAAGAGAAGAAGACAGGAGAAGATGGAGAGCTTCTCCTCCTCGGTCCCTCACCCTCACACACTCACTCCCTCACACTCTCACACTCCCTCTCTCAAGCACAAGCTCAAGCAAGCAAGAAGAAGAAGAAGAAGAAGAAGAAGAAGAAGAAGAAGAAGAAGAAGAAGAAGAAGAAGAGAGCTACTTTTGGCCACACACAAGAATGAGCTTCTCATTCACTTTTCAACTTTATATACAAAACCCTAAATCCCTTTTGGGCGGTCATCCCCTTTTCCCCTTTTTACATGGCCGGCCATAGTCTAGGCCCTTTTTCCCATTGTCCTTCTATCTTCCTAGCTTCCTGTCCACTGCCCGTCTACATTTACAAATTGCACGGGTGAGAGCCCGACGCTCTTTTACAAGATTTCAGGGTGCGCCTTTTTATTCTTAAAATGCGCCTTTTCCCTTTTGCCTTTGCCTTGGACTTTTAAGGTTGCCCTTGCGCTTTTGGCCTTTTCTCCTTTTCTTTCTTCAGTCGGGCTACCCTTTTTCTGCCTTTGCCCTGCGTCTTTTCCACTTCCTTTTGCTTTCTTTGTGTTGGGGTTAACATTACCCCCCTCCTAGACGAGTGCCAGTCCCATGGCACTCACCATCGTAGGTAGCAGGCTGTAGCATGCACCGAAGACGTGGGTGACAAGGACGCCTGTGGTTTTCATGGAGGAGTGTTGGTGGTGGTGTGACCGAAGGTCCTGGGGGCCTGTTGGTGGCCAAGGTGGCTGGTGGAAGGTTGTTGGAGTTGGTGGTAGGGCTATGCTGTGTTGGGGATGGCATTGATGGCCAACACAAGTGTTGGTTTGTTGGGGATTCTGCACATGACGATTCTTTGCGGGCTTGTCGGATGGTAAGGGACAAGCATTCAAAGTTGAGTGTTGATGAAGAGTGAACAACACCTTTTACCTGCAATTGGAAAACCTCACATGTGGTCTCTCCTTAAGGGGTAGTGCTAGGCTTCTCATCGTGCACAAGACATATTTTGATTAATTTGGGAGACAGGCCGAACTCTAAGCAAGCTTAGAGTATTGTCCTGCACTTGAGGACCCAAACAGTGGATATACTTCGGTGCAGATATTATGTGAGTGCTCGTGCATACTTAGATATTACATAGTTAGAAGACCGTGGGCTAGTTTCTCATAACAATGCGTGTATGAAGCAAAGTTGTCCATGTGGAGAAGGAGTACACGTGAAGGTATATGAGACATCCTTTGCATTGTGACTGCACGATGTAGCACAATTGAATACAAGGAAACCGCTCTTTTAGTAGCTGGAAACTATAGGACTTGCTTGATTAGTACGGTGTACTTTTCATGGCCAATCGTGCGGTGCTTGTCACCACTAATTGCAATGGTACTAAGGCAGAGTGCAAAAGAAAATTGTGCAAGTGGGTCAGGGTGACAGGTCTAACCCTAGGCGAGACAAGCTCCCCAGGTATGTCCTGCCCTTGATGTGCCCTGAACAATTGTGGGTGATTGTAAGGGGCTAGGGGACTAGGGATGAAGCCGATCGACCGAGGTCACCAGACGTACCTAATTTGAGGACCCCTTGGTGCTGTGCTATGATCGTGGGTGCTTCTTATCTTTCCATTCATTTCTTTTTATTTTCTTTTCTTCTTTTCTTTTCTTTTCTTTTCTCTTAAAAAAAAAAAATTGCCTGAAGTACAACCATTACAATATGTTGAGGCTATTAGCCTTTCAATGGGTTGGAAAATGTCAAGCTTCGAAGGCTCAGAAAATGGATAGTACAATGATGATTGTGCCCTAGCCTCGTTATTAGAGAAGCAGTTGGCGAAAGGGGGAGATACACTTGAGATATTGCAACCCTCCTTGCGGCACATGCGATGTGGGTACAATTGAGGTAACGACTACCGTGAGCCAACTATAGAGCTTGACCCAGAAAGGGGGCGTGGCCCAGGAATGTGTTTTGGGCCATGCAATGTGGGCGGTTGGCAAGGGTGATTCGTGATTTCGGCAGGGTGGCTTTGCAGCGGCTCCTTGGGGGGTCGATGGCCTTGCGGTGATCGAGCATTGAACACTTTCGCCGAAAGATCTGTCCCATCTTGTATCCACTTGTCGCTTCATGAGAGTACAAGCATGGCATATGCTGCAACTATAATAAGCCAGTGCAATGCAAGGAGACATCACTGATCTGAATTCTATGGTGTTGACTTAGACATTTATCACCTGCACTTGATTAGCTTTTGCTTTTGCTAAAGGCGTAAAATATATTAAATGCAGATATGAAAAGTTCATACAAGTCGGGAACATGTCAACACTTAAGAAGTCGGGAACACTTAACCATTTAGAAACAAAAAGTTATGGCTAGTTATCATTTGATAAGCCCTTTATGCATCATGGGCTACTCGATTTGTACGAGGCGGGGCAAGTCTGGGTGGCCGGGTGATTGGGGCTTTGCTGGTGTGGGGCTCCCGTGGGGGTGAGCAGGGAACATGTCGGCCGGGACATGAATGGTGTAATCCCGGCCCGCTACCGTCTCCAGAATGTCTTTAAATAATTCATTAAATTCTTCTCTTTCCCGAGCTGCCCTTTCTGCCTTTGAGCATCTGGGGCCCGAGCGGGAGCTGGGAGTTCGTACCACTAGCGCTGCCACCTGTTGTGCGTTTCGAGTCTCGACTTTCTTGACTTGAGGATTCTTCGGCCTTCGCCGTGGGCAGTGTCGCTTAGGGCCCCGCTTCTTGGCATACCTCTTGATGGTGGGCACATATCGCTCTGGTGGAGGGGCGTGTGCCACATGCTCCCGCCTTCTGTGAAGAGCGTCTTTGCATGCTAGATCTCCATGATTCTCCATGCGTTCCGCCGCAAAAGGAAACCTGCAAGATGCAATCCAAGGGTTAGACCTTGATACAGGATACAACTATTTACATGGAAGGGATTTTAGTGTGGTTTATGAAGCGCATATGACAAGAAGGGGAGGGGTGAGGCATGTGGTGTTTGTTGTAGAGGAATGGCTCCCATGCTGATGTTCGCGTGGCCTCCAGTCATTAGCGGATATTAGTTTATGCTAAGTCACGTGGACTGGTTGTCGTGGAGTGGGACAGGGCACATCCTCGAGAGAATAGACCAAAGGGAAGCAGGTGTATTGGACAGGACTACACCCTGCCTACACCATCAGAGTTGTTGGTCAAGGCTTCCTATGGCGGCAATGTGGGTTGCATGCTCTCACCTGGAGGTGGGGCTGGTCACACACTTTTAAATGCGTGATGAGAGGAGGACTTGAGGAGCTTAGTTTATCTGACCCCACTCTTCTCCCTGCGCCTGACTATCATTGCTTGTGCGTGTTGACGTCGTTTATACATGGTAACACAAAAAGCAGTGTTTATTTATATACATATTTATGAATCCATGTCACTTCATGAGGATAAGAACCAAGTGTAGAACTCGGGGTTGTACCGGAGCGTGGCACATGCATCTAGTATTCATGGCAGCTGACTTAATACTGATAGATATTTTGCCACGTCGAGTAGCATGGAACCTTGACCGAGTCTACTGGCAATATGTAACTCCTCCTCAGTGAGAACCTTATCAATCGAAGGGCCCTGTAGCCTAGTCCCAGCTAAGTCTGTACCCCGAATGTCAGTGAGCACTCGAAGGGAAGTTGGTGCCACGTAGGTTGGGTCTCTTTGAGACCGCCATTTGGCCAATCGCTCTTCTGAGACCGTCATGATCTGAGCCCCTAGTTCGGCCATTACAACGCGGCTTTCGCACCAACGCTGCTCAAATTGACTCTGGCCTGCTGACAGTCGCTTTAGTAGCTCTGTGTCTATGAGATTCGGTCGGTAGAGCACTTCATTGAACGTGACAGTTAAGCGCAGTTCGTCGGCCTCCTCGTCAGGGATGAGTCGCATGTGTTCATGCAGGAGCCTGTCGTAGTGCCCGTTAAGATGTTCTTGTTCTTCCCATGATAGAGGAAAGGTCAAGTAATCTCCAAGCTGCTCCTTGGGGATTGTGCCCATGTCCGCAAGGACGTAGACACGCGTGACCACTTTGAGCTTAGCCTCCAACTCAGTTAAGCATTCTGCGACACTTCTATGTTCAACGAGGGCTTGCTCGGTTGCTATCTCATGCAAAGTTCTAAGAGTTTCCTTAGGCTTTAGCATGGCTGGGGGCTTAGGCCTAGATGAGCAAGATTGGTCAACGCTAGGATTTCTTATGCTCTTGGGGTTCTCACGTTTCTCCTGAGGTTTTGCTGCTATTTCGTCATGGTTCTTCTCGGATGTGACTGGTATAGATTTGTCACCCTGTTGTGACAGCGTTGTATCCACTCTTGATTGATCAATGTGAGTTCTATTGTCAGTGGATAGAGTGTTGCAAGCAACTGTTGCTTTGGTTTGTCAGAGTACACAGATGTGTCTGAGGTTTCACAGCTATTAGGAGAGGCATCAGTGGGTTCATTGGTGGATGGACTCGATGCTTTATTCATCAACTCTCTAGCGCCCTTCGTCTCAATGTTCTTGGGGTCCACAACCACCTGCAACTGTTGTTGTTTTCTCTGCTTTCTCGTCTTTTTCTTGGTCAATGAAGGTGCCCCTCTCAATGACTCAGGACCTTGGACTAGATCAGCTGTTGATGTGCTTGGTTGGGCCTCGGCCTTCTCTTCCTCTAGTGTGGCCTTACGGGACATGGCCGTGGCCTGCTGATAGCCTCGCTAGGTTGTGAGAGCCCAATTACCTCCCGTTTCGGAGGGTCTAGCTCTTCTGCCAGCTCCCTTGAGTTTAACTCCTCCAGCCTAGGCTTTAGGCCCTTTGAAAGTGCTGGAGTTTTCGAGGAAGTTGGTTGCGACACCCCTTCCATAGGTGAACTTCTAAGGACACGTTCCACATAGGGTATTGTCACGGCCAAGGGCTGTGATTGCTGTGATCCCTGATTGGAAGTAGTAGCAGCTAGTTTAGTGGGCTGTCTACCCTTGGCAGATTGCGGTGTCAAGTCCCTAGGGCGATTAGAAGTGGTTGTGTCTTTTGTTGGCCTTTGAGCATTCATCTGTCTAGATCGAGCATGAGTTGATTTAGTCACATTAGGTTGCTCATGCATATCCTTGGGTCGAGAGCTACAGATGGCGTCATGTCCTACCTCTTGGACATTTGGAAACTTAGATGGAGATAGAGATTGGAATTGAGCCGTTTCCCTTGACAACCGCTGTTGTGCTTCTTGTGTCCTTTTGGAAAAAGAGGATGTAGGAGATCTAGGACTCTTAGGTGGACTTGGCACTCACTGAATGATTTGCTCGGGGTTATTAGACAATTGTGCCATTTGCTTTGTTGAGCGATCAGCCTTGCCTTGAGCAATGTTGTGCCTATGATGCTTGTTCTCCCCTTGGGAAATCAAAGGCACCTTGGGCACTAACAATTTTTGTGCCTGCTCAATGGCTACGTATGACATCTGCCTATTTAGCATGCTAGGCTGGGGCTCTTTCCTTCGAACAATCATGTCTGGTTTCTTGCCTTGAGACCTAGAGTTTCTCTTAGATTTCCTCTTGTGCCATGCTTTTGATGCACTCTGGCCTTCAGCTGATAGAGGCGGTTTAGCAGGGGGTTTTGGTACCCAAATCCATTGGTTGCCTGCATAATACCCTTGAGCACGAAGCAACGCTTTGGATATCCATCGCGGCGTTGTGCTAGCTCTCCATCGATACCTTCTCCTATAAGGCTTGGGCTTCTTTCGTGGTCTTCTACGATATTTGTGAGTCCAAACCCTGTCCTTGGCCTTGTCTCTTGACCTTCTTGTTTTCGGCATGGCCTCACTCACCACTAGTTCTCGTTGTTCGACCTGTGCTTGTATCAACTCTTCCAACAAGTCCTTGCCCTCGTTTGTAGGCTTGACTGTTATGTCATCATTTTCCTTGCCTTCCCTTGAGGTTTGATGAGGTCACCCTTGCTAAAGGTGGTGACTATCCTCACACCCGGTAGTGTCAGGTGTATCCTCTTTGCTACATAGTCAGCCTCACATTTGATCGCCCTTTTGAAGGGTCTTCCTAGGAGGGTTTCTTTCCTGCAGCTAGCACTTTTTAGAGGAACATGAAATAGGATAGGCAAGCTTTCCATTTCAATTGTCACAAGGATTTTGCACTTCCCTATGAGTGCTTGTGGGTGTCCCCCATAAGGACTAAGAGTTCCACTAGTCGGTGTGAGCTCTCGTTGGCCCAGTAGGGTCCACGATTCATAGGTCAAGATGTTAAAATCTGCTCCTTCATCAATCAGAGCATCGATAGTATGCTCTCTTTTCGCGGTGAGTTTGACCCTAAGATAAGCAGGTGGTACTATGTCTTCATCTTCCGGGTCTTGGCTTGTAAATTTAAGCCTTCTGACCGATGCCCTTGAGTTCTCAACTGCACGACCAGATGTGGATTCTCCACTGCTATCTTGGATCGTCAGTGCAGTGCTATTCAAGGTACATCTCTCGTCAAGAGTGTCATGTCTAGTCATCTTCGCATTTGTAGCTTGTTGAAGTTGCGTTTTTCTTTGACTAGTCACGGTTTGAACACGATGTCTTTGTGTTCTCGTGGTGTGGCCTTTTTGCCCTTGATGGCTAGATTGGCCAATTGATGTTCTAGGGTCTCTGTTTCTCTCTGTTCGAGTATGGGCTTTTGGTTGCTCTATTGCGAGTGAGACTCCATGCTGGTGCAGAGCCATTGCTATACTAGGGTCTAATTTGGAGGACCTGTCACAGCGTGCGTTTTCCCTCCAACCTACTTGGGGGAGGTGCGAAGGGGGCAGAGCCCCCTCTGTGGGGGTCCGGGGGGGCAGTCCCACCCGGCCCGCAGGGCCATTACAGTAGACGCCATATGCAATTTGGAGGACCGTTTATAGCCAAATTTTGAACTATGTGCTCTAAGGTTCAGCCCAGTGATGGATCTGTGATGTGCCTTTAGCTCTATGTGGTCTTTGGGGTCAATTTCGGGGTTTAGATGCGTCAGAATTTGTGTTCTGGATACCTGTCCGATTTTGACAGTTTTTTGGTCTGATTCTAGGATGTCCGATTTTCAGGAGTCCAATTATCAGAATCGGACGTCCGATTTTGGGTTGGTCCGATCGGACCAATGGTCCGATTTTGGTCACGTCCGATTCTAGGAGTCGGATCAAGAAGTGGTCCGATTTTCAAAGTGGTCCGATTCTGGGAATCGAATCGGACAGCATGGTCCGATTTTGGGAGGTTCGATTCTGAGCTGGTCCGATTCTGGGACTCGGATGGCCTGGTCCGATTATGGATTGGTCCGAGTGTTCGAGTGTCCGAGTCAGACAGGTTGGTCCGAGAGTCCGATTCTCAAAATCGGACGGGTTGGTCCGAGTGTCCGAGTCGGACGGGTTGGTCCGAATCTGAGTGGTCCGAGTGCCATGTGGCACGTCCGATTGGGCTAGTCCGATTCTGGGAATTGGACTAGACTGGTCCGACTCACTCTCAGTCGGGCGGTCCGATTCTGGGAATCCGACCACTGCGAGTTGGTCCGAGTGCGTCAGCGGCGGGCGCGATTCCCGCGCGTTTGACCCCTCCTTACTGTCTGCTGCACACAATCATCACCGACTTCCTAGATCTGATTAGAGCACTTATTGGGAAGTACCAGACTCACCTGGAGCAGCACGAATCACTGTCGCCTAGAAATCGGGGTAGCGCTTTCTCGTCCTGTGAACCAGAAGCTCTCTCTCTCTCTCTATAACACAAGGCAAACCAAGGAACTGAGGTCTGTCCTGGCCTCCTAGGCCTCTTAAAGTTTTTTCCCAGCACTGCAGAACCTTACAGCTAGTTCCCTGTCACTGTCTCACCCAAAAACTTGAATCTGGTCCCCTGTTTCCCTGTTTTAGCCTGTTATACAGTAACAGAAAACCCTACTGTTTGCTTGTTTTTTCTTTGTTTTTTCCTATCCTAAATGCATCCAAATCACAACTAAGTACCTACACTACTCCATTCCACAACATAAATCTCAAGAAAGCAAAAAACCTACTTGCCAAGGAGATCGAATACCCTCTTCAACCCCCTCGCTTCCTACCTATCTACCTCAAGCACTGGTTCGGGGAAAACCCTACTCCAATGCTCGATTCGAAGCGCGCAAGCGCTCAAGGCTTGAATCCATAGGTCCCGGCAACAGAACCAAAATGTGGGAGCTTTCACTCAACCGCCAAGACCCACAGACCGCTTATTGTTTCAAGCGTTCCAAGCCGAGCACTAATGGCTACCTCTCACATAACCGACGCGCCATCCATATCTACGGGTGTAGTGAGCTTACCTCCGAGCCGTTCGAGTTACCTCCTCTCCCGCGCACTCCGGTAGCTCCACGATCCAAGTGCAAGCTTCAAGCAAGCTCGATCCTCCCGCTCCAAGCTCCAAGCTCCATTGCCGCGAGCAAGACAAGAGAAGAGAAGAAGACAGGAGAAGCTCCATTGCTCGATCCTCCTCGGTCCCTCACCCTCACACACTCACTCCCTCACACTCTCACACTCCCTCTCTCAAGCACAAGCTCAAGCAAGCAAGAAGAAGAAGAAGAAGAAGAAGAAGAAGAAGAAGAAGAAGAAGAAGAAGAAGAAGAAGAAGAAGAAGAGAGCTACTTTTGGCCACACACAAGAATGAGCTTCTCATTCACTTTTCAACTTTATATACAAAACCCTAAATCCCTTTTGGGCGGTCATCCTCTTTTCCCCTTTTTACATGGCCGGCCATAGCCTAGGCCCTTTTTCCCATTGTCCTTCTATCTTTCTAGCTTCCTGTCCACCGCCCGTCTACATTTACAAATCACACGGCGGGTGAGAGCCCGGCGCTCTTTTACAAGATTTCAGGGTGCGCCTTTTTATTCTTAAAATGCGCCTTTCCCCTTTTTCCTTTGCCTTGGACTTTTAAGGTTGCCCTTGCGCTTTTGGCCTTTTCTCCTTTTCTTTCTTCAGTCGGGCTACCTTTTTTCCGCCTTTGCCCTGCATCTTTTCCACTTCCTTTTGCTTTCTTCGTGTTGGGGTTAACAACACCTTTGCCTTTGTCATCTTCAACATGATATAGACATCCCTCTTTGGCCTTTTTCCTTGGACATTTGCCATCTCTAATTCTTTCTCCACTAGTTCTGGCCCCTTAGTGCAACTTCGACCTTCTTGGGAGAACCTCCTTGCTTGATAATCACTGTGCTGCTACTCTTGCTTGCATCAAAGGTTCTCAAGAACTCCACGTATATGCTGTAGTCAATTTCTTGGATAGCATTTTCCACATATTTGTGAAGGTTGTACTGGTCAATCATTCTCTTCACTGCATCTTCGGTATCT
This sequence comes from Lygodium microphyllum, assembly GCF_053477565.2. Classification (NCBI taxonomy): domain Eukaryota; kingdom Viridiplantae; phylum Streptophyta; class Polypodiopsida; order Schizaeales; family Lygodiaceae; genus Lygodium; species Lygodium microphyllum. The sequence continues at coordinate 151,090,686 of NC_141137.1, forward strand.
ATTAGTTCCCTCAGGTTGCCAATGCTACGGTACTTGAGTTGGTTGAATACTCTTGTCTTGACAGCCAACTCGTACCTGTTATGCTCTTCTTTTGAGAATAGAAGTTGTGCTACAATTTTGGAATCCTGCCAAGATGCAACAACTTCTATTAGTTAACTTGCGAGGCTATTTCCAACAAGAAGGTAAAAAGACTGCAACTGTATGCAATGAAACAAAGGAACTTCAAAGATAGAATGTAAATTTTTGCTTCAAACAGTCCGTAAATTCCAAGCAAGCATTTCAATGAATGTTCTTCTTAAGTGCAAGGTTTCTTTATCCATCTTTTTAGTTTTGGATTTCAATTTTAAAGTTTTATTCCTATTTTCTTTTCATTTTCATGCTTTTAGATTTCCATTTTAAAAATTTCTTTCCCTTTTTATGCTATTATTATTATTATTGTTTCAATGAGGTTTTATTTTCAACCTTACCCCTTTCTTTTCCACCTTACCCTTTCCCCCAATCCTTCCTAGGATTGGAGGATGAAGTGTTATGGGCATTAAGTGCATGGGTATGATGCTTTTACTTTTCATGAGCCAAGCGTAAAATTGTGGGTTGTACTCTAAGGTAGCATGATGGTCCATGTATTGAGGTCTAATGTTGACATGCATAATGTGTGTTAGGATATCAATTAGGAAGTCACCACTAGGGTTGATCTGGCTAGCAACATGTAGTTCTTCCTCACTCAGGATGCAATCCAAGTAAGGATGGGCCATAACATGATCTTTTAAGGGTCAACTATAGGTGATGGCCAATACTTTGAATGAGGTAGGAGCCACATAAGTTGGATCATACTCCATGGTTTTGATAGCGTGTGTCTACTCGGAATTGGTCATGCTTTGGCAGCCCTCTTGTTCCCATTGGAGATGGAGACCATACCATTTTTGTAGAAAAGAAGAGTCAGAGACGACCAATGTTTTTAGCTCTTCTAATTCCTGACTAGTTGTAGAGACTTTGCTCTTGCTATAGGATGTGATCAATCATTGTTTGTAAGCTTGCTCTTAGGAAATTTCATTTGCAATCAACTACTTAGCTACTAACATAGGGACTTTAATAAACATGAATTTTGATTCTTCCTAGGTGCATGGCAACATGCGTACTTTTGTTGCTAAAAGCTTGTCTAGGCGACCTAAGTCCAACTGGTCATAGCCTTTAGCTAGCATGGTGAGTGGCATCCAACTTGTCTAGGCAACCTAAGTCCAACTTGTCTAGGCGACCTAAGTCCAACTGGTCATAGCCTTTAGCTAGCATGGTGAGTGGCATCCAAGTGTCTAATGTATGTGACCAAGTCATCCCTTGTGTTCTCAACTAGATCAAAGGCCAAGGTAAGAATGGATCTCTGTTCATAAGAGGGTCTAAGGCTTGTAGGAGGTTGGGGTTTGACTGTTGGGCTAGATAACTCAACAATTGGTGTCTATTACTTTGGCTAATCCTTAGGATGCATGTTAGGCACTTGTGTGATAGATGTGCTGCTTGATGCTTATATGAAGCCATTGAGACACTACCAACATTAGGTTGAGTTGGTTTAGGGGCAATAGGTTGTGATATTGTGATCGAGAGACCCGTTGTAGTTCTATGGATTTGGTGGCTTTTGGCTCAAGCAGCTTGTCAGTTCTAGGTGGCTCACAAGGTCTTAGAGATGGGCTAGTAGTAGATGGATGATGGGCACGTATGCCACTCATCGGCTTAGACAACCAAATCCAATTGTTGCCTTCATAATAGCCTTGGGCATGCAACATGGCTTTAGGCACCCATCACTATGGCTTGGCCATTCGTTTGGTTCTATAGCACCAACTATATCTCGTACTTTTTGGGTGTGATGTTTTGGGATGATGGACCAGTGAGGGTTGGCTTTTGGGTGGCCGTGGGTGTCATTTAAGTACCCATTGGAATTGTGACTCTATGGGATTTCTTGTGTTTTCTTTGGATTATGGTTAGTCAGTCTTGGTAGGATGGGACATGCCATGACCCCCCTCCTTAGACTTTGCGCTAGGTACTTCTATCGATTGCACTGCAAGATTAGATGGCGCCTTGATGCCCTTGTTGAAAGTCATCACTATTCACACTTTACCAATGGCAAGGTGAAAGTGCTACAAGTCATAATCAACATTGCAATGTTTTTTTTTTGAATATGCCCTAGCAGTGATTCCTTACCAATGACCTTAAAGTTAGGCAATACATAGAAATTCATAAGTAGGCTTTCAATCTCAATAGAGACCGCTAGTTTATTCTTTCCTAGCAGTGGTGGATAGGACTGTCCCCCAAATGGATTGAGCTTCATGTTAGTGGACTACAATTAGGGCTGACTAATGAGAGTCCAATGCTCATGGGTAAGGATCTTAAAGTCAACTCCCTTATCGATAAGCGCATCAAAGGTGTGCATTTTTTGAGCAATGATTGTGATTCGCAAGTAAGAAAGTTCCACTGCTTCCTCATTCGTATCCCCAATTTCTCTGATGGTGGCTAATCTCACACTGACAGGTGGTTTCAACATTGGCAGCTCATGCAATGGATGGGTTGGAGGGTAGTACTTCTTGAGGCGACCGCCATTAAAGAAGCCCATGCCCTCTCCTTCTAAGATCTCGAGCTCTACTTTTCCAATTTGACTAATGTTGCAGACTTTGAAATGTCCTAATCCTTTGAATTTCATCTTTTGCTTATGACCTTCATTGAGTATAGCAACACTAGGTTGCCTCTTGAGTGAGGTAGAAGACATATGCGCTAATGTCAAGTACCATGCTCCCTACTCCTAGCCTACTAGCCACACATAGATCTTCTTCTAGAAGCAGTTTATCGTACAAGGGATGTTTTTGGATAGTGGCAGAAAGTTGACCTCATGGATCATTGCTAGCACTCTTAATGAGGTCGGGGCAATGTACAAGGGATCATGTATTGATGTCTAAAGGGCTTTCCTTTGATCAGCAAAGTGTGTTGAGTGGTGAGAAATGACCTATTTTTTGGCTGATTTTTGTTGTTTTTGAGAGATGAATGGTTGATTTTATGAGATGATTGATTGGTTTGAAAGTGGTTTGAGAGTGTTTTGGATAGGTTGAAATGGTTTTATTAAGGTCATGATGTTTATTAGTAGAGATGTGAAGTTCTGTTAATGTTTTGATATGTTCTGTTTGGTCCTGATAGCTTCTGTTGAGCTTCTGTTTTGTTCTATTTTCTCTCTGTATGGAGGAATGGAGTATTGATTGATAGGGTTTGAGATTGTTTGAAAGCTTATTGAGTGATTTTTGATTGTTTGGAATGGTTTTGGTATGAGTTATGTGGTTCTGATGCTTTCTATTGACCTTCTGTAACTCTTTGTTGAGCTTCTGTGAGCCTCTGTAGACCTTCTGTATGCTTCTGTATATGTTCTGTTGGATGAGAGTGTAGCTTGGAAAAGTTTTCTATTCTTGAAAAGAGGGGAATACAAGTGCAAAAGAGTTAAAAGAAGTCAAAGAAGTAGCTGCTAAAGACTCAAGTAAAGACTGGAGTAACAGTGACAGTAGTGAGCTATGAAGAGACACTATAGTGGCTCTAGTGCCTCTTCACATCAGACATACCTCTTTGGGAGGTGTATCCACAACCTAAGAAGGATTATTGAGAGTTATTATGAGAGAATTGTAGTGAGGAGATGATGTACTATTGATGGAGAGAGAGAGAGAGAGAGAGACAGAGATAGTCAAATCTATGAAAACAGTGTAACTGTATATGAGAGATTGAGAGAGAGAACTATGAAGACATTGAAGATGGATAATATGTGATTGATTTCCATTCAAAGATGGTGTATTCCATTGTGTTCTTTGTTCTATTGATGGATTTTGTGAAGATGTTGGAGAATATGGTTGATTCTATCAAATCCGTGGGAGATATCTACTATGATGCTGTGTGAAGAATTGCTGTTTTCTTTGTTTTGATGATCAAAAGAATGAAATCAAAGCTTGTTGATGTTACAAGATAGATTTTCTTGCAAGAGAATTCCCTTTTCCTTGGTGTTCCTCTTGGGGCTGCATGTTTTTGGTGCGCAGCCAGGGAAACTTGCCATCAACAAGCACCAGAAGAGGTTGAAAATGAAGGAAGTGGCATTGCCAAGAAGAGAAGAATTCAATGGATGTTTGTAAAGTTCCTTCTTCCATTGAAGAGTTGGAATTTCTCATTATCAAAGCCATTTTCCACAAGAAGTTCATCCCATAATGGTGGAAACACATCACCATCATGATGCATGCTCTATGTGGTGGATAGTTTCCTCTTCCTGTTGAAGCAGCAGAAACTTGCATCTTGGTGGCAAACTGTTTGGCAACAAACTGAAGAGCAGAAATAGAGAGAATGACCATCCATGGAAGATTTGGCATTCATTGAGAAGTTTCTAGACATCATCAAGTGGGAGATTGTGAAGAAGATTCAGGAGTCTTGGTCTGTAGAGGTTCACGAAGACAAGAAGGAAAAAAGTTGAAATTTGTTCGTTGATGCTCAACAACAAGATACATGGGATGCTTGGTGTATTGATAATCTTCTGTTTGTTCAATTGGCAACCCATTGGAAGTTGGTAGACAGAGTGTTCTTTACAACATACACTGTTGAAACCATCAGAAGCTGGCATTACTATGATGATGGCACTACCACAATGCTTAGACATATGCATTTTGACACCTTCAGAACCGAATACCTTCCTCTGTGCAGTGGCATGAAAGCAGAATTCAGAGATGTTGAAAAGAAAGAAGTAGAAGAAATATTGGCAAGAGAGTCCTCCAGAGACTGAAGCCTTCTGTTATCCCTCTGTGGAGCACTAACAACATAGTGGAGCCAACCCCCTGATGAATGACGCAATAAAGAGGCAAGCGTTAGAATGAGTCCAGAGGTACGTGAGGAGAGAGAAAGCAAAAATCAAAGCCGAGAACGTGCTAGCAGGAGAAGCCGCCTTTGACGCCCTTGCGAAACTCTTTACAGAAGTCCCAATGGCACATCAAGCCCTTCCTCCTCCTGCTGGAAGTCCACTTCCAAGCCAGATCCGTCCTGGAAATATTGATGACAGGCCAGCGAATGTAGTCCCATTGCCAGTTTTTAAGGGAGAGTACAATGAAGACCCCGATCTTCATGTAGCAGAGTTTATGGTAGCATGTGTGGATAACAATGCCAGAACCCCTGAGCATTGGTTAGCAATATTCCCCGCCATTTTCAAGGGCGCGGCGTTTCAGTGGTATGAGAGACAAGCAGCAGGAACTTTTGGCACATGGGACAACCTGAAGTTGGCCTTCCTCACTAAATTCAGGCGTGAAGGTTTTGAAGAGCGGTTGCGAGAGGAATTTATGAACCTAAGTCAGTCCTCTGGAGAAAGAGTAGAAGCTTATGTCTCACGAATGGAATCCATCCTGAAGAGATGGACTAACCATAATCTAGATGATGGCATTCAGAAGGGAGTGTTTCTCAGAGGTTACAACCAGAAGTCCGTAAGTTTGTGGAGCTGCAAAGACCAGCCACACTGCAAGCTACAACAATAGAAGGTGCAAGACTGTACGATGAAGTGGAAGCTAGATTGGCGATGAATCCAGGAAGAGGAGGCTACGATTGCATGCCAAACTAATTGTCTAAAGGTTGCCCACAATATTTGCACTAAGGGGATTGAACCCTTCCAAATTATTGCCTGTCTAGAGGGAATTTAACCCCCCAAATCTACTGCAGTCACCAACAATCGATGGGTGAATGCATGTAGTCAAAGGAGTCATAGACTTCATCATGGGCTACCAGGGACACCATATTCAATATTGTAGCAAGGGTTCATTTGTAATAAATAACAGAAATATCTGTTGCATACGTTGCTTGGGGCCCTCGAAAAGTAGCGCCAGAGGAATATTAATGATCTGAAGTGACGTCAGCAAGATAGGCCTCTTCATGTTTGAATTTTATAGAAACAAGGCCTCCCAGAGTGTAAAAATGCCCTTTGAGATGAGCAGACATGGCACAAACTGCTTCTGAATCATTGAATGCTTTCACATAGTCTTGTAAGAGGTGCTCAAATGCTAGCAGCTGAATTTCTTTCATGCAATGAATTTGTATTTCCTGGTTGAATTCCAAGAGTCATGGGTCTTCTTGCAGAGAAGGGGCAGGGTTTGGGCATCCTATGGGTACTTGCAGAGGCTGAAAGTTGCCTTGTGTTGTCTTTGGACTGATAGAGCCGATGCATGCATGTGAGAGGCCAGATTGAATCAGAACCTCACCTTGATCTTTGCATGTAACAGAAGCATATGCCGTGCCTCCATTGTTGATTGTGTGTACCTGGAGAATATTGCATCGTTCCAGGGCTTCCCTTCCCTTTGTGCTTACATGCATATCTTTGTCTTGATTGTCTGCTCATTGAGCAAGAGCAAGAATGAAATGTGCTTGATTGTCGTCCTTGGTGATTGAATCTCCTTGCGACTTGTAATCATTGTCTCTGGCGAGGGGTTTGGCAGTCGATTTGGATGCTATAGAAAGAGCATTAAAAATTGCATCTATGATGAATTTAGCCCCATCGTCTTCCGCATATACTTGTCCTTCGTCCTAGACATTGTTGCTTGGAATAGAGGCATTGGTTGAGGCCGGGCTATGAAGACCTTCAAACAGGTTGAGAATAGCCTTTTGTGAAAGATCAGGAAATAGAGAGATGCGCAATAGGGGTGGAGAATGGCAGGCATGGTCCCCTGCTCTGATACCATGTGGGGAAACCAGGAGGACACAGGAGGTTCAGGAGAGAAGCCATGAGAAGGCTCTCAGAGAGAAAGAAGAATAGAGAACAAGAACAAGAACTTAACAAAAATGAAAGGAAGAAGAGCAGTTCTATGGAAGCACATGACTATTTCTTGATTGATTTGTATGTCTTTAAATAGCCTGAAGGTTGTTACATCGGTATAGGTGAATATGCCTTTGATGATGAGGCTTATTTATACCAACATTGCTTAGATGTCGTACCTATGCAAACAATTTCTGAAGCTCTTTAGTTGACAATACATGCAATTGTGACCATTCAATTGTCTTATCCCACACAAGCCGTTTCTAAAGATATCTAAATGCAGCTTGTATAAACATGCATTCACAAACTTGCTTGCATCCAACCATGCATGTTGACTCATTTAAAATCCAATGAAGCTTAGAAAAGCTAGGCAAGCAAATTGTATTAGTATGTGAAGCTCAAAGCTGAGAAGCTAGGCCACTACTTGTTATGATATAATGGTGTGATTTAGAACCATATAACCATTGCAAAAACCAAAGTCTGGAGGAGTTGCATGCCCATTTAGCATAAGACCTACACAAGACTTAGAAGGTAGATAAAATTTGCAAGCTACCTCATTAGAGAGGTCCTCAAGTAATCAACCAAAACTTATAGATTTATGATTAATGTTTTCTAGTCACTCTTTCATGAACAATGAGCTTATTTAATGTTGGAAGTTTTGGTTCTATGAACTAGTGGACCCAGGAAATTTGTTTAAGGAGACATGAAACCAGGGCGAGGTAAGCATCAACTGTTTTGTTGTAGCATAGGTACATTGTGTTCCCTTAACACGATCTTAGGTTAGGTTCTATTAAGGGCATTTACGATCTAACAACTCTTTCAAATTATCTATTATTGAAGGCTCCTCGACTTCTTGAATCCAATTGTTTAGAGAATTTGATTCTCAACATTGAATTCTTTTATTTTTCAAATAGTAGAAATTCTTTCATGTTTCATAAATTGAGTTTTTCTTTACTTTTCTAAACATTTTATTCTACCACACTATGTAACACATAGAAATAGGTTTATGTTATTACATAGGATGTACTGTTTATTTTACTCATTTACATAAAACAATAAACCAAAAAGTTTTGTATTTGTTCAAAAGGATATACATCATCTCACTCTTGTAAGAGTGATAGAACGATCATATCTAGGATGAGATTTTCTAATCCCACAAGATTAGGCCATATAGGATTGTAGTTTTATCCTTCAATACAAAGTAATTTATTTTCTCATAGCCTTGCTATTTCCCTTACACCTAGAGAGCCATCCTACTCCATAGGGGTATTGCTTGCCCTAAATGGTACTCAAGCAATCACTTTATTCTCCCACACCTTGCAAAGTGGAGTAACTCATTCGTAAGATGATTTATCCTACATCTCACAAGATGCTTAAGGCAAATTCATATTGGTTTTGAGTATTCAATGGTCATTCCCTTTAATCTTTTCTCCTCATTTTATTGTCATAAGCAAGGTTTTGAGGATTTAATTTCATGTATCTTTGCATCGACAAACAAAAAGGAGTCATTCTACAAATTCAATGTTAATCTTTCTTTTAGATGTGTAGTAATAAGCATAAGAATACAATAATATAAGTAACACTTTTTTCCTATTTATGTTGTCTTGCTTTTCCTCCCTTGGGGTTTCAATTTCTATTTGTATTTTAATTGGTAGATTAACATAAGGGTCATGCTTTACCTTGCCTAATTTATATCAAGGTTTGTCTAATTTTATATATGATTTTTCTTAAGTTTTTGTTAATACATTAGTTAATTTAAGTCCTTTTAACTAATTTCAAATATTTGTTCTCTTTATTTACTCATAAATTTAATGTTCCAATTTATTTCTTAGTTTGATGTTTCTTTAAAATTTATATAACATGACTCCAATAATTTGTCACCATGTTTTACGAAAACAAATTTATGTTACTCTACTTCGACTGGTTTTGTTGCACCCCTACCATCGCATCGATCTTCACTTCCACTTTAGGTATTTCTTCATCCACCATGGATCTTTCCCAAGGTCACATTATCATTTAGGGGCTATCTTGGTCTTTGCTTTCTTGATTTGGCTTCTATGATGCGTTTTGAAATCACCTTTCATTGGATAAACTTTCTTAGGACTTCAAGAATTCAAGTAGTGGGCACTTCATGATTGCTACAAGTAGGATATATTTACTTCAGTGACTTTAGCCTTCATAATAAGGGTTCAAAGCCTGTGGGAGAAAGGGGGCCTAATCTATAAGTGGAGGAAGAATAAGTAATATGATATATATATATATATATATATATATATATGAAATGAAATGAAATGGTTTATTAAAGTGTGCAAATACCCAAAGTGATCTATAATACCACAAGTTACAACCATTTGTGAGGATACAGCTGTTCAAAATAAAAAGAATAATAATACATAACTAAAGAACTATAGAGCTAACAACTAGTAGAAATCTCTAACTAATACAATTAGGAGTGATAAAGCTTAGTGTACATGGAATAAGCCTAGCACTATCACAAAGCTCCATGGGGCTTGGATCTAGCCCGAGAAATGATCCCCTTTATCATCATATGCATGTGTCATCACAACGCTTGTGTCAAGGTCTAGGAAGCCTAGATCAACCAAGATATACTTGGTTAATCAATGTGCCTCATATAGATGCAATCTATGGTTGTGTCAACATCTCCTCAATGCTCCTCTTGGATGTGGACTAGGACTAGGATTGCTTTGAGGCCCCTGGGCCTCCCTCTCATGAAGAAATCTATAAGTTTCCATTGGATAGGTCCTTGAAGTCCTAGGCCTCTATTTGTGAGGAGCGTCTCTCTAAGATGTTGTATATCAAGGAGAAAGAGGCCAAGACATTGCTAATCAATGTAATCCATGACTTTGAATAGTTGCTAAACGTGTCTCTAAAAAGACAATGAAAGTGGCCTTGAAAATCATAGTATGCTAGCATTGGTAAATGTGGTGCTCCTCTATCTCTGGTTGTAGCTAACATATCAGAAATATGTGCTCCTCTAGGGTTATGAATTTATATTTTTCAATCTTAATCTTCAACTAATCTGAAGAGGTGCGCAACAATTGGCCAATAGCACATCTAATTGCATGAAAAAGGCAAGTGTTCATGTATCTCAGATGGATGATAAAGTCATCATTTGTGGTATGGAGAAGATGCTCTTGGTAGAAGTTCATCTTCATCCCCATCTCTTGTACTAGTGCTAACCATGTCCTCTTGGTATCCAACTGGATGAGGTTCACTTTAATGATCCTACCAATATCTAAGTGGCTTATAGTAAGAGATGGTGCATCAAAGGAATATTGAAAGAGGGGTAATCTATCCATACTAAAGAATGTAGAGAGAGAGAGAGAGAGAGAGAGAGAGAGAGAGAGAGAGAGAGAGAGAGAGAGAGAGAGAGAGAGAGAGAGAGAGAGAGAGAGAGAGAGAGAGAGAGAGAGAGAGAGAGAGAGAGAGAGAGAGAGAGAGAGAGAGAGAGAGAGAGAGAGAGAGAGAGAGTTGGAAAGGAGTATGCCATTTATGGCATTGGACCAATGGAGATGAGAATGAAGCACATGATGATGATGATAATGAGAAGAGAATGATGTGAATTCAAACTCTTTAGCTTCAAATCACGATGATGAGGAAATTTGAGAAGAGGGAGAGATGTTAGTGAGTACACAAGAGCTTGTTTATGTTGCGGTAGGGGGGTAGGGGAGGGAGGAGGTTTACAAGAGCCAATTTCAGGATCATGTAGTTTCACCATCATATTCAAATGATTTAGAGTTTTAAAATGTTTACTTTTTAAAGCTGATTAGTGTTTCACAATTTATTCTCCTCAATTCGTGTGTCTTAAGCTCCATTAAGTTATTCTTTGTTTTTCCATCTTAGTTATATCTTGGTGTTAAAATTGGCATTATGGTCTCAAACTATTGCCTTTAAAATCCACATAGCATTTGTGAGTGAGTAAATTTCCCTATTTTAAACAAAAATTTTAGCAACTTCAAGGTCATAATTCTAAATATCTTAGGATTTCAATACACGTAGTGGGAAAATTACATCCTCCCCCCTTAGAATTAATGCAATATATTTTTATCTTGGCAATGTTTAGGGGTATTATTCTACAAGGGTGGCTTCCTTTACCCATGTGGCATCTTCTTCTAGATAGTCTTTCCACTACATAAGGTATTCTTGAAGAATGGGAGATGTAAAAAACCTCTATAATATCAAAGATTCTTTTTGGTTGCATTTCAAGAACTCCTTGGGTTGTCATTACAATCTATTCATAATCTAGAACATGACAAGGATTGGGATTATATGGTTTGAGTAGGTTGAGATGAAGTATGCCATGAATATTTAGATGCTAGGGTAAACTGAGTTTATAGGCTTGCTTACCTAGAGATGTTGTTATCTCTCAAGGTCCAGAGTATCTTGGATTGAGCTTTTTATATTTTCTAAAAGATAATAAACTCTTTTTATGTCTTGCCCTTGGGAATCCCATGTTTTCTTTTTCAAATGCTCTTTTGATCCTTTGAGAATATGAGTAATCCCTTGAAGAGTCTTATAATATCTGAGGACTTATAGGTAGACTTGATAGGGATCCAATGAGCTACCTTTGTTAGTCTGTGTACTACTACCATAATAAAGTTATATCCACTAGTACCACTAGCTAGATAAACTACAAAATCCTATTTATTAACTCTCATTTCATTTTAGGGATGCCTAGGGGTTGAAGTTTGCTTGGTATCTTGGTTCTTTTTGCCTTGATCCGCCGTCAATAGGATAGACATTGAAACACAACTATCATAATTTTCCCACAATGTTTTTATCTTTACCTCATATGATTTGAGAATGTAAAGATGATGTTGATGATAGAGCTATCCTTCATTGACTCAATCATCTCTTATTCTACATCTCTTCTTGTAGAACTTCCTCCTTGGCTTATTGCTTCCATGAGAGCTTGATATTTTGAATCAAGGGAGACAACTTGTTGACAAGTGAGATCTAGTGTTAACCCTAGTGCAAGACAGAGAAAAATGAAGAAAAAAAAAACGAAAAAAGGTGGCCCGACAGAAGGAATAAGAGGAGAAAAGGCCAAAAGCACAAGGGCAACCTTAAAAGTTCAAGGAAAATGCAAAAGGGAAAAGGCACATTTTAAATTTTTTGTAAAAGAGTGCCAGGCTCCCTCCTGTGCAATTTGCAACATGTAGACAGACATAGATGAAGGGACAATGTAAATAGAAGGGAATAGGAAAAGAGGACCTAGGCAAGATGACCGGTCATGTGATAAAGTGGATTGGTGCCAAAAGGGATCAGGGCATGTATAAAAGCCAAAAAGTGAATAGAGAAGCTCATTCTTGGTGTGTGGCAAAAAATGGCTCTCCTCTTCTTCTTATCTTCTTGTTCTTGCGTGTGCTTGAAAGAGTGATTGAGGGAGTGTGAGAGAGTGAAGGAGTGAGGGTGAGGGACCATGGTGGAGAATCTCTCCATCTTCTCCTTGTTGAGATATCGAGCTCCACTCGTGATACGCCAGGGTGACCGTTGTGTATTTATGTCACCGACTTGTCAGTTGCAGACGCGGTTGGTACACCGCCCATGAATAATAGCTAGATGACAGCTATCCTTATCTACTCTAGTTCGTGGCTCAGTTAGTATGCCACCTTAGTTAGTTGAGTTTGGTTTGAGACCCATATATAGGGTTCTTCTATTTCTTTGTACTAGAGTTCTTTTTGGCTTACACAACTAAGAAGAGGAAAACTGTTTTCAGCCTCCACCCTTGTGTGTCTTCCCCCATTGTGCAAGCAAGAAAGCTTCAAGCGAGACTCCTTCCTTCTCTCCCACAATCTTGACATGGTATCAGAGCCTTGTTCGTGGTAAGGAGCTCAAGAAAGCAAGCCAAGCTCGCGGTGTTCTGGTAAGAGGAGCAGTGTTGCTTTCATTTTCTGTTTTGGGAGCAGATCTCTGCAGGTAGCACAGCCGAAAATTGCAGGAGTGCATTGTCTCAGGTTGAGACGCCCTTCGCGGTGAAGCAAGAGGGCAGTATATGCTGCGGGACAGGGCTTTAGCCCTAGGCGACCTTATTTTTTTGATTTGAGGCCATTTCGGGGCCTGTTTTGGAGGCGGAAGTTTTCTGCACGCACTCAGGAAAAGGCCCAGTTTTATGCTGTGCAGCCACCGTTCTACAGGTCGGTGAATAGTTACTGTAAAAATTGCATTGTATGCTTGTGCGCAGAGACATTGGGAGTTACAGAATCATCCCTGTTGCCTGTTGATGCAAAATCGTCACTAGGAAGTGACTCTGTGGTCAAATACCACTTTCGCCAGTTTTGCAGATTTTCCCTTGTGAGGGTGAAGCTGTGGTTTTTGCAGTGACAGAATTTTTTGCAGTCTTCTGTAATGGCATCTGATTCTCTTTCACAGATTGTCACTGAAAAGCTTGACAAGAACAACTTCCAAGCATGGAAGTTTAGAATGATGAATTTCCTTATGGGAAAAGGATATTGGGAATTTGTTGCAAGAAATGAAGAAGAACCAGTTCTTCCTGATGTTCCCAATCAACAGCAAATGCAGGCATTCAAAGCATGGCATGAGAGAGCCAGGAAAGTTATGTACTGGCTGTCTATCAACATTTCAGACTCTATGATTGTGCATATTCAGGATGCAAGTACGCCAAAGGAGGCATGGGATACTCTGTCAAAGATGTATAGCACAAATACGCAAGCCAGGAAAATGCAACTCAAGCAAGAGTTGCACAATGTGCAAAGAGAAAATATGAGCATCAATGACTACCACATGAAGGTGAAGAAGATTGCAGATGCACTTGCTTCCATTGGGTCGCCAGTGGAAGATGATGATTTAGTTTCTGTGACCTTGAATGGTCTAGGAAAGGATTATGCGCAGTTTCGAACATCCATTTCCGTCCGTGAAAGATTTCCTGATTTTGAGGAGTTGATTGCTCTTCTAATTTCTGAGGAGCAGAGAAATGGTGGTGCATCTTCTTCAGGAGGAACTTCAAAAGAAACTGTCTTCTACTCAAATGCTGGAAGAGGTAGAGGCAGAGGTAGAGGAGGCCGATTTGGAGGCCGTGGTAGAAATCAGAATATGCAGCAAACTCAAGAAAATCAGTCCTATGGAGGAGGACGTGGTAACTCTAGAGGCAGGGGGAGCCAAAGAGGTCGTGGTGGATGGCAAAGAGGTCAAAATGCAAACAGTAATGTTGAATGCTACTATTGTGGTAAAATGGGTCATATGGCTAAAGACTGCTATAAAAAGCAGAATGACATCATGAATGGAAAACTGCAACAAGGGAATTATGCATCTTCTAGCAGACAGGGTGATGACAGAAATGAGCATTTGTTCATGGTGCAGCACATGAACAATTCTGTGACAAGTGCAGAAGAAAGCAATGATGTATGGTATGTTGACTCAGGTGCATCAAACCACATGACAGGTCATGCAGAATGGATGGAGGATGCAAGGAAAATGGAAAAACCAGGATTTGTGGAGACTGGTGATGATACTGCACATCCTATTGTGCAGATTGGAAAAATTCCCTTGTCTATGCAGGATGGGAAAAAGAAATACCTGTCCGATGTATTTCATGTCCCGAATATCACCAAGAATCTGGTTTCTGTCGGTCAAATGGTTGAGCAGGGCTTGCAGGTCAGATTTAATCCTCATGGATGCTTTGTTGAGGATATGAAAAATAAAGGTCGCTTGATAGCAAAAGGAAAGAAGAAGGGCAGAATGTTTACGTTGGATGCAGACATGTCTGAATTGAGTGCAGCAATGTTTGCACATGGGACCGGTGTAGTTGCAGATATTGATATCTGGCATAAACGCATTGGTCATGTTAATGTACAGCGACTTAAATCAATGCAGGCCCAAAATATTGTTGTAGGATTGCCAAAATTCAAGGTTGCAGAAATGCATAAGGTATGTGAAGCCTGTCAGTTTGGAAAACAGGCAAGGAAACCATTTCCTAGACATGTTCAAGAGAGTGAGAAGCCATTGGAATTAATCCACTCTGATGTGTGGACTACTAAAGCTGCATCTCTTGGAGGCTGTCATTATTTTGTCACTTTTATTGATGACTATAGCAGAAAAGTTTGGGTGTATTTTATGAAAAAGAAAAGTGAAGTTTTTGGGCATTTCAAAACTCTTAAAGCTATGGTTGAAAAAGAAACAGGCCTACAGATAAAATGCCTAAGGTCAGATGGAGGGGGAGAGTACCTCTCAAATGAGTTTGCAAAGTTCTTGCAGGAGCATGGCATAAAGCAGCAATATTCATGCAGTTATACCCCACAACAAAATGGAATTGCAGAAAGGAAAAACAGGCATATTGGAGAGGTATCTCGTGCCATGCTCAATGAAAAAGACTTGCCAGATTTTTATTGGGCTGAAGCAGTTGCTACAGCAGTCTACATAATGAACAGGACTCCCACTGCAGCAATACATGGAATGACTCCAGAGGAGAGGTATACTGGTAGGAAACCAGATATTTCTCATTTGAAAATTTTTGGTTGCATTGCCTATGTACATGTGCCAGATGAGCTGAGATCCAAGTTGGATCCAAAAGCTGAGAAGTGCATCTTTATTGGTTACTCTCTGCAGCAAAAAGGGTATAGATGCTATAACCCTTCTACTCGTAAGTTTACAGTGAGCAGAGATGTTGTTTTTGATGAGATGAGTAGCTGGTATAAACCAGTAAATGTGATTGATGATGTAGATGCACAAAATGGTAATGCTGCACAGAATTCACAGCAGCAGTCACAAAATATTAGTGGACCTGGAGCGTCCTCTAGCAGTGGTTCACATTCTTCGCCATGGACAGGCAGATTGAGATCAGGAGAATCTTCTCAAAGTAATGCAGATAGTGGTATGCAGGTATCACGAAAAGGAAAAGAGAAGGTTGATCAGCCCATGTTTGATGTGAATGTAGGTCACTCTTATGTGGATGGTGAATCCAGTGGCTCAGAACAGAGCATTGATGATGAGTTGGGTATTCCTTCTATTGTTACACCTGGAGTAAGGAAGACCAGGGATGTTTTGAGAGAACCTGGGAGTGAACCCACTTTGCGCAGGTCTACCAGAGTTAGGTATCCTGTGGATAGGCTGAAATATGATGGATTTACAGCCATTCACTATGCATATATGGTCAAGGTGATACAGGAACCAGAACCCACTTCTTTTGAGCAAGCCATGGGAAAAGAAAAATGGGAGAAAGCCATGGATGAAGAAATGGATGCCTTGGAAGCAAACACTACATGGGAATTGGTACCTTTGCCTAAAGGTAAGAATGCAATTGGCTGTAAGTGGGTTTATAAGGTGAAGCACAATGCTGATGGTTCTGTGAACAGATACAAGGGAAGATTAGTGGTCAAGGGGTATGCACAAACATATGGCATTGACTATGAAGAAACATTCAGTCCGGTTGCAAGGATGGCAACCGTAAGAGCAGTCATTGCTATGGCTGCATCAAAGGGATGGTCTTTACATCAGATGGATGTAAAGAATGCCTTCTTGCATGGTGATTTGCAAGAAGAGGTCTATATGGAGCAGCCACCAGGTTATGTGCATGCTGCTCATCCTGAGTTTGTTTGCAGGTTGAAGAAAGCTTTGTATGGCTTGAAGCAAGCACCTAGAGCATGGTCTGACAAGATAGGACAGTATCTTGTCACTATTGGCTTTCAGATTTCCAAGGCAGATTTCTCACTTTATGTGAGAAAAACAGAGAAAGGTATTATGCTACTTGTCATTTATGTTGATGATTTGATTATGACAGGTGACAGTGATGAAGATATCCTTCATGTGAAAATGCTATTGAAGCAGAAGTTTGAGATGAAGGATTTGGGAGAGCTGCGTTATTTCTTGGGCATTGAGGTGATTAGATCACCAAGTGGGATACAGCTCTTGCAGAGGCAGTATGGATTGGACATGCTGTCCAAATATGGGATGACAGGCTGTAAGCCTATTTCAGTTCCTTTGGAGCAGAATGTGAAGCTGAGCGCAGATGCAGGTGAGCTTCTGGAAGACCCTACTATGTACAGACGCATAGTAGGAAGCTTGATTTATATGACTATTACCAGGCCAGATTTGAGCTATGCTGTTGGATTGGTAAGTCAGTTTATGCAGGCTCCAAGGAAATCGCATTTGGATGCGGCTAGACGCATACTCAGGTATGTGAAGTCCACATTGCAGTATGGACTATTTTATGAGACTGGGGTTCAGATATAGCTGCATGGATACACTGATGCTGATTGGGCTGGTAGTATTTCTGATAGACGATCTACCAGTGGATATGTGTTCTCTTTTGGGAGTGCTGCAGTCACTTGGAGCAGCAAGAAACAGCCTACAGTTGCCTTGTCGAGCACAGAGGCTGAGTACAGGGGTGCAACAATGGCTGCATGTGAGGTAGCTTGGTTGCATAAGCTACTTTATGATATGCATCAGTCTACAGATGGGCCAGTTGTCATTTATTGTGACAACATGAGTAGTATACACTTGGCAAATAACCCAGTCTATCATGCTAGAACAAAGCACATTGAGGTGCATTATCACTATGTGCGAGAGAGGGTTTTACTAGGTCTTATTGATCTAGTTTATGTCAGCACAGAGGATCAGGTAGCTGACATATTCACGAAGGCATTGGGCGCAGAGAAGCTGCGCAAGTTCAGAGACCTGCTTGGTGTGCAGGAATTGGGATTGAGCTTGAGGGGGAGTGTTGAGATATCGAGCTCCACTCGTGATACGCCAGGGTGACCGTTGTGTATTTATGTCACCGACTTGTCAGTTGCAGACGCGGTTGGTACACCGCCCATGAATAATAGCTAGATGACAGCTATCCTTATCTACTCTAGTTCGTGGCTCAGTTAGTATGCCACCTTAGTTAGTTGAGTTTGGTTTGAGACCCATATATAGGGTTCTTCTATTTCTTTGTACTAGAGTTCTTTTTGGCTTACACAACTAAAAAGAGGAAAACTGTTTTCAGCCTCCACCCTTGTGTGTCTTCCCCCATTGTGCAAGCAAGAAAGCTTCAAGCGAGACTCCTTCCTTCTCTCCCACAATCTTGACACTCCTCTCTTCTTCTTCAATTCTTCTTCTTATCTCTTGTCTTGCATGGCTATGGAGCATAGAGCTTGAAGGTGGAGGATTGAGGTTGCTTGAGCTCGCATCTCAGATCATGGAGCTACTAAAAGGTTTGAGAGACGAGGATACTTGATCGGGCATGGAGGTAAGCTCACTACACTTGTAGGGTAGAGGGTGCACATGGCTATGTGAGAGGTAGCCATTAGCATTCGACTCAAAATGCTTGAGCAATAAGCACCCTGTGTGTCTTGGCAGTCAAGGGAAAGCTCCCACATTTTGGTTCCATTTTCGGGAACAACGGATTTGAGCCTTGAGTGCTTGTGTGCCTGAATCGAGCATTGGAGTAGGGTTTTCCCAAAATCAGTCTTAATGTAAGCTACCTCAGCTATTTATATATCATAGATTGTGTCTGGAGTTTGCAAGACCTTGGAGTTGAGAATCAAAACCAAACACATCGATTTAGTGCCACACTATGTATCTGTGCAAACGGGATTGAACAATCCTATTCCTTGAATTAGACAGTCTAATCTAATCAGGAACATTTGATTTTCAAAATCGGAATCTGACTAGGCCATTTATCCAGATCGGACATCCATACCAAAATTAAAAATTAGAATCGAAGTCAAAAATAAAAAATTGAAAATGTAAAATCGATGCCCGATTTTTAAGAATTAGATAGAAATTGTTAAAATTGGATAGATTAATAAAACACAAAATTTGACCTACTCTGACCTAACCAAGGGGCCAGACCCTAGGACATCCAATGCACTCCCAAGAAAGTAGATAGGCCAAAGAGTGGATTCCCAAAGACTTGGCACTTGGCAGTCCAGAAGTGACTGCAATTGCTAACTGCACCCAATAGAGACCTTGAGCAAACCAAGAGGGTAGAGCCACATTGGGAAGAAACCGAATGACCAAAGGGGGGGAGAGAGAGAGAGAAACTTGCATTGAATTTGCTACATTCAGATATCACAATATTTAATCACTTCAAATGCACATGAAAAGTTGAAAGCCTGATTTTGCACGGTGCACAGTCAAGAGCACTATTCACAAAAGGCAGTTGCTTTAATTAGAGGACTATTTAGAATAGTAAGGAACTCATACAAGATAATGTAAACTGAAAAAACCCACCATTAGGAGAAGACCCGAGACTTTCAGGCAGCAAGAAACTCGAGGAGCCAAACCACTTGGAGAAAACGAGGAACAACATCATTAGGGTCTCGATATTGCTTGACCTAAGTAATTTGACACCTTAATGGCTCAAGAATTTGGCCCTAGCACCAATCATGAAAATGATGAGCTTGACGTGGGAGATTTTCTAGTCGATATATCGAGTACATGATCAATTGATATGACTTGCAAACCAAGATGGAGCATCATGGTAGGCTAGTTGAGGACATCATAGCTGACCTTGAGAAAGAGCGAAAATTGGCAAGGAAAGCGCTGCAAGGCATAACCACTTACAATCAAGAACAACAAGCTCAAAGGCTTAGGCAAGAAATAGAAATGCAAGAGGTCTAGCATGCCTTAGCACTTACTAACTGAAATAGGACATAACCCAATGCGAGGAGGGAGAGAGCACTAGAAGCTGACCTTACCCTGAGTGAGCTGCTCACAAAGTGACTCTTAGATAACATGACTACAGAGCAAATCGGAGTGGTCCTAGCAACTTCCTTGCTAGCAGGACTAGGAATCACTCCAAATGCAAAGAGCCAAATGAAGATACCCGTAGTTGCTAAGCAACTCAACAAGTATAATCTTGATAACAACCCATATAGCATCAAACAACAGTTTGAGCAAATATGCGAGGTGAACAGCTTAACAGAACCGTGCTCAACGTTCGCAAGATTTTGGTCATTGCCTTGGGGATAAAGGACAGACGTGGTACACTAGTCTAGATAATGCCGAATGCAACAACTTCAACAATCTCAAGGGTCTCTTCATTAAGAGATTCTTTGAGGCAGAGTACTCGGATAACCTTATTGTCCAACAGATGAACATTAGTCCAAAAGACAAGGAGGATATTCAAGATTATGTCACCCATGTGTAGAGTCTCTTTAAGATAATCCCAGCCACAGAGTGACCTAGCAAGCAAGAGGTCTCTATCATATTCATAAGAGAAATTAGTAGTGAAGAGCTTTACAAGGCCTTGGTGAGAAACTCAAACCTGCAAAGGGACGTGCTAGCTAGGGTCTTTGAAGAAGCCATACATGTGGAAGACCTTCAAAGAGAGAGGCTCGAGGGCTACAAGTTGAGGAGTTAGTGTAGCCTCTAGAACCTTAGAGAGAGCTATGACTGTCAGCAAGAGATCTAGCCAGAGTAACCAAGAGAAAGGAAAAGAGTGTTGACTCAAGCCAGGGATTGGCGGATGTAAAGCTCAAGCTGGCTAAGCTCCAAGAGATGATAAGAAGACCTACTCGACCTCTTGTGCAATGCATACATTGCATAGGGAACCACCTCTCGATTGAGTGCATGGATCCTAGATCCAGACCTTATGTTAACTACAATAGGTTTGGCCATCATACTATGCATTTTCGTTTATCGAGGTGATTACCATACCCACATCCATACAACTAGCCATACTACTTGGGAAATAGACCACCACACTTTGGAAGGGGAGCTCCATTAGCTCTCCCAATGCCTAATGTTGCCAAGCCAGTTGCCCCCAAGATGGACATTAATCCCACAAGCATACTCAGACCACCTGGACCCTTTGTGACCCATCCACCGGAGCGATGCTCTAATACACAATGTAGAGGAGTTGAACGAGGATGACACATATGTAAACCGTTATGTCTCTTATGACAAAGAGGAAAATCCCATTCTGATGATTTTTTACCACCAGTATCTGTGATGGTGTTAAGTTGGGGAAGGAGTAGAGGACAGGAGGACAAAACTAAGAGTCAATCACATACTGGACTTGTGGTCACCCACACAGCACATCTCATCTTGCTGCCCTGAGCGAGAGCAAGCCAATCAAGAAAAGGCTGACCTCAGATGCCTTGAGTGTGGAATCACTGATTTGTATGCTGAATACCCTAGGCAAGAACCGTCCACTAGCTCGATTATCATGCCATCTATACCCTTGGGACTATTTGGAGTTGAAACAATTGATAGCAAATCCACTCCCATCTCATTGAACGTCATGACTAGAGCATAAAAAAAGTAGGCTAGCATTTCATTGTCAATAGCTAGCAATCTAGATGTAGCCTCAATGGGAAAGAAGACTCGCCAAAGGAAGAAAAAGAGGGCTAACACCAAAGTAACACTAATGGATAGTGTGACTAGGCTAATGAGAGGGAAGGGAGTCACAGATGTAGAGGCTGAGACTTCAACACCCAAGACAATAGAGAAGGGGAGTGCCAAGATTGGAGAATATTACAGCCCAAAAGGAAAAAGGAAACCCAAGAGATAGAAAGGCCCAAAAAGTCGAAAATGGAAGGCAACCCAAGGCAACGGCAGAAAGATGAGAAAAGCAAAAAAGAAAGACGAGCTCAAAAAAATGTAGGAAAAACCTTAATGAAAAATGAAGTGCACAATAATGAGTGCACCGAATATTATAGCAAAGAAAGTATTGCAAGTGCATTGTAATTCATTCTGTAAAAGAATGATAGGCTCCCTCCTATGCAATTTGTAAATGTAGACGGGCATGGGCAAAGGAACCATGTGAAAAGAGGAAAGAAATAAAGAAAGAAGATCTTGGCCAAACGGTCGGTCATGTAAAAAGAGATAGACACCCAAAAAAGGAGGGCATGTATACAAAGGAAAAAAGGAAATGGAGAAGATCATTCTTATGGTGGCCAAAACTAGCTCTCCTCTTCTCTTGTCCTTCTTCTTGTTTTTGCTTGTGTTTGATAGAGGGAATGGGTGCATGAGACTGAGGAACCATGGTGGAGAAGCTCTCCATCTTCTCCTCTCTTCTTTTCTTCTCTTCTCTTCTCTTGTCTCGCATGCGGCAATGGAGCATGGAGCTTGGAGCTTAAGGATTGAGCTTGCACATTGGATCATGGAGCTACTGAAGTTCTTGAGGGAGGAGGCAACTTGATCGAGCATGGAGGTAAGCTCACTACACTCGTAGGTGTGAGAGTGCATACAACTATGTGAGAGGTAGCCATTGCACTCAGCTTGAAATGCTTGAAGCAATAAGCGATCTATGCATCTTGGTGGTCGAGTGAGAAGCTCACACGTTTTACCCATGTAGAGTTCCAGAAAGAGAGGAGGAAAAATGAACTATTGCTAAAGGAATTGCAAGAGGTTAAGGCCCAAAAGGACAAGGAGTGAACCAAAAAGCTGCTAGAGGTAGAGAACCGACTCCTCAAGACTCTCCAAGAAGAGGAAAGACTACAAGAAGAGTTGAATCACCATAAACAAGACAAGGAAAAAATAATGTCAATATGGGAAGAACAAGAAGAGGTGGTGACAACATTGTTACAAGAGTTGTGGGACCGAGTCAAGGCAAGATGAAGGAGAAGGTTGAGACCTGGGAAGAGGGGAACCTCAGAAGAGTTAGGGACCTAGTCGAATACTCAGGTCGAAGCCATGAAAGGCAGGGCTAGAGGTTCAACAACACATCTTCCTCAATATTTTATTTCATGTAACTCAGGTTGGGGATGACAACCCTGTGGAAGGGCTAAAGAGGAAGTTGGAGGTCTCAAGGAGAGCCATAAAATATGAGCTCCAAGAGCACACCTCAAGGACTAGCACTAGCCCAAACATGGTATAACGAAGCTAAATTTTGCTGCAAGTGGGGCTCTCGATATAGAGAAGTTAGAGCAGCTCAGAATTGAATAACAGGAGCATCAAGAGTTGCCAATCACCACATCAACTCAGATAGAACCACCAAGGGATGAAGGCCTGATGTTGAGTAATATGCTGACATAGAGGCAGAGCCTAGTGAACAGAGCCCTCCTCCGCCTCTATCAATAGAAGTAGAAGGCCAAGAAAGAAGATCTACCCACTATAGAAAGAATCGTCGAGGTCAAAAGAAAGACAAAGAGTTACAGGTCTATAGAGACTACATTGCCTACGATCCTTGGTTTGACGCATTCAGCCCTACCAGATATGCTCAAGATCCCTCTTGCTATCTGTTGTGTTGTTCTAGAATCCGAGTAGTATTGATGAGCATGCATTAAGTGAAATGAAAGTATTTTTGTGCCATTCAACAGGTTTTGCATACCGCTCAGATGGCGATCGCAGGCCACTAACAGTCGAGTTGTGACCAAGCGGCTCAGACGTCCAAGCCAGTTAAGTGTCCACTCTCACAACTTGGCATCAACAGATGGCCACACTTGAATGGAAAACTAGGCCTCAGATGACTGAGTCTGAGCCTCATCGATATTCAACCTCGACAGATGGCGCCACCCTTGAATACTCGGACGAGTACCCCTTGTCCAAGTCTAAGCCATGAGACCACTCAAACATTCGAGAGTGGGACTTGGACCAAATAATCAGAACCCTGTCTGACTGAGTTCTCAACCTTCCAAGGGCTGACTGCCCTCAACTGACTAGTGACCAAGATAGAGTCCAAATGTGTAAACGAACCCATAGAATTGTTGCACCCAAAAAAGAAGAAACCTCAACCTAGCAATTCGTGGGGGACCAAACACCCTACCTTTGGCCACAAAGTGATTAGAGACCCAAGCTGACTCACTAGGATGGACCCCAAACAAACCACTTGTTGTGACCCATAGAGAACTCAAGCTCAACTGGTCAGGAGAGTAATCAAAACTTCTTTCTCTAACCACATCAAGAGCAAGAAACAAATTGAAGCTGTTGACTCCATTAAAGGTCACACTCGACAGTGTAGGCATATAAGCATGTATGGAAACTGGAAAGCCTGATTTTGCATAGTGCACATCAAGATGCATTGCTAGTATATAAGTGTTACACAATTGTAAATGAGCAGATTAACAAAGAACACACTAAAGGGAGTTAACCTAAAAATGAACCCACCAATAGGAGTGCAGCCCTAGGAATCAGACAAGAGAACAAAAAACCAAGGACAAAGACACATAGGGGACCAAACCATCACATTGCCAAGCAAAGGAAAGGCTTGCCAAGATTAGGGATACGTCTCTAGCCCACTTAGTTGACCTCATTGAAGCACTAGAGGAAACTACTATGGCTTGACCTTAGATGGCTAAGCACCCCTACAACATCCGATAACTTGTCACACAATACAACTAGCAAACGATAGCGCACCATGGAAGATCAGTGGAAGACGTTGTAGTTGACCTTGAGGAAGGGAGAAGACTAGCAAGGATGGCATTGCTGTTGAGATGATAAGCTCAACACATGTGGACATTGATGATGGACCGCCTGGTTAGATGGGTCCACACATCTACACTTAGCACGTCGGTGGTCATTATGCATCTCACATGGCCACTGACTCATTACTTATTATATTCAGGTCGTTACACCTATTTACAGCTGGCATAGTTATAGCGCCAGTCGACTAGTGTGGTCGGTTATGCATTGTTTGACTTAGTAGGTCACTTTCCTTTTATGTTGTATCTTATCTATACTTTGTGTACATTGTAAAGTGTGTGGAAGAAGAAGAAGAAATCAGCAAGAAAACGTTTTGGCCTCCATCTCTCTTCTTGTCTCTTGAGTGAGCTTCTCCTTGTGCATTCTGTGTGTGTTCGGCGCAGCATCTTGAGCAACCCCCTCCACCACGCGATTCTTGACATGGTATCAGAGCAGCGCCATTGAGAGAGGCTGATTTCGAAGGTTGAAGTGAAGGAGAAGAAGCAAGGTTCGAGCAAGCAAGCTACGGGTAAGAATCTCTCCCATTCTTCCACTCCTTCTCTTGGATAGTGCCTGTGGAGGCACCGAAAGCAGGGCAGAGCAAAAATCTCAGATTGCAGTGAGATTTGGTGTGTGCAAAGAGCGCTGTATATTCTGCAAATACACCCTTTAGGGCTTTCCCGCTGCAGTTATTTTGGGCATCTGAGGCCGTTTCAGGGCCCGTTTTAGAGTAGCAAGGTTGCGAACAGCAGTTTCAGGGTACGTTGTGACCTCGACTGTATTGACCGAACGTGGGTGTGCAGGTTATAGATTTTAGATCTGTAAGTTCAAAGGTGTTTACAAGTGAGTAAACACAAGGTTTATTTGCAAACTGGTTGCAGATTGCATGTATTGTTGAGCAGACAGTGAAAAAGACTGTCTGGTGTATTGCTGTGCACTACAGGTCAAGGGTTGCAGAAGATTTGCTTGCTGTTTGGTATTAATTTTGTGATAATGGCAGAGAACAGTGGAAGTCCCATCATTGAGAAGCTCGACAAGAATAACTACCCTTCATGGAAGTTCCGTGTTATGAACTTCCTTATTGGAAAAGGCCTCTACGAGTTCGTTTCAGGTGAAGAAAAGGAGCCGGAGATGAGTGATCCTCCAACTGCAGAAGAGACAAAGGCACGGAAAGAATGGAATGCAAAGGATAAAAAGGTCATGTATTGGTTGTCTGCAGTAATTGACAATAATATGCTGGGACACATTAGAAATGCAGAGAATTCATATGCAGCTTGGACCATACTTGAAAGTATGTTTTCTGTAAATACAAAGGCACGAAAGATTCAACTCAAGCAAGAGTTGAATACATTAAAGAAAGGGAAGATGTCTATCAATGAGTATGCACTGAAGGTAAGAAGCATTGCAGATGCATTGGCAGCGATTGATGCAATGCTCGATGATGATGATTTGGTGTCGTCTACCTTGGGTGGACTTAACAATGAAAAGGCTTGGAAGTCTTTTGTAACTTCCGTATATGTCAGAAAGCCATTTCCAGATTTCGATGAATTGGTCTCCCTTATGATCACTGAAGAGATCAACATGCAAAGTGAGACATCTGAAAGAAGTGGTGAATAGGTCCAAGCTTTCTACTCCAGTTCTGGAAGGGGACGTGGCAGGTTCTCTTCAAGAGGCCGTGGTACAGGACGTGGTAGTGACAACCAGCAAAACAGATTGAATCAACAATTTGGCGATATGTAGGTTTCAGGAGGTCGTGGTAACTTTAGAGGCAGGGGGAGCTTTAGAGGAAGAGGTGGATGGCAGAACAGAGGTTCTAACAACTCTGGTATTGTGTGCCACTACTGTGGCAAAACAGGTCATATTGCAGCCCAATGTTATGCTAAGAGAGATGATATCCGTAGTGGTAAGTTGCAGCAAGGAAACTATGCATCGTCTTCACGACAGAATGAAGACAAAAATGAACGTTTGTTCGTTATGTAGCATATGGTGAATGCTGTTACAGGAAAGGGAACACATGAAGATGTTTGGTATGTTGATTCAGGTGCATCCAATCATATGACCAGCCATGCAGAATGGTTTGGAGAAATGCAGGATTTGCAGAATGCAGGTTATGTGCAAACGGGTGATGACTCATGCCACCCAATTTCACACATTGGAAAAGTTCCCTTGTCCTTGCATGATGGTGAGACAAAGAGTCTTTCAGATGTATTACATGTGCCATCTATTACAAAGAACTTGGTGTCAGTCGGTCAAATGGTAGAGCAAGGGCTGCAAGTTAGATTTAATGCAAAGGGCTGCTTTGTGGAAGACTTTAATGACAAGTGTAGGTTGGTAGCAAAGGGAAGTAGAGTTGGACGTATGTTCACTCTAGATGCTGGAATTCCTACTATGAATGCTGCTATGTATGCCAAAGGAAAAGGTGTTGTTGCAGACATTGAAATTTGGCACAAACGCATTGGACATGCAAATGTACAAAGGCTGAAATTAATGTAGTCCAAAGGGTTGGTTACAGGTTTGCCTACATTTAAAGTTGCAGAATTTCAGAAGGTATGTGAAGCATGTCAGTTTTGTAAGCAAGCAAGACAACCCTTTTCACATGATAGAGATGTAAGCAGAAATATCCTTGATGTTGTGCATACAGACATTTGGGGGCCTACACAAAATGTATCTCTTGGAGGTAGTTCATACTTCGTCACATTCATTGATGATTGTTCTAGAAAGCTGTGGGTATATTTTATGAAGGAAAAGAGTGAAGCATTTGAGCACTTTAGAACTTTCAAGGCTGCAGTTGAAAGAGAAACAGGCTTGAAAGTAAAGTGCCTGAGGTCAGATGGAGGGGGAGAGTACCTCTCAAATGAGTTCAGTGATTTTCTGAGGTCTCATGGGATAAAGAGACAGTTCACATGCAGGTATACCCCATAGCAAAATGGGGTTGCAGAAAGGAAAAACAGGCATATTGCAGAAGTTGCACGCGCCTTGATGGCTGAAAAGAATATGCCTAAGCATTTTTGGTCTGAGGCTGTTCATACTGCTGTTTATATTATGAATAGAACTCCCACAGCTGCAGTTCATGGTATGACCCCCGAAGAATGTTTTACAGGTAAGAAGCTTGATGTTTCACACTTGAAAGTGTTTGGCTGCATTGCGTATGTTCATGTGCCAGATGAGTTGCGGAAGAAACTGGATCCAAAGGCTGAAAAGTGTATCTTTATTGGATACTCTTTAGAGCAGAAAGGGTATCGCTATTTCAACCCTGTCACATGTAAGTTCAAAGTGAGCAGGGATGTCATCTTTGATGAAATGAGCAGTTTGTATGCATCTAGTGGTGATGCATTGGATGGTGATGATGATCATGACACTCATGTGCAGGCTGAAAATCAAGAATCACGAACTCTTAGCGGACCAGAGACATCATCTGGTAGTCCTTGGTCTGGGAGACTAAGGAGTACCTCTACATCTTCGGGTGCATCTAGTAGCACTACAGGTAAAGACAAAGGAAAGAATAAAGTGTCAGAAGGCATTGATGCAGTTCTTGATGGAGACTCCAGTGGCTCAGAGAGCTTGGATGATGAGCTTGGCATTCCTTCAGTGAGGACTCCAGGTGTGCAGAGAGCACGCGTTAATGCAAAGACTCCATTGAGTGATCCAGTGGTACGCAGGTCTAGCAGGGTGAGATACCCTGTTAAAAGATTTGGTTTTGAAGGTTATGCAGCTCACCATTATGCTTATATGGTGAAACTAGTTGAGGATGTTGAGCCCACATGTTTTGAGGAGGCTATTGGTCATGCTCATTGGGATGCAGCAATGGATGAGGAGATGGCTGCATTAGAGGCCAATAAGACTTGGGATCTAGTATCATTGCCGAAGGGAAAGAAAGCTATTGGATGTAAGTGGGTTTATAAGATTAAGCATAATGCAGATGGTTCTATTAGCAGGTACAAAGCTAGGCTGGTTGCAAAAGGCTATGCCCAGACATATGGCATAGATTATGACGAAACCTTCAGTCCAGTTGCTAGGATGGCAACTGTCAGATGTGTGATTGCTTTGGCAGCAGCCAAAGGTTGGAGGTTGCAGCAAATGGATGTAAAGAATGCCTTCTTGCATGGTGATTTGCAGGAAGAAGTGTATATGGATCAGCCAGCAGGTTATGAAGATTTAGAGCATCCCACATATGTGTGCAGGTTGAAGAAGGCACTCTATGGGCTTAAGCAAGCACCTAGAGCATGGTCTGACAAGATTAGAGAGTATCTTGTCAATATTGGCTTTTATGTTTCTGATGCTGATCACTCACTTTATGTGAGAAAGGGAGATGCAGGTTTGGTCATCATAGTCATCTATGTGGATGACTTGATTATTACAGGTGATAGTGATAGTGGGATTGCTAAAGTCAAGGGCTGTTTGAAGATGAAGTTTGAGATGAAGGATTTAGGTGAGCTAAGGTACTTCCTTGGCATTGAGGTGATCAGATGTGATGATGGTATATGGTTGTCCCAAAGACAGTATGGCTTGGATATGTTATCCAAGTATGGTATGACTGCATGCAAACCACTTTCAGTCCCGTTGGAGCAGAATGTAAAGCTGAGTGCTGATGTTGGGGATGAGATAGAAGACCCTACTATGTTCAGGAGGATAGTGGGGAGTTTGATCTACATGACCATTACAAGGCCAGACTTGAGCTACGCTGTTGGTCTTGTGAGTCAGTTTATGCAAGTACCTAGAAAGCCACATTTGGATGCAGTCAGACGCATATTGAGATATGTGAAGTCCACATTACATTATGGACTTTTCTATGAGGCAGGTACAGATGTACAGGTATTTGGATACACAGATGCAGATTGGGCTAGTAGTATGTCTGATAGAAGATCTACCAGCGGATACATGTTCTCTCTTGGTAGTGCAGCAGTTGCATGGAGCAGCAAAAAGCAATCTATAGTTGCTTTGTTGAGTACAGAGGCTGAGTATAGAGGTGCTGCTGTTGCACCATGTGAGGTAGTATGGCTGCAAAAGCTATTGGCTGATTTGGATGTCTAGGTGGAAGGTCCAGTTGTCATTTATTGTGACAACATGAGCAGTATACAGTTGGCTAGGAACCCTGTGTTCCATGCCAGGACAAAACATATTGAGGTACACTACCACTTTGTGAGAGAGAAGGTACTAGCAGGTGAGATTGACTTGGTGTATGTCAGCACACAGGATCAGATAGCTGACATCTTCACGAAGGCATTGGGTATAGAGAAGCTTCAAAAGTTTCGAAGCTTACTTGGAGTTGCAGAGATGCAGTTGAGCTTGAGGGGGAGTGTTGAGATGACAAGCTCAACACATGCGGACATTGATGATGGACCGCCTGGTTAGATGGGTCCACACGTCTACACTTAGCACGTCGGTGGTCATTATGCATCTCACATGGCCACTGACTCATTACTTATTATATTCAGGTCGTTACACCTATTTACAGCTGGCATAGTTATAGCGCCAGTCGACTAGTGTGGTCGGTTATGCATTGTTTGACTTAGTAGGTCACTTTCCTTTTATGTTGTATCTTATCTATACTTTGTGTACATTGTAAAGTGTGTGGAAGAAGAAGAAGAAATCAGCAAGAAAACGTTTTGGCCTCCATCTCTCTTCTTGTCTCTTGAGTGAGCTTCTCCTTGTGCATTCTGTGTGTGTTTGGCGCAGCATCTTGAGCAACCCCCTCCACCACGCGATTCTTGACAATTGCAACACATGGCAAGTTATAGTTAGGAAAAAAGACAGAGAGGCTACGTCATGAGAGAGAGATCAACAAGGTTCACAGGATCCTAGCCATATCCGATAGGAATAGAACAGGAGGCATTGCTGATAGAGAGAGAGTTTTGGAATTTGATCTTACACTAAGCGAGCTATTCACCTAGAGATTTCCAGATACTACTAGCATTGAGCAGACTGGGGTAGCCTTGGTAGCATCATTGCTAGTTGGGTTGGGAGTTACCCCGAACGTGAAGAGCCAAACAAAAATACCCATAATCACGAAGCAACTTGATAAATACCAGGCTGCAGGGAATGACCCCTACAACTTTGTCGAGTAGTTTGAGAAGGTGTGTGAGGCTAGTAGCCTCACGGACCTTGCTCAGCAAGCACATGCATTGGTTTGTGCCTAGGAGATAAGGGACGGACTTGGTTCACTAGTCTAGATAATGTTGAATGTAATGACTTCACCTAGCTAAAGGGTCTCTTTAGAGACTCTCAGAGGCAGGATACTCCGATAACCTCATTGTTAAGCTGATGAATGTCAGTCAGAAAGACAAAGAGGACATATGAGATTACGTTACCCATGTAAGAAGTCTCTATAAGAGGATAGCTGCTGCTAAGTGACCCAATGAGAGGGTGGTCTCTACTATGTTCATTAATGAGTCCATTACAAAGAACTATATAAGGCATTGGCAAGCAACTCAAACATGCAAATGGATGTGCTTTTGAGATTCTTTGAGGAAGCCATATAGGTAGATGACTTGCTTAGGGAGAGAAGCTCTTGAATGACACACAAGGTTAGCAATTCAATTAGGAACATTGAGAGAGTTGTAGCAACTAGTGAACGAGCAATCTCCAACAAATAGGAGAAAGGAAAGAGTATTGAGCAGACCCAAGCTATAGCCGACCTAAAAGGTGGAGAGCTAGCTAGATTGCAAGAGCCCATACAAAGACCTATGCAACCCCATGTGCAATGTGTACATTGTGGAGGAAATCACCTACCATTTGAATGCCTTGATCCCAAATCAAGGCCTTGTGCCAATTGTGGAAGATTCATTCTTTCAGCAAGCCATATGGGTAGATGACTTGCTTAGGGAGAGAAGCTCTCAAATGGCACATAAGGTTAGCAATGAAATTAGGAACATTGAGAGAGTTGCAACAATTAGTGAATGAGCAATCTCCAACAAATAGGAGAAAGGAAAGAGTATTGATCAGACCCAAGCTATAGCCGACCTAAAAGGTGGAGAGCTAGCTAGATTGCAAGAGTCCATACAAAGACCTATACGACCCCACATGCAATGTGTACATTGTCGAGGAAATAACCTACCATTTTAATGCTTTGATCCCAAATAAAGGCCTCTTGCCAATTGTGGAAGATTCGAGCATGACGCTATGCATTGTCAGTTGCCTTACGAGCACGTTTATATGTAGCCATACTATCCACATGTTAGACAACCATATTTTAAAAGTGGGTCCCCTTTGGAACTCCCTACGCCCAATGATTCAAAGCTAGTTACACCAAGAGGACCCTACAAGGATCCCTAGACCTCCTGGACCTATCATTACCCATCCACCAAGCAATGCTATAGTTCACTTTGTGGAGGAACCCTTGGAGGAAAATTCTTATTGGAATCCTTATGTTTCTTACGATGAAGAAGGCAATCCAATGTTGATGGACTATAGACCCGTGCTGGTCATGGCCTTAGGAAGAGGAAGAGGTAGAGGCCTAAGAGGAACTCAGAACCAACGACCCATAGCATGTTGGACATGTGGTCATCCAAGGCATATCTTGTCTCGCTGCCCTAAAAAGAAGCAAGCAAATAGAGAAAATGCTGATTTGAGGTGCCCCGAATGTGGAGTCACACATCTATTCGTGTTGATTTCCTGGGCAAAAGCCCTCCATTAGCTCGGCAATTGTACCATTTGTGCCATTTTGAGCTCTTTTGTGTTGAATCACAAGACAATGATGCCACACCTATTCCCCTAAAAGTCATGACACGAGCTCAAATAAAGCAAGCCGGTATCTCACTACTACCTGGGCCTAGCAACTTGGATGCATCCTCCATAGGGGAGAAGAATCAATGATAGAGGAAAAAGAGAACCAAGAAAAAAATAATGCTCAAAACCAAGAGTGAGACCACATTAACCTAAGGTAAGCAAGTTATGAATGCCAAAGCAGAAACATCCACTCCTAAGACAAGAGAGAAGGGAAGCGCTAAGGTGGGAGAATACCATGACCCCAACTAGCAATTGAAGGTTGCCGATAAGGTCAAGGAGTGGATAAAAGAAGTGTAGGCTCACCTTTAAGATGCCAAACCTATAGTTAAGAAAGATATTGAGGAAATCTCAACCATGAGCCCACCAATCTCACACTCACATATTTGAGGGCATGAGAGACAACGCCACTACATGAGTAGCTACATGGGCAGAGTGAGATGATCAGGAATACAAAATAGTTCAAGGACAGTGGCAAGGAGCCCATGAAGCCGAGGAGGAAAAGAGGGATGACAACTTGCTAACCACACTCATAACAACTCATGTGACATTGTCGTTGGGAGAACTGCTTAGACAAAACTCCGCACTTTGGCAAGAATTGAAGCAATGGGTAGAGCACAATAATGACCATAATCCTCAAGACTTTCTAGACCACAATGCCATGACACACATACCAAGCTTAACGTTGAATCCAATGTCTAAGTCCCCACAATTAAATGCCTTTTGGGAGGGCACCGAGATGCATGCATTCTTACCTGTAGTTGCCTTAGGAGATACTATACGAAAAGGGATAGTGGATATGGGAGCAATGGTTAGTGTACTTAGTCATCTTGCAAACTTGGGGAAATCCAGTAGTGGAAATCACAAGGTTCAATGCCATCCTAGCAAATGGGATGTAGGCTAGGCCCTTTGGATTCCTAAAAGATTGGATAGTAAAGATAGTGGGAATCCAATTCTCAATGAACTTCATAATCATAAAGGGAGTGGATTATGATAGCATGCTAGGGAGGCCATGGATTGTAATGAATGAGACCCAAGTAATCTAGCTAAAAGAGAGAGAGAGAAGAAGAGAAGGAAAAATACTGCAGAAGAGAGAGAATAAGAGAGCAGAGGAGAGAGAAATACTAGGAGAAGAGAGAGAAAGACAAGAAAAGAGAGAGAAAGAGGGAGAAAGAGAGAGGAAGCCATGGGAGCTGAAGGTGAAGGTGAGGAGACAGATTTGTATTTTATCAAATGGTGTCCTAATCAAGTCCTTGTACACCTTAAATACCCCATTAGTGTAACCGGGTATTCGCATGTGCTAACCCCGTGTAAGACCCTCTAATCCCCATTCTTTACATTCCATCCCGACCCGAAAGGTTTTTGCCCTCAAGAACAAAAAGAGGACATATTGGTATGGCTGGGTGGGGGGTGAAGTCTTGTGGAACGGTGGCCTACAAGCATGTATGTAGTGTGAGCATGAGGAAAGAAGGTAACTCACTACAAGGATAGGCACCAATTCCAAACAAGAAGGGCTAGACAACACTGGACAGCATGCTGTCTCGAATAGGCCTGCAGTGAAAAACTGATCATAACTTGCCATGGGCAACTCCAAACAAGACGTTATGCATGTCAAAACGAAGCTCATTGCACGTACC
Organism: Lygodium microphyllum; assembly: GCF_053477565.2. Taxonomy (NCBI): domain Eukaryota; kingdom Viridiplantae; phylum Streptophyta; class Polypodiopsida; order Schizaeales; family Lygodiaceae; genus Lygodium; species Lygodium microphyllum. The sequence continues at coordinate 151,124,142 of NC_141137.1, forward strand.
CAGTATGGGTGCAATTAACGCATGCCCAAAATTGTTCGAAAAAAATGGTTGTCTACTGCAAAACATGCCCAATCATGTTGTCCTGAACATGCCTTCAACGAAAAACTGATCATAACTTGCCATGGACAACTCCAAACAAGACATTCCGCATGTCAAAACAAAGCTCGTTGAGCATACTTTCAGCCCAGGTAGGTCATGCATGGGTGCAACTAATACAGGCCCAAAACTGTTCGAAAACAGATGGCTGTTCTACTGCAAAACAAGCCCAAGTCGAGTTGTCCTTCAGCCAAGGTTTCCACCTCAAGGTGAGGGGACTGCATCGAGGGAGTGCTAATGTAGATAGATCTTTTTTTAACCCCTGAGATCAAATGGATAACCTGCATGGTAAGCATCACCGACATACAGATCATCCATGCAAGCGTGGTTCTCTGCACTACCACCAGGGTCAAATGGAAAGTGGTTATCCTTTCCATGCATTGGGTTACCATCCACAAGTAAAGATAGAATGGTTAGTACCACTAGCTGTTGCATCAAGTGTGCCATAAGCATCATATGATTAAGCTTGGTCTGCGCTTGGATGTTGTCAATAACACATGGGGTTGCATAGGCTGAAAAGTGTATTGCATCAACCCTTGTATGTGATATGTGTACAGACTGAAGGGTCTCCTGAAAGGACATGTTTTCTTGATCCGCAATATGAGCATGATCTTTAAGATCTACATGATCTTCTTTCTTGAATGAAAGTTTGTTTTGCTTTGGACCCACATCAAAATGGTCTTCAACAAGATCTGTCCTATCCTTGGCATAATGATATTCAAATAAAAATAGGAGTTTTGCATTCTGTGCTCTACATTTGTCTTGATGATCACAAGATATCGGCTTAGCACATCGATAGCATAAGCCCACAACATGCAGTTCCCGTATCATATCACTAGTAAGGTGTCTAATGCGTTTAGCCTTAGATAACAATCTACACACATGCTCATCACCATTGGTCAGCTTAGTAATAGTTCTGACATGCTGCTCATAGTCATCTTGCTGCTCATGTACAACAGATGGCTGCCCATGACCATAATGCTCATGCTGTCCATATGGAGGGTCACACCTACTACATATGGTGATAATAGCCATGCTACTCATATACATCTATTTGTTGCTGACTATTACCAAAACTTTGGTCATATTGTTGCCCATAAACATGCTGCCCAAGATTGCATGATGATTGTCCAACATGACTACAATGGGGTCCTTGCATCCTAGGCTGACCATAAATATGATGAGTGGAAAGTCCACAAGCATAGGTATCGGCATGATGCTAGTCATAATCACTAGCTTGCTTCTCCGGCATTGCATAAGAATCTCCATATGCAAGCTGATGAAAATATTCACAATCATCATATGCATGTTGACCATAAGTAGGTGCATGCAAATGGTCATGGTACTCATAATGTTCGTGAGAATGCCCATACATGCCTTGTTGACCAAAATGTTCATGGGTGCCATACTGCCCATGTATTACATGAAGCATTGCTATCTCCCTTGGTGATCTCCTTAATGCTTTGCAAACTACTGCTCCTTTTGCATCCGATATTAAAAACACATTGCTGGACAATATTATCAAATATCAAGAAGCCAATGTCATGCTCATAAGGAAAACAAACCTTTAAACACTCTGATCGGTGGATATGGAGAGAGGGAACGCAGGCAAGATTGCAGCAGGACCTTATCCCACCTGAGCATTTGACATGGCTTTCTATGAACTGCTCTTGATTGAATGTCTACACATTCAAAAACCACTTTGGATCTTCTTTCGAGTTAGACTTGTAGGTAAGCATTCCTTGCTTCCAGCCAAGACTTGGAGAGCCCATTTTCAAGGCATGATCTTTCAGTGTCTTTTGATCCATCCTGAAGACATGTCTTCTGGAAGAATTCTGCAATAAGCTCTTCTGCAGCTCCCCTATCTTTCGGTCTTTGCAAGATGGTGACAACAAAAGTAGCAGCTTGGACCTTGACGAGATTGTAAATTTGAGGGACATGATTGCTTTCTTGCACAGTAATGTGGCTGTTGCGCATGCTAAACACCTTAGTCATGGACATGGCTTTGCAGCATATGCCTCCAAATTTGCATATGCAAATTTCATTCACCCTATGGCAAGTGTTCATCGAGACTCCATGATTTTCGAGAGTGTAGAAATCGGGCCTTCCTATATAGTTGGACTTGGAGCTGTGGACCTAGAGCCAAGCTAGGAAGGGGCTGCATTTTTTTTTTTGATACAGTTGGACCTGGAGCCATGGACCTGGAGCCAAGCTGGGAAGGGGTTGCATTTTTTGCAAGAAGCACTTGACTTAGAGCATTGCCAATGTGATGTGGAAAAGCCAGGTCAAGAGGATGGCCTTGGATTCCATCTTCTACAACAGCTTCATGAAGTTAGATGACAACCGGTTCAGGGTGGATTGATCCTCCGGATGATTCCTCCACTCCTCCTTCATTCAAGGAAGTGATTTTGCCTTGCCTCTACCCCAATAAAACCCCCAAATTGGACATCAGTAACATCAACAACAATCCTTACCCTGACTTTGTCAAGAAGGCCATCCTTCAAGGCCTTGATGAGTAGGCAGTGAGCCTTGTGGGCGAAAGCATGTGTTACAGCCATGGCTGAAGGACAATCAGATTAAAATCTAACAACTCCACCCATGGAGATGCTACCAAGATCCTTGACGATAAGGTCACTCTTATTGGTGTTGGATGGAGTTAGGCCGTGTAGTGCGACATCACTGTTCCCATGGCATCACTGTTCTCCCTGAGGTCTTGCTTGCATCATGGAAAGGTCATGTGCTTCCTATCAAGATCACTTCCAGTGTGAAGAGCTAGTGGATGCAATCCAAAAATTATGACACCTGCTAAATCTTTGATGAGCAAGTCTAATTTTGAGATACAGGTCATTGTCTTCTTGTGTTACATAGAGGCACATTCCATCAAAACCACCCCTTAACTTGGCTCACAAGAGCATGTTGTGTGATATATCTCAAGGTTATATAGCGCCCCGGGCTGATGCCTATGCCTCTGGTACCTTATCCCCTTCAGCCGGCAAATGGCACTGCCCCCTTCAGGATCACAAGGGCAGCTTGTGTGCAGTGGTTGCTGAACTCTGCTTGTGAGAACTTTCACAACCTGAAGCTATGGATCTGGTCTCCAAGACTGTAATCCACCTTTGACCTCATTACGGTTCAACATCTAGAGGAAAACACTGGTACTTGGAGCAATGTTGTGAAAGTTCAAGCTGCATCTATTCCTGGGAATAGTGTAGGAGGCTTGATTAAAAGTTCCCCTCAACTTGAATCTGGTGGATGGCCATCTTCTGCTCCTGCAACCACCAACCGCATTTTGGGTTCTGAGAAAAACCAGCAAAGTGCCACTCTGTTACACCACCCAACATCTGCAGATGGAATATCTTCAGATAAGGAAAGGCTTCCAGCTAGTCGAGATACTATTTCATCAAACCGGCCAACGTTTGAAAGCTCTGGTCATCCAAGAGATGGCCACAATAGCCTGTCTCCTTTTGTGTAGAAGAGGCTTCTTCAAAATTGGCTTGGGGTTGAAAAATGAGCTGCCATCTTTGTCTTTTGGCCTCGAAATTCCATCAAGCATCCTGCCATAGTTGTGTAAACTCCCAAGAAAATTGCCATCTCTATAGTACTTCTTGACTGCTGGGGTTCTTCAATGCTGTACATATGCACAATAGGGTTTCCTGAGACTGAAAAAGGAACTTAATCTAAAGGAAGGAACTAAAAACTAGGCTCTGATACCAACTGTAATGAACGAGATCTAACTAATCTAATTAAAAGAGAGAGAGAGAAGGAGAGAAGGAAGAAGACTGCAAAAGAGAGAGAAGAAGAGAGCAGAGGAGAGAGAAATACTAGAAGAAGAGAGAGAAAGATAGGAAAAGAGAGAGAAAGAGAGAGAAAGAGAGAGGAAGCCATGGGAGCTGAAGGTGAAGGTGAGGAGACAGATTTGTATTTTATCAAATGGTGCCCTAATCAGGTCCTTATACACCTTAAATACCCCATTAGTGTAATTGGGTATTTGCATATGCCACCCCCGTGTAAGACCCTCTAATCCCCATTCTTTACATGGATGAAGAACGATAGAGTAATAGAGGACTGGGGTAATAGCCTCATATTCTTGGGCAATAGATCAGAAGCGGTTTGAGTAGAGATGGACACTTGAAAAACCTCACAAGTGGATTTAGATGCCATCTCTACCACTTGTTGAAGGGTGACGAGATCTAGAAGTGATTATGGGCCTCTAACAAGGTACATTTCTTGCCCTGAGGATGAGTAGGATTGGATGCACATGTTGGCAACCATTGATCTCCCATTCTCGAAGGAAGAGGATGAATACATGCAAGCTATAGACTCCGCTAGAAACCCTAAGAGTGACATCACTTCTAAGCTACCCATACTATCTGTGTGCATGATGGCAAGAAGCCCCATGGGCCAACCAACATCAATCACCTGTCATGTCCCAACAAGAAAACTTGAATTTCATGAAATCCTCAAGCGCCTGTTAAGAAAGCTTGCAGGTAACCCAACCGCCAACTTGAAGCCCCTCAAGGATCTTATGGGAAGCAAGGAGTGGCAATGGACCAAGGTGCACAACCTAAATTTGTCATATAATAGGGCTCTCATGACAAGTGAGATCGCATTCGAAAGTAGGAACCTTGTAAGCAACCTATAGACCCAATTTGAAAATTTTGACAACAAGTACAAGGACTGTTGCTCCACCAGTGATGAGGAGAGTAAGGAGGAAGTAGAGACCGTAGAATATGACACAAAAGGAAGGATAATTGAACAAATTAGAGCAGATTCTAAACCTTGAGAGATAAACATGTTCCGAGTGAGCAAAGGAGTTGCCAAGGTAGATTGTGATCGAGCTTGGCTAAAATGTCTCGAGGTAGTAAATCATGAGCAAGTATAACTATCTAGTCCTTGCCCTCCACCACTATTTGGAGTTGAGATAGTCTCAGATTTGCAAGCCCCACAGGAGATAGCTTCTTCCAGTGAGGAGGGTGAGTACAATTCCAAGTCAAAGACAAGCTCTAATAGTTACCCTGAGATACCTCAACCACGTCGGACTCAGTGCACCAAGGGGGGCCTTCTAGCCCACCTAAGGCGTAGGAAGTTAAAGGAGGAAAAAAGAAAACATTCACAGTCGACAGAAGTTGAACGACAGAAGAAATCCTAGGACCTGCCCAAGCACTTCACGAGGCATAAAAAGGGTGATAGAATAGTGGTGTTGGTAGGAGCCAAACAGAAAGGGCAAGCAAGTGAACGCATTGAAGGACCAACCAAGGTAAAGGAGGTCAACTTGGCGAGAGGGGAGGGAAAGCCTCAACCCATGTACAGAGTAGATGACCTAATTGAGAAGGAAGAGTATGATCTCATAAATCTCCTAAGGGAGTTCATTGATGTGTTTGCATGGTCTTTAAACAAACTAAAAGGAGTAGAGCCAAGTATCGTGACTCATAATATTCCCATGACCTTTGACATAGAACCAATCAAGCAATGGCCATATGCAATGAATCCCAAGCATGCACATGTAGTAAAGGAGAAGATTGATAAGCTTTTGAAGGCAAGATTCATTTATGAGATAGAGCATGTGGACTGGGTATCGCCCATAGTCATAGTCATGAAAAGAAATGGGAAGATTCGAGTGTGCGTAAACTATAAGAAGATCGACATAGCCACCAAGTGAGACAATTGCGTGCTACTATACACGGAACACATGCTAGAGAGAATGGCACAAAAGGAAGCCTACACCTTTCTGGATGGCTTCTTAGGCTATAACCAACTACAAGTCCATCTGGACAATAGGCACAAGATGGCATTCACCACTAAATGGGGAGTGTTTGCCTACATAGTCATGCCATTTGGACTAACTAATACTCCTGCTACCTTCCAATGCCTCATGTCTGCCATTTTAAAGGACATGCTCAGGAAAGGGTTAGAAGTCTTTATCAATGACCTATGCATCCACACTGAGTGGGAAGAGCACTTGGAAAAGCTACAAATAGTCTTTGAACGGTGTAGGCAATACGGTCTCTCATTGAACCCCTTAAAGTTCCAGTTTTAGGTATAGCATGGTTGCATCTTGGGACACATCCTGTCAAAGAATGGGGTAGCCACAGACTTTTCTAAAGTCAATGTGATTATAGACCTTCCCCCTCCGACCAAATTCAAGGGAGTTCAATGTTTCTTAGACCACACAAGATACTACCGATAGTTTGTCCTAAACTATGCATCATTTGCTAGACCTTTGTACAATATACTAATAGTATTCCAGTGGACCCAAGAATCTCAACAAGCCTATGAAAGGTTTAAATAGGATCTAACTTCATGTGCTATCTTAAGAGCCCCAGATTGCTCCATCACCTTCCACATGCACATTGATGCATCAAAATTTTTCATGGGGGTAGTGTGTGTCAACTTGGAGAACATAACCTAGACTATCCAGTGAGTTTTGCTAGTAGACAGATCACTAAGATAGAAATGAACTACTCCATGACAAAGAGAGAAGGGTTAGCCATGGTATTCGTTGAAAAGAAGTTTAGACACTACATTCTAGTGACACCCTTCACCTTCTTTGTGGGCCATCTTGCTTTATCTTGTGAATAAACCTGGTACAACATGACACATTGCTCAATGGTTACTTCTGCTCTTGGAATCGTATGCAAGGGCAAACAACATTATATGGCAGATCATATGTCCCGCATACCTATAGAAGTGGCCACTGGTGGACAAGAAATCAGTTTGATGACCTACCGAATGCACACCTTTTTAAGATGTCCGACGAACGAGAACTGTTTAGAGCACACTTCATGCCAGATTGGCCAGATGACATAGTCCAGATACTCGAAAACGGACTACCAGAATGACCAATAGAGAAAGCTACATTAAAAAGACTCATCTTAAAGATCCAACCATATCAGTTAATTACATGTCAACTGTACCAGGTAGGACAAGATGGATAATTAAGGAGATGTGTCTACGAGCATGAAATGTATGATGTACTCAAGGAAGCACATGGTAGAATAGCTAGAGGGCACTTCAACATGGACACTACCACATGCAAGGAGATCCAATCCCAATTGTAGTGGTCAACGTTATTCTGAGATGTAGTTAAGTTTGTGAAGCATTGCAATGAGTACTAGCAAACTAAAGTCCCTACTCTCGTAAGGACAAAATGGAGTTGACTGTAGTGATTGCACACCAACCATTCCAGAAGTGGAGAATCGATTTCATTGGCCCAGTCTCGCAGTCTTGTCGCTCAATATTCCCAAGCCAAATACATCATTGTTGCCCTAGACTATCTCATCAAGTGGGCAGAAGCTTGAGTAACTCACAAAAATGATACAAGGACCACAACCAAGTTTCTTTGGGAGGAAGTAATCTTGTGGTTCGGCTACCCTATAGGGTTGGTTAGTGACCAAGGCACACACTTTGTTAATGAAGTAATCCACCTTCTTAATAATCCATCTAAAGTCCTCTCCATACTATTCGTAGGCCAATGGTCAAGATAAATCCACAAACAAGATCTTGGTGGGTATTTTAACGAAAGTCATCTTTGCCTCATGCAGTGACTGGGACAACAAACTTATGGCAGCCTTATGGGCATATTGGCATACAAAATAGCCACAAGACAAACTCCATTCAGGCTATCCTACAAAATTGAAGCTATTTTACTAGTGGAATTCTTTGTTCCTAGCTTGAGAATAGCTGCCCAAGAGCGATGGGAGGGCCAATAAACATGGACAAATCACCTAGTGGAGCTAGAATGCCTCTCTAAAACCCGTCTCATTGCAACCCATGCTCTAATCTATGTAAAGGCACGTTGCAAGAGTTGGTTTAACAAATATGTTAATCAATGAGACTTTGGGCAAGGAGATTTAGTCTTGTTATGCTCTATCAGAGGACATAAGTAGAAAATGAAGTTTAGGGGATTGGGACCCTTCAAGGTCCATACTCTCAATAGAACGGGGAATGTGAAACTAGAAACCTTAGGAGGATAGGGTATGGGTTTCTTTAATGAAAGCCACATCAAGAAGTACTACCCCCCATCAAATCCACTTCATGAACCTCCGATAATGAACCCACTATTGAATGTGAGGGTTGCAACCACCGTGATAGAGCTCCAGGATGTGGATGAGAAAGCAATAGCACCAGTCTACTTGTGGATCACCATGACCTCCCAAATGGTATGCATCCTTTGTGCGCTAATTGATGAGGGGGTCGACACCAATATCTTAACACATGAACACTAGACTGCATTGGGTCAATCCCAATTGCAACCAACCAACGTGAAATTGAGCGCATTTGGGGGGCAATCCTACCCACTCTTAGGGAAATGCAAATTGATAGCTTCTATCGAGATTGAGAGCCTACTCGTCATTTTCTATGTGCTACCCAACAATCAAAGTGTTGGCAAGGAGACCCCACAGGTGGTTTGGGACAAGCATTCAAAAAACAAGCTCATTGCATGACTTGTAGTGCATCCACCTTGCCATTAGGCATGTTAGGATTGTAATGGCTTTCAGCAAGAGCACTGCAGTTATCCCAAAACCTATAGTGCTATCAATAGCTATATCTAGTGTCCACCCTAAGGAGGGGAATGGTACATTCCGACGTGCTTCCATGGTACCTACCCATCGCATCAAAGAACCATGACCCAAACATGTGAGTGGATTCCAAAGCATAGTTTGGCAAACATCAAACGCTGGGTGTGTGTAATTTCCATACCTCATGCTCTAGGCCTAAACAATGGAGTTGGAATTCCTATAGTGCACATGTGACTGAGTAGAATTGGATTGTGAAAGTGTTGTCTGCTAGCCCAAGGATAGTATGTGGTAACACCTCACTGTGGTTGCCCAAACTCATGAATTCTAAGTTAGATCCTCAATCTCAAGCCTCACAAATCAAGCTTCTACAACATCAATCAAAATAGGGAAGGAGAAGAACTAAGACAGAACGTGCTCAATCCTTGAGTGCTTGAATGGTCTATCGAACCAAAGTTCAACCAAGAATCCATGAGTAACCAAACAAGGGCTTGCCTAAAGACTCTAAGATAATCACCAAGAACCTCGACATCTATGCATTAATTGAGTTGCAAACCTCAAAAACTGAGCCTACCACACACAACTAAGAATATTTCAATGGAAGTATCCCAGGTCCTGCTCAACCAAATCCAAAAACCCAAGTCACCAAAACAACTTAAGCTGCTACCACCATGATGATCTATTCTTGAAGTGGCATCCAATATGGCCATGGCCACAGGGGATAACTTAGCTACATGGGATTCAACTTTCACATTGTTCACTAAAAGTTATGAACGTTTAGACTTGGGTCTACTTGAGGAGTCTATAGAAAATGAGGTACATTCCTTACCATGTTCTTGGGAAGAATATGAATTCATCTTTAATTAAAATTTTTGCTATCGCAAACAAGATGATTGGCGTTGAAATCTCACGAGAAAAGATTGAAAGCCAATGTTTGATCACATCTTATCAAAAAAGAAAAAATTCCATGCCACTCCACGAACTCTTTGAGCTCCACCAACTCATTGAATCTAAGTCCAATTTCATACACACCTGGTACAATTTGTGCCTTTCATGGGCCCAAGAGGGACACCAAGTCATGACCAATGTGAAGCAAAGACGTGCCATCAAGACTGTAACGTGTCCGCTTGACCACTTGTGGGACACGTCTTAGCAGCCCATCGGGAGGGGAGTCTAGAAAGTGCCACCTAGCACTCGCAAGGAATGTCACAGGGTTTGCGACCTAGGTCTTCCCGAGTCTACCCCAAAGCAGAAGCATCCGGCCGTTCCCACTTAGGACCGACTTGCAGTCAGGGTTTCTTTACTATCAGTCAAGTCTCTAAGAAGCAACTAGCGTCGAGCTCTAGATGAACCACTTTGCATAGGAACAACAGAGTCAAAGCAAATTTATGCTGCACTTGGTTCATGGAGAATGGGAAACGAGAGGGATGTGAAGCTCAACCTCTCTGCCCAAAAGGCATAGTCCCATTTTGCTCCCCTAAAACAACATAAATTGGGATTCTAACTCAACTGGCTCTAGGTCTTCACAATATCATTATCACGTGTTTTGAGAAAAGTTCCCAGCTAACCAAGACCACCCTTCCATAGGACAGACCCAAGTCACGTCCACCCCACTTTCCTTGGGTTGCTTAGTCATCTAATTACCTACTACGTTATGTTTGACATGCAAAAACAGCTTCCTTAATTAATCAATTTAAACACATGTTCCTTCACATAACTTAGGCATTGACACAAAAACAATGTTAAGAAAGTTCCTTTTTCAAATATCTGATCTTTATTTATCACAGTCCTGGAACACATCAAGTATCATGCCCGAAGGCTATCCCAGCAATTAACAGGATTGCTGCTCCAAGTTTTGCCCGTAGACTAGTATATGGGCCTCGAGGTCCCATCTCGAGTCACGTTGGCTTCTTGTGCGGGGTTCAGAGGCAAGGAATTTATAGCCAGAGCCTCCCCTGGCACCCAAGCATCCTCCCGCTCCAAGCAGCACCCACAGAGAGACCTCTCGTAGCGGGTTCGATCCATGTATCCGGCGCGGCTAACAACCCCCTTGGATAGGGCCAGGCAGGCAGTCGGAGGTAGCTGAACCTGCCTCTCCCTCTAGGCTTTTAACCTGAAGCATTAAGTGTTCTGCCTTGAATTAGTTCCTTGAGCAAATAAGTTCAAACAATGCACGTAAGTGTACAATCACGATCACTTGAGCGGTCGTTCGTACAACCAACTGCTAAGGTGTGATTCCTTCTTCCCAAATGCTCCCAGCATTCGGTCTTGGATTGTTCGCAAGTTGGCGAGATTCCAGGGGCTTGGCAAGCTAGGTTGCTTGTTTCTCCTTTTTCTTTGGGTTAGGGTTTGTACCCTATCGACCCTAATTATGCTTACCTTAGGTCTCCTTGTAAAATAGATCATGGACAACCCCGTCATCCTCGGTTGGTCAACTTGCTGGTTATCTCCTAGATCCCTTGAAGTACCTATGTACCTTTATGTTTGATCTTAATTGATCAAGATTGTCTATCCCCTTGACCATGGTTGGTCAAGATGGTTCTGTTTAGAATAGTTCCTACTCCATCTTAAGTATAATCTTCTTAAGCCCTCTTAATAATGCTCACATGCACTAAGGTTTTACCTATCCCTCTTGAAGTCACCAAGGACTTTGACATGGGACTCATGGATCTCAGTCCCATTTGGTAGATTACAAACAATGTCAAATTTTTCCAACAACTTTAATGCACGCAACGTAATGCCATGCCTTCATTTCAATGCTTACAATTTTGATATAATCCATATGATATTTTATGCCACACATGCAAATGTACTTTCTATGCATGCAATCTTAACATTATCCTCTATGTAATTATTTACACGATCTATAACCTTCTTGAATGATTTGATATTTATAACTTTATGTGATTATTGTATGAGTCTAGCTGCACTTTAATCTTTTCTGCAATTTATTACATGTACCTTAGAATCCATCTTGCGATATGGAGATGCACTTTGCTTCTTTCGATGTCCTATGAAATGTATTTTGCAAGAACTTGTGCAAGGAGCAATGCACTTTATGCCAGAATTCATGCAAGAAATTTTTTGGGTAATTTATTGTGCAATTACCTAATCAATTTCACCTATTATGATGCCATCTTACAACGAAATTTATCTTGTTCGTTACGAACTTCACAACTAAATTCATACCAATGCAATTACCCATTAATCGCGCAATCAATGTGATGCATGTGAATATAATTTTCACCATGATAATTATAATCTATGATTTAATAATAGACCAACTTGGATTTGGTGTGATGTCTTGATTCCAGTGGTATTTACGCCTAATGATAGACCATTCATGGTTGCGTCACTGTCTTGATTCAAGCCGCCATCCACTCTTGTGGGGTTTTTGACTATCCTTGTAGATCTACGCTTCGGGGCCATACTCAAAGATGTGCGCACGAGAGATAGAATTCTCGCACTCTCCTATGCAACTTTAAGTAAATTCTTGCAGCCTCTCTATCAGAGCAGCGTGCCGGGGCATCTCCTTGCGATGATGATGAGGAGGGGGGTTTGCTATCAGGCGGAGGGGGGTGGCGCTGCTGTCAGGCGGAGGGGGGGTGGCGCTATTGCCAAGCGGAGGGGGGTGGTGCTACTGTCAGGCGGAGGGGGGGTGGCATTGCGATAGATCATGGGGGGAGGGGGCGCTGAAATCACGGGCCAGGGGGGCGCTGCCTGTGCTGGCGATAGGGGGCGCTCAAATCACGGGCCAGGGGGGGCGACACCTGCTGATCATGGGGGGGGGGGCTGCTGAAGACGACGAGGGGGGGTGCTATCTGTCAATGAGGGAGGGGGTATCCCCTTTATAATGGGGAGGGGGTGGTATATGGAGGGGGAGACGGCTGTCTAATGGCCGCCACCCCTCCACCTAGGGGGCTGCATGCCCCCCTCTCCTTCTCTTTACTCCCTCTCTCTCTCTCTCTCTCTCTCTCTCCCCACGACATGCTGTCGGCGGGAAAATTTATTTTAAAAAAAGGGTAGGTTCTCATGGGGGAGGCATGAGGGGAGATATTACATCCTCTCCCCCTTAGAGGAATCGAGATGTCCTCATCTCAAGAAGACCTGGGGGTATTGTTGGTTGAGAGTATTTTCATCCATCCAGGTGGCATCCTCTTCTGGATAATCTTTCCACTGGATGAGGTATTCTCTCAAGGTCCTTGATCTCAAATGCCTCTCCCTAACATCTAGGATTCTATCAGGCCGTAGCTCAAGGACTCCTTAGCTAGGCATTACAATTTCCTCCTCATCAAGTACATGATTCAGATTAGGTAGATACTTTTTCAATAGGCTAACGTGGAATACATTATGAATCTTTAGAGTTGTGGGCAACTGTAGTTTGTAAGCATTAGGCCATAGGCACTTGATGATCTTACAAGGTCCACAATACCTCAGACTTAGCTTCTTGTACTCTCCCAAGGACAGTGAACTCTTTTTAGGGCGTACATGGATGAAGACCATATCACCTTCGACGAAGGATCTGTCTTGCCATTTCAAGTCTGCGTAGGCCTTCTGTCTATCCTTGGCAACTTGAATGTCTTGTCTTATTGATTTGATTTGATCATCCATGTCTTCCAGCATCTGTCTTGAAGCTTCTACCCTCAAATTTGGATCTGAGAAGTTCAAAAGGGTACGACAATCAAATCCACTTTTTGGGTTCGCGATAGTAGTATGCCCTAAGCATATCTTCAATGACTTGATTGACTCATTCTATTTGACCATCAGTTTGGGGATGGTAAGCTGTACTGAAACAGAGTTGAGTTTCAATAGCCCCAAAGATAGCCCTCCAAAAGCGTGATTTGAAAAGAGAGTCATGATTACTAATGATTCTTCTGGGTAACCCATGAAGTTTGAATATTTCATTGATGAATAATCGTGCGATGTCTGAAGTTTTATATTTCATCTTGATAGGGATGAGATGTGCGACCTTCGTGAGTATATCTACTACAACCATAATAGAGTTATATCCTCCCTGAACTTGGGGTAAGTAAAAAATGAAGTCTATACTAGTGAGCTTCCATTTCATTTGGGGAATGTCAAGTGGTTGCAATTTCAAAGGCATTTTAACATATTCTGCCTTAATGTGTTGACAAGACAAACATTCCGTGACATATTTGGGTATGTCTCCCTTGAGCCTTTCCCAAAAATAGCTCTTCCTGACGGTGTTAAGGGTCTTGGCATAACCAGGATGTCCTGAGAAAGGGGAGTCATGGGCTTTCCAAAGTATCTTTTGCTTGAGAGCTTGGCTTGAAGGGATACATAATCTTGTCCTAAAGTAGACAAGCCCACTACTGATAGAGAATTCTTGATATTTCATCTTTAGCTTCAGGTCTTGATCCTTGATGGGGATCTCCCTTAGCATTTTGTGATAGACTGGGTCATGATATGCCCCTTCTTTTGCTAGCTTAAGAATGGGGTTGTTTGGCATTGATACCTTTGTGGCTAGATACCTTGCTATTGATGGATCTTGCAAAATAAGAGAATTTAGAAATGCCTTACGACTGAGTGCATCGACAACTACATTCTCTCTTCCAGTCCTATATTTGATTTTAAAATCATATTCTTCTAGCACTTCGATCCATCGACGTTGCCTCATATTGAGTTTATTCTGAGTGAAAATCCATTTAAGACTCTTGTGGTCCATTACTAAGGAAAATTTATTACCTAGCAAGTAATGTCTCCAAAGTTTGAGAGCATGGATGACAGCCAACAGCTCCAGGTCGTGGGTAGCATAATTCCTTTCATGGCTCTTCAATTTTCTTGAAGAATACGCTACAAGATGACCTTCTTGCATAAGTACACATCCTAAAGCAAGTGCGCTAGCATTAGTTACCACTTCAAACTCCTTACTAAGATCAGGAAGTTTCAGGATGGGTGCTGATACCAAGCTTTGCTTTAGTTTGTCAAAGCTGGTCTATTTAGCAACAGTTGACCATACAATTGCTACTTGCTTCTTTAGTAGATTAGTCAAAGGTGCTGCAATCAAAGCATAATCTTTGATGAAAATTCTGTACCACCTTGTCAATCCAAGAAAACTTCGTATTTCTTTGATAGAAGTTGGTGTTGGCCATTCGAGAACATCTCTGATCTTAGCTGGATCTACTGAAATTCCTTCTGTTGATACAATGAATCCCAGATATTCAATTTGTTTCTTGAAAAATGCGCACTTCTTCTTCTCGGCATAAAGCTTGTGTGCTCTCATTGTTTCAAGCACAATGCAAAGCTGGGGTCCATGATCCTTTCCCTGTTTTGAGTAGACTAAGGTATCGTCAAAAAACACGAGTACGAAGTCATCAAGATAGGGCCTAAAGATATCTTGCATTAACCTGTTGAAGGTAGTAGGAGCATTCGTCAGCCCGAATGACATCACTAGGAATTTGAAGTGTCCATGCCTTGTACTGAATGCACTCTTCGGAATATCTTCTTCTTTGATCCTTATCTGATAATATCTAGATCTGAGATCTATCTTTGAGAAGATCTTCACCCCTTGAAGATGGTCAAGTAATTCATATATTCTTGGAATGGGGTATTTATTTTTTATGGTTACTTGATTCAACCCTTTGTAGTCAATGCATAGGCGAAGCGTTCCATCTTTCTTCTTTTGGAACAACACTGGAGCTCCCCATGGAGAACTACTAGGATAGATGTAGCCTTGATCTAACAGTTTCTTGAGTTGCTCTTTTAGTTCGATGGCTTCCGGGATGGACATCTTATATGGCCTCTTTGCGATTGGTGCAGCTCCTGGCACAAGTTTGATTTCATGGTTGACTTCCGTTTGGGGAGGAAGTTTCGTAAGATCTTTAGGGAATATGTCTGCGTATTCCTTTAACCATGAAGGTTCTTCTCCGGATTCCTGATTCTGATCTAGCTTATTTAGTTTAATCATATAGACAAGTAGACCCTTTTGATCACTTTTTATTATCAGTGTTGCTTTTGCCAACTATATTTTTGGCTTACCATCCTCACCTTGAGTCATGACATTAGGGGAGTTTTGAGGTCTCAAAAATGCAGGGAAAAATGATCCTAGAGAGAGAAAAAAATTTAAGAAATAAAATTATTTTATAGAATTTTTAAAAGGTTTATATTTTGGTAAGTTAAAATATCAAAATTCATTAATAAGTCATTGTCATGATATTCTCGTGGTCACATCAAACCTAGAAATCTAGGTCGCCATAAAGTTGGCAAAGGTTGTCATAATGAAGATCTTACCTCTCCTCATTAAAGTGAAAACTAATATTCAATTTGAATTTTGGTGGATACTCGATTGCCTCCATCCATCATTTCTCTCTTCTTTTTTTCTCCTCCTTAGTAGTCTCTTCTTTGTTTTCGTTCTTGCTTCTAATCATATCCTTAGCTGTGGATCAATCACCCAATGATCTCTGTAACTCAACTATGGATCAATCATCCAATGATCTCTGTAGCTCTCATAAAAGACCTCTCTATCATCTTCATATTGAGTTGGATAGTGAGTAAGAATCAATAAGAAATAGAATAAAATCTATCACGGTTACAGAGTCTATGAAACATATACTGAGATTTGAAGGAAAGAAGAATATTGATCTTTGGTTAGATGGAAAGCTATATCCCAAAGATCCTAGCAGAAATAGCACTCCTCCTTTCTATAATAGCTCATCATTAATGAGGTATATTGGTGATGGCTACAATGGATTTTTAGGTTATACACTTAACCTTGTTGCAGAGAAGGATATCCTTGGACTTGAGAATCATCTTTTGATGAAACACAATATAGAGTTGTTGAGAAGCTAGAGGATTGTCAACAAAAAATTCATTCATTGGAAAAGCGTATCAAAGCTTATCAACGAAAGCAAACTTTATTAGGCCTTCAAAATCGACAAAGAGCTCTTAAAAATATTGAGAATCTCAAACGAGGAGGAGGATGTGGTAAAAGAATCCAAGCAGCAAGATATATTTTTTTTCACTTGAAAAATCTTAAATATGGCTTTATTTAAATTACTTGCATTGATTTGTGATGTTAATTTTGCTTAGATCTCTTCTACAACCAAATGCAAGTGAAAGAGATTCTTTAAAAGCAGCTCAGTTTTATTATCATCTTCTTCCTTCAGTAGTTTCAAAGGATATTTTGGAGAAGAAGAAATTTAAAAAGGCAAAGAAACAATGCTTGGAGTCATTTGTAAAGGATCATTCTTTGGATTCTGAGTTAGTACAGAAGACACTGGATAGTATTGGTATCAGTCCAGATGCTTATATGCAACTTTTCCAGCTTTTACAATCAAAGATGAAGCAAGGACAGGTATGCAATTGCATACTTCTGAAGCCATTTGTGGTTAGGACTATCAGATAGAGAGTTAATAACAAAGTGATGGGGATTCTAGGTGAGCCTTTTCATATCAAGGCTACCTTCAAGGGCAAGAAAAAGGAGGTTACATTCAATGAATTTAATAATATTTTCCTTGACTTGCCCATCATACAATGCTTAATGATCAAATTTTATGACTTGTCAGTAGCAGAGGCACAGGGAGTGGCTAGATTTATGATTAAACTTGATGAAAGTGAGATTCCAAAATGTAAAAAATTGGAGAGAATCTCTATCACCTTGATGAATAGAGCACTTTCGTCAAGTCATTGCAATCACTCAACATCATTTAGTGTTCAATCTGAATATAACATCTGGTGGCTAGGAGCATTTGAGGTAGATATTGAGAATTTTGATATATTATATTGGGTTTTTCATCAAACATCAATACCTAATGTTATTCAAAGGCAACAAGCAGGAGAAGAGCTATTTGTTGAAGGATTTGGGAACTACAGGATTGAGTGGCACATAGCTGGTGGCCTAAAGACACTCAAATGTATGTATAATGTATCAAAGGGAGCCAACTCGAGATCTCCTTGCTTATACTGCATGTCGCTAGTTGCAGAGTTAAACTCAAGTAATTGGATAGAGATCCCTCTAGGCACAATAAGGATCCACAGTTTAAACCAGTCTTGGACATTCCTTTAGTGAATGCCCATATTTGTACACTTCATGCACTTTGCAGGATAATTGAAAAGCTTGTTCATCTCTATATAGGATTTTCATGGAAGCTGAAGCCATTATCAACTAGAACAGATGCTATAACAAAGGTTGAAAAAGTTCTCTATGCAATTGGTTTGCATGGTGGCAATGTTGTTATTGAACCAGATCTTCAGAAGTCTAAGGATGGTAATTATGTCAAAGAAACCATCTATTGGTGGAGTGAAGGCTAAAAGGTTTCTAGGATTTCATGGGAGACTTGGCAAGATAAACTCGAGAAATGGTGGCTCAACTATTAAATTTAATAAGTGGAAATCCGTACATAATGCAGTTAAGGATCACATTGATAATGGACAAGCTCGGAATAGAAAAGCTAAAGTTTGGGAAACACTAGACAAAGTGTTTTTTTATTGTGATAAGACATAATGGAATGATGATGATCTCAAAGACTTTAAAAACCAATTGAACCTTTTCAAAAAGGCGATGACAGAAGCTTGGGGTGATCAACACTTTACTCACTATATGGTAAGAAGTTTGTATATGTCTGTTTCTTCATTGTCAAACTCATATAATGTTTTTTAATAACTTTCTTTATTTGTTGACTATGCAACATATTTTATACAACCATGCTCCATACTTTATTAAACAATATGGATCTCTATCTATCTGGTCAATCCAAGGTATAGAAAAATCACATTATCAAGCAAGAACAAAATATTTCAGACACACAAGACATGGAGGTGGAAGACACAAAGCCAACAGTTTATTAGAGGTCTTTCAATGGTTCTATCAACAAATCTGGCATAAATTCAAGCTTAAAGATACAACCACATCAAGCAATACATCACAGGCACCTCGACAGGGCCTCTAGAGGAATTCTTAGTTTCAGGCACCTCAACAGGGCCTTCAGAGGAGTCCTTGGTTTTAGGTAGCTCAACAGGGCCTCTAGAGGAATTTTTTGTTTCATCCCACTCAATAAGACCTCTGTATTTCAAAAACTTCTGTTTTCGATAGCCTCGAAGAAGCTTTAAATTATTACTATCTCCTACATAAGAGAGCAAATAGGAGCCAAGAACTCCAAAATATCCAGCTCTAGATCCACTGTATCCAGGCATGAAGCCAAAAATTCTTATGGCTTCTCCTCCTCCACTAAAACGATCTTGTCCAAACCTCTGCTGAAAACTTGAGATCCAATTACCTTTGAGATAGCTCTCAAAGCCATCATTGGTAGACTTGGAGAGCTTGACAATTTACTATGATATATTACAATTGTTTGATTGTTTAAGTTTCCAATATGGGCAAGCATGGCTTGGTTAGCAGGTGCAGTTTCTGCTGCCTCAAAATAATCCTCCATGGACTCAATCCAAATCTTAGAGTCAGCTTGAATAGTCCTTCCCTTGCCATCAAACTCGGGTGGCTTAATTTGTTTGAGAAGGAATTTCTTCTCTTGAGCCACAGCTGGACTTAGTGCAGGAGTTGGATTTGTAACCCGCACTTGGGGTTGCATCTGAACAATAGGATTCTTTATGTTAACATCTTATCATACGTTCCCATATTATGTTAATATGACCAGCACAACTTTTTCAGCTAAGTGATTTAATCACTTAACACCTCAGTTAGCATTTATGATCAAGATAGATAATTGTAAAAAGTCTTATTTATTCATGAAGGCATATCCCTTTGAGTACATTTATTTTGGATAAGTAGAATGGGCTGATTGATACATCAATTTGGGAAAAATAGGATTGTATTACAATCGGCTACATGGATGGAATAATAATATGGAGTGGGGTCATGGATTTTCAAGAAATGGTAAGTCATAGGAAGCTTGGGGTATCCCTTCCTTTGATACCCGTTCTTCTCATAGTGCCCTAACACTCAACAGAGATCACTCGGGTCACTTCTTCATAGACATACTTGTTCTACTTGACTTGCCGACCGCTAACATGCAAAGTTGCGTTTACGTGAGCTTCGACAAAGATGAAGAACTTCACGATCTTTAAATCCTCCATCCACTTGATTCTCTTCAAGTTGGTTTGAAGGTACGCGAGTCGGTGGGCTGCTATGTAGTATATTCCTGAGTCTCTCATCCATCTCCGCTCCTCATACAGGGGCGAAGGATTGTAGATGCGGTCCAAAATATTCATTATGCCAAGCCTCTAATGATAATTTGAAGCATGCATTGTAGTCATGAACATGACCTGGAACACCAAGAACTTGCTCCATGCTTTGTGACTCTGCAACCCAGCATCCATAAGTGAGTAAAGAAATGTTTTCAACAGAAAACATTGCTCTATTCCACTCACCCTCCCTTGTTTATCCCCTTATTCCCTTTATTTTCCTCCATTAAGTTCCCTTGTAATCTTTAGATCTCGTTGGTTCGCTCTGATACCAACTATAACGTGTCCGCTTGACCACTTATGGGACATGTCTTAGCAACCCATCAGGAGGGGAGTCTAGAAAGCACCACCTAGAAATTGCAAGGAATGTCATAGGGTTTGCGATCTAGGTCTTCCCGAGTCTGCCCCGAAGTGGAAGCATCCAACCATTCCCACTTAGGACCGACTTGAAGTCAGGGTTTCTTTCCTATCAGCCAAGTCTCTAGGAGCAGCTAACATCGAGCTCCAGATGAACCACTTTGCGTAGGAACAACAAAGTCGAAGCGGATTTATGCTGCACTTGGTTCATGGAGAATGGAAAACAGGAGGGATGCAAAGCTCAACCTCTCTGCCCATAAGGCATAGTCCCATTCCGCTCCCCTAAAACATCATAAATCGAGATTCTAACTCAACTGGCTCTAGGTCTTCACCGGACCACCCTTCCGTAGGACGGATCCAAGTCACGTCAACCGCACTTTCCTCGGGTTGCTTAGTTATCTAATTACCTACCACGTTATGTTTGACATGCAAAAACAACTTCCTTAATTAATCAATTTAAACACAGGTTCCTTCACGTAACTTAGGCACTGACACACAAAAACAATGCCAAGCAAGTTCCTTTTTCAAATATCTGATCTTTATTTATCATAGTCCTGGAATACATCAAGTATCATGCTCGAAGGCTATCCTAGCAATCAATAGGATTGCTACTCCAAGTTTTGCCCATAGACTAGTACACGGGCCTCGAGATCCCATCTCGAGTCACGTCGGCCTCTTGTGTGGGATCCGGAGGCAAGGAATTTATAGCTAGATCCTCCCCTGGCACCCAAGTATCCTCTTGCTCCAAGCATCACCCATGGAGAGACCTCTCACGGCGGGTTCAGTCCATGTACCCAACGCGGCTAACAACCCCCTTGGATAGGGCCAGGCAGGCAATCAGAGGTGCCTCTCCCTCCAGGCTTTTAACCTAAAGCATTAATGTCACAACTCTATAGAAACAGAATTTGTATCCTTTTTCATTAATTTGTCTATATAATGATTTATTAAATTTATTTCCTTTGCACTAATTAGATATAAAGAAAAGTGCATTGGAGCTGGCCACTGATGAGTGGTCACAGGTTATGGTGGACCCACGCGGTGGGTTAGAGAAAAGATAGTTCACACTTCCACCTATATGACCCGATTGGGCGCCTGTGACTAGAACTCACGCATATCAGGGTTAGACTCGCACACAGAAAGGATTGATGCCTTGAAGTGTGGGCTAGATCCACCAGAACAAACAGTTACAATCAACAAGATGGCATGATCATGAAATGCTTGTATAATGTGCATGTGTGGGCTGAAAGCTTGAAATGCACATTTCTTTGCATAGGAAAGTCACATGAAGATTCGGATACCATTTTTGCGATGTACACGGAAAAAGCTTTCATATGACACCCATATTGGGGGGGTCCCTAAATTTTAGGAGATCCGTAAATTTTAGGAGGTCCCTAAAATTTAGGAGCCTCGAATTAGCCTAAAAATGCTAGTCCTAAAAAATAGGGATGTCATTCTAAAAATAGTAAGTTCTGTACTCTGACTGTGCTTACTAAATTTGGTTGTTTCTATTCTTGACAGTATTCAACCCAAAAAGGAAGCCATAGAGAAGAGACAAGTGTCAAGACACTTGTCACACAAGTTTCCAAGTGTCCCACCACTTGTCACATCTCATGACATGTGGCTGGACACTTGTCTTGTGCTACTCCACTTTCCCCTTTTGTACTAGCTCTCCCCTCTCCTATAAATAAGAGCTCGTTTTTCTTCATTCATCATCATTTTTCTTTGCTGTAAACTCATGTACAGCACCCACAGATAGCCAGAAACTGGCCCCATCCATCCCCATCATCATCCCCCACTTCTCCATTATCAAATTCCTCCATATTCCCTCTTCTATCACTGTTGTTTTACAGGACAGCAAGCCTGTAAATTCATTACAGCACCTCCTTCTCGAGCTCTTTCTTCCATTTTAGCAACAAGAAGCAATCCCTATCCATGTACTGCTGATCAACGATGGAGAAAGGCTGAATTTCCCTTTTTCTTCTCTCATACTGTAAAGAAATCAGTTCTTATCATTGCATAATAGATCATGCATGTGTGTTTGTACATCTTTGCATGATCTTGTGAGAGTGAGAATTACTTCTTCTCACTCTCAGGTTGATTGTAACTGAGCTCTTCCCTAAGGGACTTGGGTTGAGCAGAAATACATTCCTTCGGGGGGGGTTGCCCATCTTCAACCCTCAATCTTGTCTCCATTACTTTTACATTTTCATGGCTGTAATTTTGTGAGTAATTTTCATTTTCAGCTTTAAGTGTTCAGTCTCTTTTATATTAAATCTCGAAAACAAGCGAATATCATAATTGTTAAGCATACTACGTTGTTCGGGGCGTTTACAGTGGTATCAGAGCTTTGGCTTGGTCCTCACCCCCAACACTAGTAGTGCTTACAACTATAAGTTTGTTTGTTTCCAGCCCTTGCATTGAGTGCTTGAGCATATTTTTTTTTCTTTAGTCTCAATGGAGCAATCGAGTGCTATCCTTCAAGCCATTCAAAGTCTTAGAGAGGAGAATCAGCAAATTCGTGAGCAACTTCTCAAACTAGAAAAAGTTGAGAATCCCAAAGAATTCAAGGAAAGAAGCCCATCTACTTCAAGGAGACAAAGCCATACCAATGAAAGGAGCCGATCAAGAAGTCCAACTACTTCTAAGAGGCAGTCCCATTCTACTACAAGACAAAGAAAGAGATCGCGTCGAAGCTCATCCTCTTCTTCAAAGTCATCTGGCGCCTATTCTGATGGATCCTCTTCTAGTAATGAAGAGTCACACGCTTCTCGTGGAAGACCTCATCATCGTCAAAGGCGTCGATATTCTTCACCCTCGTCTCCATCTTCATCCCCATCAAGCACTTCATCATCTTCAACCTCAAGATCCGAGCATGGACAAAGGCATAAGAAGAAGAAGAAGACTAAGTCACTATCTTAACTTGAAAAGAAGATCAAGTTCAGTATGTATGATGGTTCCCGAAATCCTGATCTTCTTCTGAAGTTTATTCGTCAATTTCAAATTTTGTATGGTCGTGACAAGTATAAAGAAAAAGAAAAGATTAAGTTTGCAGCTTTACATTTAACCGACTTAGCCCATACTTGGTGGACGGGGTTGGAATATGATCATGCTGCCCCAAAATCATGGCGGTCCTTTGTTCGCCTGATACAAAGCCAATTTCTTCCTGTTCATTTCAAAAGAGATGTAAAAATGGAATGGGATCGGCTTTGGCTAAAGAAAAATGAGTCGCTTGGTGACTATACCAAGAGATTTTGGGAGCTACTTTTGAAGGTTCAACATTTCAAGAAGATCAGCAGTTCGGAAAAGCTTAGGAAGTTTCAAGGAGGTTTGCATTTTAAACTTCGTACTGCTCTTAATCATTATCATTGTTCTAGTCTCAGGGAACTCATTGACCATGCTGAGACATGGGAAATGGAGCACAATGGCAACAAATCATTCCAAAAGAATGATAAGAAGAGAGTAGCTGATGATGAGGAGTATTCAGCCCCAAATGAAGGACAAAAACAATGGCAAAAGCAGCCATCAAATCAAAAGAAGATGAAGCCCTATGCACCTCCTAATGCTCCTCAATTTCGCTCCAACCTATACCCACAAGCAAAGCAACTTTCCGAAGAAGAAAAGCAACGCTTCATGAAAGAAGGAAAGTGCTTTAAATGTGGACAAACAGGCCACATAGCGAAGCAATGTCCAAACAAGGGACAAAGCAAGGTTTCTGACAACAAGCCTAAGTCGCCAGTGAAAATCAATGCTATCAGTGATGTAGTTGCAAACACAACTCACACTCCAGAGACGCGCAAATTATTAAAAGCTTGGGGACAGTTGCAAGGTAAGCAAGCACTATTCTTGATAGATCTTGGGGCGAATGAAAATATTATTTCCTTGCAATTAGCTAAAGAGCTTGGATTAAAGAATGAAGAGATGGACACTCCGGCAGAAGTTCGCCAAGCTTTAAATGCTGATGAAGGTGACACAGTGAAGACTGTGATACCCTACATTGGCAAGCTCAAGTTTCAAATTCAAGGCTATAGTGACGAAGATACCTTCTGTATCGGAGACCTTGATGGTTGCGATGTGATTCTTGGCATGCCCTGGAATCATAGAGTAGATTCAACCATCTTCTCTCAGAAAAAGAAGGTAGAACTCACCAACAAAGGCAAGAAGTACGAGATCCAAGTTGGAGTTTCTGGAGACACCATACCTATGGTAAGCCATATGCAAGTCTCTAGAGCAATTAAGGATTGTGTTCAATGTTGTCTGCTTTATGTCACTGATGTAAAAGATAATATGAATGCTGAAAACCAAGAGCAACTTCAGCTCTTGGAAAAGTATAAAGATTGTTTTTCGGAAGATCTTCCTTATCAGCTTCCCCCAGAAAGGCCAGAAGACCATCATATTGATATTATCCCGGGCAGTTCTCCTCCTAATATAGCACTATACCATGTGAGCCGTCCTCAACAAGAAGAAATCAGAAAGCAAGTCGAAGACCTACTCAACCGTGGGCTAATTAGGCCAAGTAGCTCACCATTTTGTTCACCGGTTCTTCTTGTTCAAAAGAAAGATGGCACATTCAGGATGTGCATTGATTATCGAGCCCTCAACAAAATCACTGTGAAGAATCGGTTTCCTATTCCCAGAATTGACGACATTTTGGATCGTCTAGGAGGCTCAAAGGTTTTCAGCCGCATTGATCTAAAGAGTGGTTATCATCAAATTAGGGTAATACCACAAGATGTACACAAAACTGCTTTCCGCACTTCATACGGTCTTTATGAATTCTTGGTGGTTCCTTTCGGATTAACCAATGCACCAGCCACCTTTAATCGAATGATGGAGCGCATCTTTAGAGAGCATCGACAATATGTCGGTACTTTCTTTGATGATATTCTTGTCTTTAGCAAGAATGAAGAGGAGCATCATCAACACTTGGAAATTGTTCTACAATTACTACAACAAAATCAACTCTTGGTAAATGGTAAAAAGAGTGAATTTTTCATGCATAAAATAAATTACCTTGGGCATGTCATCTCTTCTGAAGGGATTCAGATGGATCCTGAAAAGATCAGGATAATCCAAGAATGGCCTCCTCTTCGTGATGTACATGAGGTGCGATCGTTTCTTGGCTTATGTTCTTATTACCGCCGCTTCATCAAGCATTTTGCACATATGGCTTCTCCACTTCATGACCTTACAAAGAAGAAGATCTCTTTCCAATGGAAGGAAAAAGAGAATGCAACCTTCACAAGGCTAAAAACAGCTCTTACTTCTGGACCTGTTCTTATCATTCCAGATCTGGTAAAACCATTTGTGGTGGAAGCAGATGCTTGTGGTGATTGTATTGGTGCAGTGCTAAATCAAGAAGGCCATGCCGTAGCCTTTGAAAGTCGCCGTCTAAATGATGTGGAGAAAAGCAATTTGGTCAAATTTACAGCAAGGAGGTTCTCATCCAAATTATTCCATCAAAGACGGTTACCTTCTCATGAACAATCGCCTTTGTGTCACTCTTCCTGTTCGACAAAAGGTGCTTAAAGAAAGTCATGAACCCCCTTATGCAGGGCATAGAGGGAGGGCAGCCACTCTAAGTGCAATTGAGCGCTACTTTTATTGGCCAACATTACGAAAAGATACACATAACTTCATTGAAGCTTGTCTGGTATGCCAAAAATCCAAATATGATAGGCAGAAGATTCCAGGATTGTTGCAATCTCTTCCAGTACCCAAAGATCCATGGGAATCTATCACAATGGATTTCATCTCAGGTATTCCAAGAACACCTCAAGGTCATGATATGATTTGGGTCATAATTGATAGATTCAGCAAACAATCACATTTTATTCCATGTCATAAAACATTGAAATCCGCACAAGCTGCAAGACTTTTCATTCAACATATCTTCAGATTACATGGTATGCCTTCTGAGATCATTTCAGATAGAGACTCCA
Source organism: Lygodium microphyllum (assembly GCF_053477565.2). Classification (NCBI taxonomy): domain Eukaryota; kingdom Viridiplantae; phylum Streptophyta; class Polypodiopsida; order Schizaeales; family Lygodiaceae; genus Lygodium; species Lygodium microphyllum. The sequence continues at coordinate 151,150,207 of NC_141137.1, forward strand.
AATTCACAAGTAACTTTTGGCGTGCTTTATTTGAGAATTTGGGAACCACTTTAAAGTTCTCCTCAGCTTTTCATCCTCAAACTGACGGCCAAACAGAGGTGATGAATCTCACTCTTTTGGATATGTTGAAAGCTTATGTTAGTGAACATAAGTCACAATGGGAGAAATATCTTCCATTATTGGAGTTTGCTTACAACAATACAGTGCACTCATCCACAGGGAAAGCTCCAAATGAAATAGTACAGGGTAAAGTGATTCCTCCTCCAATTATTCGCACTAAAGATAAGATTTTTGCTGCTGATGAGTTTGCTTCAGATTTAAAAACCACAATGGATCAAGTTCGAGCCACTATCAAAGTTGCCCAAGAGTGACAAAATAAGCAAGCAGATAAACGAAGAAGACCTTTGGCTTTTGAAAAAGGTCAATATGTCTTGCTAAAGTTTGATAAAAGCAGGCTCAAACAAGGTTCTGGTCAAAATTCATCTTTTCCAAAGCTCTCCAGTAGATACTTTGGACCCTTCAAAGTGATTGAGAAAATAAATGAAGTTTCTTATCGACTTGAGCTTCCTGCTCATTGGAAAATACACAACGCTTTTCATATAAGTTTGCTAAAACCTTACATAGGACCAGAAATTTTATTGATAGAAAATTATGTTTCCACATTAAAAAATCATAATCTTGTAATGGAGGGAAAATACTTAGGTCAAGTTGACCTAAGTATAAAAGGTGTAAGGAACACTGCATAGGCACCATTTGATGAATACACATTTGTCCTTTCACCTTCTTCACCTTCTTCCCTGTCCTTCCATGCCAGCCAGCCATTTCTCTCTCCTCTTCTTGCCTTTCTCTCTCTTCCTGCAGTCTTTCTCTCTCCTCGTCACCCTCTTTCTCTCTCTTTCTCTCTCCTCTCTGCAGTCTCTCCCTTCTCTCCTTCTCTCTCCTAGGTCTCCTTTATTACAAGTGGTATCAGAGCATAAGAAAGGCTATGGCCACTCATAGAAGGATCCCCATGAGGTAGTCGAGAAATCGCACTCGGAGTGGCAAAAATTGATGAAGTGCACACTGGAACTTACAAACAGCTCTGTCATCCAGAGTAGCTACACTTACAGGCAGCTCTATCATCCCGTGTAGTTGATCAGTGCTGCACTATCATTGACAACGTTCGTGATCTCTGCCACCGACAGTTGCTCGTGGTACGTCTTCTCTGCAGAGATGACTGGTGCGTAGGACGAAAGCATAAAGTGGATCCTCGGGTATGGCACTAGGTTGGTTTGGAAGTCGGTCACATCCACATTCAGGGCTCCATCAAAACGGAGGGAGGCCTTCTGACCTATGACACAAGCCTATACACCAAAAGCCTTGAAGCCCCGTGTAGTTGTCTGCTAGCTTACAGATCCGGTCCAGGCAGAGATCGACGATCTCCTTGCCAATAGTATAATGACCATGGGCAAAATTGTTGGCAACATCTTCCTTGCCAATTTCTAGGTTTTGGTCGAGCCTGTGTGCATATGAAGCCTTGCCTTTTATCAAAATTTCCATGTCCAAGGAGGTTCTTGCCAGCAACTTACAGAGCTTGTCCTTATAAAAGTAATAGACAGACATGGAAGCATGAGTTCTACAGAGTATCAGAGCTCGATGGAATCAGCAATTGATACCTCATTACAGCACTGATCAGTCACACAATAGTTGCTTGTTTGGTGTAGACAAGCTTTTCCAAAGCATCGACCCAGATCTTGGAGTATCAGAGATAGATGCATAAGAATAGCATGGATCATTTGGGCCACATCTATGTTGCTTCCTAGACAAGTGTGAGAGGTGTGGTGTGTTAGAGCTTGATGGACATCGGGATTGCTGCCTATGAATAGCACAGAAATGGAAGCATGAGAGGTATGAAGTGTCCGAGCTTGATGGACTCAAGGATGGATTGAATCATCAGCAGGTCTAGCTTGCTTAAAGGATCTACTAAGCGGCATCGCATGACCATGGCTTTAGATTTCTACAAATATTCTGCAAGCGTAAGACTGAGGAAGCGTCTGACTGCGCACAATTTAGACAGCTGACAGTACTTCCCTGAGAGTAGCGGCAAGATCGACCCCAGCATTCCTTCTCTATTCCTGTATTTTTGCCATGTCACAGCATTCTGTGGTGCGTGCTGCATCTGAAAAATCTGAGCCAATCCTGATTGTTGCTGCTGACTAGAGCACTTAGCTTGATTGATGGAAACCTACTGAAGGACAGTAAGTTGACTAGAGGCCTGTGTTTGCTAACTCAGAGATGATTGATGAAAGGACTGCGTAGGAAGATGACTTAGAGCCTGTGCAGGAGAAATCTGAGACTGGAGCTGCCGGTGCTGCTTAATTAGCTGTGGTTGCAACTGCTATAACACAGCTTTTGTTACCTGCTGCTATAGTTGTTGCACCATTTGATGATGATGCTGTTGCTGTTGCTGTTGCTGAAAAAAAAAGCCAATGAGTTTGGGTGGTGTTGCTGCGCCATTTGCTTGTGAAGATGCTGAGGTACATGCATAGAAAGATCCAAATGTCCAGCAGATGGCTAATGATTGGAGTAGGCATTAGCAGCAAGAAGAAGAACAAGCTGTACTTGTGTTTTCTTTTCTGCAATGAATCGAGTAGTACTCCAACATCAATAGCACTCCGACATCATCAAGCTTGATCAGAACAGATCCATCTCATCATTCCAATGATCTTCAGAGTAACTCCAAGGCTTGCTCTTAGGAAGATGACTAACATTTGATAGCTCTCAAGGTTGAATGCGTTGGCAGCAGCATATATTTCGTGTGTCATAGACGCCTTTTGTAAAGTTTCTGGAGGATTGTTGTCATTTTCAGGTTGTTCTTCATCACTAGTTTGGGAATTTTGGCTTGGCAGATGCTCTGTTTCAGAGGCTAGCTTTGTATTTGAAATAGTTCGAGATTGCTATGAAGTTTTTCCTCTTTACTCCTCTGGGTGCTACATGATTGTTAGAAGACGGTGAGAAACAACCAGAACGAAAGGCCAATTCCATTGTAAATGCAGATGGCCTTCTGTGGTGGGAGACAAGGCTTTTTGTTTCAAAGACCAGCGGTTAGGAGCAGGGCAGTTAGGTTTTTAAACATGCAAAATCTTGATAGTTAATGCTACTCTGAAGAAAGTGTTCCAATGTGGTGCCCTGCTGGATTATCAGAGATTTTCCTTTGGTCTACGTACAAATGAAATCGAGTCTACTTCAAGCAATGAAGACCTTAATGTGTTGAATCTCAGGACAGGGTACAATTGAATGTGTCTGCTGGTCCTGATTTGGGGAGTGTGTATTTTGTGAGTATGCATGTCAGACGAGTGAAACCAGAATTTTAAGGCGAGGATAGTGATATTATGGATGATCATCTATAGAGGGAAGCTGGTATCATCAAACTTTTGCCATCAGGGCTGACATACTTACTATAGTTAATGCAAAAAGTCTGTTGTACTGAAGGCCCATGTCAATACTGCTACTACAGATGTTTTATAGCCAATTTTTGGTGTCCCTAACTGCATTTAGGGACCTATTCACTAATCAGTGTTGTTTGCAAATGTCAAGATTGTGGGAGAGAAGGAAGGAGTCTCACTTCTAGCTTTCTTGCTTGCACAATGGGGGAATACACACAGAGGTGGAGGCTGAAAACAATTTTCCTCTTCTTAGTTGTGTAAGCCAAAAAGAACTCTCATACAAAGAAATAGAAGAACCCTATATATGGGTCTCAAACCAAACTCAACTAACTAAGGTGGCATACTAACTGAGCCACGAACTAGAGTAGATAAGGATAGCTATCATGTAGCTATTATTCATGGGCGGTGTACCAACCGCATCTGCAACTGACAAGTCGGTGACATAAATACACAACGGTCACCCTGGCGTATCACGAGTGGAGCTCGATATCTCAACACTCCCCCTCGAGCTATATCCCAATTCCTACACACCAAGCAGGTCTCTGAACTTGCGCAGCTTCTCTGCGCCCAATGCCTTCGTAAATATGTCAGCTACCTGATCCTCCGTGCTGACATAAACTAGATCAATAAGACCTAGTAAAACCCTCTCCCGCACATAGTGATAATGCACCTCAATGTGCTTTGTTCTAGCATGATAGACTGGGTTATTTGCCAAGTGTATACTGCTCATGTTGTCACAATAAATGACAACTGGCCCATCTATAGGCTGATGCATATCATAAAGTAGCTTATGCAACCAAGCTACCTCACATGCAGCCATTGCTGCTCCCCTGTACTCAGCCTCTGTGCTCGACAAGGCAATTGCAGGCTGTTTCTTGCTGCTCCAAGTGACTGCATCACTCCCAAAAGAGAACACATATCCACTGGTAGATCGTCTATCAGAAATACTACCAGCCCAATCAGCATCAGTGTATCCATGCAACTGTATCTGAACCCCAGTCTCATAAAGTAGTCCATACTGCAATGTGGACTTCACATACCTGAGTATGCGTCTAGCCACATCCAAATGCGGTTTCCTTGGAGCCTGCATAAACTGACTTACCAATCCAACAGCATAGCTCAAATCTGGCCTGGTAATAGTCATATAAATCAAGCTTCCTACTATGCATCTGTACATAGTAGGGTCTTCCAGAAGCTCACCTGCATTTGCGCTCAGCTTCACATTCTGCTCCAAAGGAACTGAAATAGGCTTACAGCCTGTCATCCCATATTTGGACAGCATGTCCAATCCATACTGCCTCTGCAAGAGCTGTATCCCACTTGGTGATCTAATCACCTCAATGCCCAAGAAATAACGCAGCTCTCCCAAATCCTTCATCTCAAACTTCTTCTTCAATAGCATTTTCACATGAAGGATATCTTCATCACTATCACCTGTCATAATCAAATCATCAACATAAATGACAAGTAGCATAATACCTTTCTCTATTTTTCTCACATAAAGTGAGAAATCTGCCTTGGAAATCTGAAAGCCAATAGTGACAAGATACTGTCCTATCTTGTCAGACCATGCTCTAGGTGCTTACTTCAAGCCATACAAGGCTTTCTTCAACCTGCAAACAAACTCAGGATGAACAGCATGCACATAACCTGGTGGCTGCTCCATATAGACCTCTTCTTGCAAATCACCATGCAAGAAGGCATTCTTTACATCCATCTGATGTAAAGACCATCCCTTTGATGCAGCCATAGCAATGACTGCTCTTACGGTTGCCATCCTTGCAACCGGACTGAATGTTTCTTCATAATCAATGCCATATGTTTGTGCATACCCCTTGACTACTAATCTTGCCTTGTATCTGTTCACAGAACCATCTGCATTGTGCTTCACCTTATAAACCCACTTACAACCAATTGCATTCTTACCTTTAGGCAAAGATACTAACTCCCATATAGCATTTGCTTCCAAGGCATCCATTTCTTCATCCATGGCTTTCTCCCATTTTTCTTTTCCCATGGCTTGATCAAAAGAAGTGGGTTCTGGTTCCTGTATCACTTTGACCATATATGCATAGTGAATGGCTGTAAATCCATCATATTTCAGCCTATCCACAGGATACCTAGCTCTCGTAGACCTGCGCAAAATAGGTTCACTCCCAGGTGCTCTCAAAACATCCCTGGTCTTCCTTACTCCAGGTGTAACAATAGGAGGAATACCTAACTCATCATCAATGCTCTGTTCTGAGCCACTGGATTCACCATCCACATAAGAGTGACCTGCATTCACATCAAATATGGGCTGATCAACCTTCTCTTTTCCTTTTCGTTATACCTGCATACCACTATCTGCATTGCTTTGAGAAGATTCTCCTGATCTCAATCTGCCTTTCCATGGCGAAGAATGTGAACCACTGCTAGAGGACGCTCCAGGTCCACTAATATTTTGTGACTACTGCTGTGAATTCTGTGCAGTATTACCATTTTGTGCATCTACATCATCAATCACATTTACTGGTTTATACCAGCTACTCATCTCATCAAAAACAACATCTCTGCTCACTGTAAACTTACGAGTAGAAGGGTTATAGCATCTATACCCTTTTTGCTGCAGAGAGTAACCAATAAAGATGCACTTCTCAGCTTTTGGATCCAACTTGGATCTCAACTCATCTGGCACATGTACATAGGCAATGCAACCAAAAATTTTCAAATGAGAAATATCTGGTTTCCTACCAGTATACCTCTCCTCTGGAGTCATCCCATGTATTGCTGCAGTGGGAGTCCTGTTCATTATGTAGACTGCTGTAGCAACTGCTTCAGCCCAATAAAAATCTGGCAGGTCTTTTTCATTGAGCATGGCACGAGATACCTCTCCAATATGCCTGTTTTTTCCTTTCTGCAATTCCATTTTGTTGTGGGGTATGACTGCATGAATATTGTTGCTTTATGCCATGCTCCTGCAAGAACCTTGCAAACTCATTTGAGAGGTACTCTCCCCCTCCATCTGACCTTAGGCATTTTATTTGCAGGTCTGTTTCTTTTTCAACCATAGCTTTAAGAGTTTTGAAATGCCCAAAAACTTCACTTTTCTTTTTCATAAAATACACCCAAACTTTTCTGCTATAGTCATCAATAAAAGTGACAAAATAATGACAGCCTCCAAGAGATGCAGCTTTAGTAGTCCACACATCAGAGTGGATTAATTCCAATGGCTTCTTACTCTCTTGAACATGTCTAGGAAATGGTTTCCTTGCCTGTTTTCCAAATTGACAGGCTTTTTGTGAATGGCTGTAAATCCATCATATTTCAACCTATCCACAGGATACCTAGCTCTCATAGACCTGCGCAAAGTAGGTTCACTCCCAGGTGCTCTCAAAACATCCATGGTCTTCCTTACTCCAGGTGTAACAATAGAAGGAATACCCAACTCATCATCAATGCTCTGTTCTGAGCCACTCGATTCACCATCCACATAAGAGTGACCTGCATTCACATCAAACATGGGCTGATCTACCTTCTCTTTTCCTTTTCGTGATACCTGCATACCACTATTTGCACTGCCTTCAGAAGATTCTCCTGATCTCAATCTGCCTGTCCATGGCGAAGAATGTCAACCACTGCTAGAGGACGCTCCAGGTCCACTAATATCTTGTGACTGCTGCTGTGAATTCTGTGCAACATTACCATTTTGTGCATCTACATTATTAATCACATTTACTGGTTTATACCAGCTACTCATCTCATCAAAAACAACATCTCTGCTCACTGTAAACTTACGAGTAGAAGGGTTATAGCATCTATACCCTTTTTGCTGCAGAGAATAACCAATAAAGATGCACTTCTCAGCTTTTGGATCCAACTTGGATCTCAACTCATCTGGCACATGTACATAGGCAATGCAACCAAAAATTTTCAAATGAGGAATATCTGGTTTCCTACCAGTATACCTCTCCTCTGGAGTCATTCCATGTATTGCTGCAGTGGGAGTCCTGTTCATTATGTAGACTGCTGTAGCAACTACTTCAGCCCAATAAAAATCTGGCAGGTCTTTTTCATTGAGCATGGCACGAGATACCTCTCCAATATGCCTATTTTTTCTTTCTGCAATTCCATTTTGCTGTGGGTTATGACTGCATGAATATTGCTGCTTTATGCCATGCTCCTGCAAGAACCTTGCAAACTCATTTGAGAGGTACTCTCCCCCTCCATCTGACCTTAGGCATTTTATTTGCAGGCCTGTTTCTTTTTCAACCATAGCTTTAAGAGTTTTGAAATGCCCAAAAACTTCACTTTTCTTTTTCATAAAATACACCGAAACTTTTCTGCTATAGTCATCAATAAAAGTGACAAAATAATGACAGCCTCCAAGAGATGCAGCTTTAGTAGTCCACACATCAGAGTGGATTAATTCCAATGGCTTCTTACTCTCTTGAACATGTCTAGGAAATGGTTTCCTTGCATGTTTTCCAAATTGGCAGGCTTCACATACCTTATGCATTTCTGCAACCTTGAATTTAGGCAATCCTGCAACAATATTTTGGGCCTGCATTGATTTAAGTCGCTGTACATTAACATGACCAATGCGTTTATACCAGATATCAATATCTGCAACTACACCAGTCCCATGTGCAAACATTGCTGCACTCAATTCAGACATGTCTGCATCCAATGTAAACATTCTGCCCTTCTTCTTTCCTTTTGCTATCAAGTGACCTTTATTTTTCATATCCTCAACAAAGCATCCATGAGGATTAAATCTGACCTGCAAGCCCTGCTCAACCATTTGACCAACAGAAACCAGATTCTTGGTGATATTCGGGACATGAAATACATCAGACAGGTATTTCTTTTTCCCATCCTGCATAGACAAAGGAATTTTTCCAATCTGCACAATAAGATGTGCAGTATCATCACCAGTCTCCACAAATCTTGGTTTTTCCATTTTCCTTGCATCCTCCATCCATTCTGCATGACTTGTCATGTGGTTTAATGCACCTGAGTCAACATACCATACATCATTGCTTTCTTCTGCACTTGTCACAGAATTGTTCATGTGCTGCACCATAAACAAATGCTCATTTCTGTCATCACCCTGTCTACTAGAAGATGCATAATTTCCTTGTTGCAGTTTCCCATTCATGATGTCATTCTGCTTTTTATAGCAGTCTTTAGCCATATGACCCATTTTACCACAGTAGTAGCATTCAACATTACTGTTTGCATTTTGGCCTCTTTGCCATCCAACACGACCTCTTTGGCTCCCCCTGCCTCTAGAGTTACCATGTCCTCCTCCATAGGACTGGTTTTCTTGAGTTTGCTGCATATTCTGATTTCTACCATGGCCTCCAAATCGGCCTCCTCTACCTCTGCCTCTACCTCTTCCAGCATTTGAGTAGAAGACAGCTTCTTTTGAAGTTCCTCCTGAAGAAGATGCACCACCATTTCTCTGCTCCTCAGAAATTAGAAGAGCAATCAACTCCTCAAAATCAGGAAATCTTTCACGGACGGAAATGGATGTTCGGAACTGTGTATAATCCTTTCCTAGACCATTCAAGGTCACAGAAACTAAATCATCATCTTCCACTGGCGACCCAATGGAAGCAAGTGCATTTGCAATCTTCTTCACCTTCATGTGGTAGTCATTGATGCTCATATTTTCTCTTTGCACATTATGCAACTCTTGCTTGAGCTGCATTTTCCTGGCTTGCATATTTGTGCTATACATTTTTGACAAAGTATCCCATGCCTCCTTTGGCGTACTTGCATCCTGAATATGCACAATCATAGAGTCTGAAATGCTGATAGACAGCTAGTACATAACTTTCCTGGCTCTCTCATGCCATGCTTTAAATGCCTACATTTGCTGTTGATTAGGAACATCAGGAAGAACTGGTTCTTCTTCATTTCCTACAACAAATTCCCAATATCCTTTTCCCATAAGGAAATTCGTCATTCTAAACTTCCATGCTTGGAAGTTGTTTTTGTCAAGCTTTTCAGTGACAATCTGTGAGAGAGAATCAGACGCCATTACAGAACACTGCAAAAAGTTCTGTCACTGCAAAGAACACAGCTTCAGTCTCACAAGGGCTAATCTGCAAAACTGGCGAAAGTGGTTTTTGACCACACAGTCACTTCCTAGTGACGATTTTGCATCAACAGGCAACAAGAATGATCCTGTAACTCCCAATGTCTCTGCACACAAGCATACGATGCAATTTCTACAGTAACTTTTCACCGACCTGTAGAACAGTGGTCGCACAGCATAAAACTGGGCCTTTTCTTGAGTGCATGCAGAAAACTTCCGCCTCCAAAACAGGCCCCGAAATGGCCTCAAATCAAAAAAACTAGATCGCCGAGGGCTAAAGCCCCATCCCGCAGCATATAATGCCCTCTTGCTTCACCGCGAAGGGCGTCTCAACCTGATGTATTGCCTTGGATTCATATATCCAGAGGCTTGAAATTTTCTTTTGACACAAAAGATGTGAGCGAGGTAGCTGAAATTTTAGGTTCAATTCCCGAGCAGGAGAAGAAACTACCGTGTATGGAGAAGTAGATCCAGAATTGTTGACTATTCTCAAATTATTAAGCACATATGCAACCATAAAAACCCTAACTTTGGAGATTTAGGGAAAAACATATAAGTCACAAAAAATTTATGGAGAATGACATTAGTGGTGGGTACTAAATTAGTAGTGGATGAGTTCTGAGGAGAGATAGAGACAACAAATTGAAGCTCGAAACCAACGTGCAAGGGAACAAGCAGCTCAACAGGAGGCTTGGATGTTAGAGAGGCTAGAAAGGGTGAATGCTTTGCTCAATTTGGGAATAGATGTTGTGTCAAGCTCAAATGTGGAGCTACTTGGTCTTAACATATTATTTGATAGAACACCATAATAAGAAAGTGAAGAAGATTCATATCAATGAAACCTGAGACAATGCACTCCTGCACTCTTCGGCTGTGCTGCCTGCAGAGACTTGCTCCCAAAACAGAAAATGAAAGCAACACTGCTCCTCTTACCAGAACACCGCGAGCTTGGCTTACTTTCTTGAGCTCCTTACCACGAACAAGACTCTGATACCATGTCAAGATTGTGGGAGAGAAGGAAGGAGTCTCACTTGTAGCTTTCTTGCTTGCACAATGGGGGAATACACACAAGGGTGGAGGCTGAAAACAATTTTTCTCTTCTTAGTTGTGTAAGCCAAAAGAACTCAAGTACAAAGAAATAGAAGAACCCTATATATGGGTCTCAAAACCAAACTCAACTAACTAAGGTGGCATACAAATTGAGCCACGAACTAGAGTAGATAAGGATAGCTGTCATCTAGCTATTATTCATGGGCGGTGTACCAACCGCATCTGCAACTGACACGTCGGTGACATAAATGCACAACGGTCCCACATAAATGCCGAAGAGTGCAGGAGTGCTCGGTTTCATTGATATGAATCTTCTTTACTTTCTTATTATGGTGTTCTATCAAATAATATGTTAAGACCAAGTAGCTCCACATTTGAGCTTGACACAACATCTATTCCCAAATTGAGCAAAGCATTCACCCTTTCTAGCCTCTCTAACATCCAAGCCTCCTGTTGAGCTGCTTGTTCCCTTGCACGTTGGTTTTGAGCTTCAATTTGTTGTCTCTATCTCTCCTCAGAACTCATCCACTACTAATTTAGTACCCACCACTAATGTCATTCTCCATAAATTTTTTGTGACTTATATGTTTTTCCCTAAATCTCCAAAGTTAGGGTTTTTATGGTTGCATATGTGCTTAATAATTTGAGAATAGTCAACAATTCTGGATCTACTTCTCCATACACGGTAGTTTCTTCTCCTGCTCGGGAATTGAACCTAAAAATTCAGCTACCTCGCTCACATCTTTTGTGTCAAAAGAAAATTTCAAGCCTCTGGATATACGAATCCAAGGCAATACATCAGGTTGAGACGCCCTTCGCGGTGAAGCAAGAGGGCATTATATGCTGTGGGATAGGGCTTTAGCCCTTGGCGACCTAGTTTTTTTGATTTGAGGCCATTTCGGGGCCTGTTTTGGAGGCGGAAGTTTTCTGCACGCACTCAAGAAAAGGCCCAGTTTTATGCTGTGCGACCACTGTTCTACAGGTCGGTGAAAAGTTACTGTAGAAATTGCATCGTATGCTTGTGTGCAGAGACATTGGGAGTTACAGAATCATTCTTGCTGCCTGTTGATGCAAAATCGTCACTAGGAAGTGACTGTGTGGTCAAAAACCACTTTCGCCAGTTTTGCAGATTAGCCCTTGTGAGGCTGAAGCTGTGTTCTTTGCAGTGACAGAACTTTTTGCAGTGTTCTGTAATGGCGTCTAATTCTCTCTCACAGATTGTCACTGAAAAGCTTGACAAAAACAACTTCCAAGCATGGAAGTTTAGAATGACGAATTTCCTTATGGGAAAAGGATATTGGGAATTTGTTGCAGGAAATGAAGAAGAACCAGTTCTTCCTGATGTTCCCAATCAACAGCAAATGCAGGCATTTAAAGCATGGCATGAGAGAGCCAGGAAAGTTATGTACTGGCTGTCTATCAGCATTTCAGACTCTATGATTGTACATATTCAGGATGCAAGTACGCCAAAGGAGGCATGGGATACTTTGTCAAAAATGTATAGCACAAATACGCAAGCCAGGAAAATGCAGCTCAAGCAAGAGTTGCATAATGTGCAAAGAGAAAATATGAGCATCAATGACTACCACATGAACGTGAAGAAGATTGCAGATGCACTTGCTTCCATTGGGTCGCCAGTGGAAGATGATGATTTAGTTTCTGTGACCTTGAATGGTATAGGAAAGGATTATGCACAGTTCCGAACATCCATTTCCGTCCGTGAAAGATTTCCTGATTTTGAGGAGTTGATTGCTCTTCTAATTTCTGAGGAGCAGAGAAATGGTGGTGCATCTTGTTCAGGAGGAACTTCAAAAGAAGCTGTCTTCTACTCAAATGCTAGAAGAGGTAGATGCATATATGGTCAAAGTGATACAGGAACCACAACCCACTTCTTTTGAGCAAGCCATGGGAAAAGAAAAATGGGAGAAAGCCATGGATGAAGAAATGGATGCCTTGGAAGCAAATGCTACATGGGAATTGGTACCTTTGCCTAAAGGTAAGAATGCAATTGGTTGTAAGTGGGTTTATAAGGTGAAGCACAATGCAGATGGTTATGTGAACAGATACAAGGCAAGATTAGTAGTCAAGGGGTATGCACAAACATATGGCATTGACTATGAAGAAACATTCAGTCCGGTTGCAAGGATGGCAACCGTAAGAGCAGTCATTGCTATGGCTGCATCAAAGGGATGGTCTTTACATCAGATGGATGTAAAGAATTCCTTCTTGCATGGTGATTTGCAAGAAGAGGTCTATATGGAGCAGCCACCAGGTTATGTGCATGCTGTTCATCCTGAGTTTGTTTGCAGGTTGAAGAAAGCCTTGTATGGCTTGAAGCAAGCACCTAGAGCATGGTCTGACAAGATAGGACAGTATCTTGTCACTATTGGTTTTCAGATTTTCAAGGCAGATTTCTCACTTTATGTGAGAAAAACAGAGAAAGGTATTATGCTACTTGTCATTTATGTTGATGATTTGATTATGACAGGTGACAGTGATGAAGATATCCTTCATGTGAAAATGCTATTGAAGCAGAAGTTTGAGATGAAGGATTTGGGAGAGCTGCGTTATTTCTTGGGCATTGAGGTGATTAGATCACCAAGTGGGATACAGCTCTTGCAGAGGCAGTATGGATTGGACATGCTGTCCAAATATGGGATGACAGGCTGTAAGCCTATTTCAGTTCCTTTGGAGCAGAATGTGAAGCTGAGCGCAGATGCAGGTGAGCTTCTGGAAGACCCTACTATGTACAGACGCATAGTAGAAAGTTTGATTTATATGACTATTACGAGGTCAGATTTGAGCTATGCTGTCGGATTGGTAAGTCAGTTTATGCAGGCTCCAAGGAAATCGCATTTGGATGCGGCTAGACGCATACTCAGGTATGTGAAGTCCACATTGCAGTATGGACTATTTTATGAGATTGGGGTTCAGATACAGTTGCATGGATACACTGATGCTGATTGGGCTGGTAGTATTTCTGATAGACGATCTACCAGTGGATATGTGTTCTCTTTTGGGAGTGCTGCAGTCACTTGGAGCAGCAAGAAACAGCCTACAATTGCCTTGTCGAGCACAGAGGCTGAGTACAGGGGTGCAGCAATGGCTGCATGTGAGGTAGCTTGGTTGCATAAGCTACTTTATGATATGCATCAGCCTATAGATGGGCCAGTTGTCATTTATTGTGACAACATGAGTAGTATACACTTGGCAAATAACCCAGTCTATCATGCTAGAACAAAGCACATTGAGGTGCATTATCACTATGTGCGGGAGAGGGTTTTACTAGGTCTTAATGATCTAGTTTATGTCAGCACAGAGGATCAGGTACCTGACATATTTACGAAGGCATTGGGCGCAGAGAAGCTGCGCAAGTTCAGAGACCTGCTTGGTGTGCAAGAATTGGGATTGAGCTCGAGGGGGAGTGTTGAGATATCGAGCTCCACTCGTGATACGCCAGGGTGACCGTTGTGCATTTATGTCACCGACGTGTCAGTTGCAGATCGGTTGGTACACCGCCCATGAATAATAGCTAGATGACAGCTATCCTTATCTACTCTAGTTCGTGGCTCAATTTGTATGCCACCTTAGTTAGTTGAGTTTGGTTTTGAGACCAATATATAGGGTTCTTCTATTTCTTTGTACTTGAGTTCTTTTGGCTTACACAACTAAGAAGAGAAAAATTGTTTTCAGCCTCCACCCTTGTGTGTATTCCCCCATTGTGCAAGCAAGAAAGCTACAAGTGAGACTCCTTCCTTCTCTCCCACAATCTTGACAGTTAATCCATTTCTAGAACCTACCCATACAATTTTACGTGTGGCTGATCAAAGGAAAGCGACTCCTTTGGGGTTACTCCTTTTGCAATTTGAAATCTATAATTGCTGGATTAGAATTTCATGTGGATTACCTAGCAATTCACTTATTGTCAAATATCTCTTCATATTCTATGTTGCTAGGTTAACCTTGGTTATTTGACCTTGGTTATGACAAGCAAGGTGCACTCATGATTGGTATAAAGGTTCAATTGTGATTGGTCCTCGGAATGATAGGGTCAAGATACAAGTTATCACAAAAGGATTCTTGAGAGATTCAGAGATGAAGTAGTTAGTGAGATGGATGAAAAATCCAATAGTGAATTCTATGATTCAGGAAGTAGAGAGGACTAGTAACGAAGGGCCTTATGCTTGGTTATTTAAAACACAATGACCAACAAGAGCAGAAAAAGTAGAGGTGAATATTGTGCATCAGCCTAACAAAGCAGAACAAGTGGGTATTGGTGAATATGCTGTTAATTTTTCATCAGATAATGACTGTGATAGAGATATTACTCAATGGTTATCCACCTCAGAAGATACAACCCTAGATTGTTTAATGGTTTCAGCAAAGAAGGATAAATATCCTGAGGATGTAATCCATGATTTTAATGATTTGAATGATTCATTCTTCAAGGCATGTCCTAGATTTTGTAATCCACTGATGACTTAGAAGAGGAGGAGGAGGATGAGACGAGGACATCAGACTTAGACGAAATTTCAATAAGCTCCTTAATAACTATGGAGGAAGTTGATACTATTGAGAATGATCATGATGAGAACCTGAAGAGAGTTTAGTTACAACATTTCCTTATGAGGTAGATGTTCTACCTTTTGGGTTCAAACAACTTTCAATTGTTGCTAAAAGATCTTATTATCATCATCTAGAAAATAAAGAAAGAGAGAGAAGAAACAAGGATAGTTGCAAACCTTTACAAGGGCCGATATTACATGATGATAGAGATAACCCATCTCCAGCTTTAAATAGATTTGTGCAGATTTTTAATGAATGTCATGGTAATTATGATAGGATAATTAGAGAATTAAATGAGGCAATGGAAATAAAATGTGAAGCAATAGTGGTGCGCAAATCGGATGCTGTATGCACGCGTAATGAACGCTGGAAGGTCCCCAAGAACAAAGAACTTTACTAAAACTCATAAAGCAAGAAGAAAGATTTGCACGACATGAAACAAAAAGACAAATCGGGTACAATCTCCCCCCATGCCTTGTGTGAGTGCTCCACAAGGCATGTATTTATAAATTTATTAATCTTCAAGCTCAAAAATAGCCCAATTTACAATTAGCATGCTTTGACTTTTGTGTTTGTTTTTGTCCAAATAAACAATAAATCGGTTGGGCATCCCAAAAATCGGGCTATGCCCAAAATACAATGTCCAATAATGAAATATTTAAATCGAGTACCTATGTGCATACAAAATAATAAATGTTTGTCAAGTGCTTTAATAAATAAGCGCACTTAAATAAATATTAGCACCACGCCTTTAGTGATAAGGGGCATGCCCATCAAAAATGATAATTTATTCTAGGTAATCTAATTACACACCATCACCCGGTGCTTCCCAATGCCATCGCTGATTGCTCTACACATCAACTGAAGCATTCACAATTGCTAGAAAATAATAAAATTAAACCTACAAAAGTGAATACCTAGCAGTCTTCAACTACAAAATAAATGAATAGGTTGAAACTCTGTCCTAACTTTAATTTAATACGAGTGCACTCTAAACTCATAAACGTCCATTCATTTAAATATGTATTTTATAAAATCACCTACTGTGGAATCACCCACGTGCACATTAAATTAATCTGATGCCCGAAAAGGACAGGTGTCCCAGTCAACTTCTCGCACAAGGAGTCCACCTTGTGTACGAGCCCAGGAAAATAAATATAGTTTTACGGAATCCATCAAAAACCTTATGGAAACCACTGTGGTCTCATGGAATCCACCATGGAATATTCCTCATGGCATCATATCCTTAGGATGGGATATCAATTGTCCTCAATTGCTATTAGCTCAATGTGGAGCGAGCACTGAGGGGTAAGCACTTAGGTCGCGAGTGTGCATCCATTGGGCTTCTTCAACATGATGATTTTTAAACTTAACCAAATATCTAGAATCTCTACGGCCAGTTCTAGTGGTCATAAATTCAGTGTCTAGAATAATTTTAGGTCCAAGGATTTCAGTTTCTTCTTCTAACATAGGAGGGTTTTCATAGACAGGGTGGACAAGTAATTGGCCTCTAAAAGGTCGTAACAAACTGATAAGAAAAGTATTATGGATTTTCCAATGTTGAGGTAGTTCTAATTTGAATGCATCATCATTGATCTTGTGAATTATTTTGAAAGGTCCATAAAATCTAGGTGCTAATTTAACAACAGGGTGTTTCTCAACACTTTGCAATATTCTCTTTTCAATGCGTAGCCAAACATAATCATTAACATTGAAACTCATGGCTTTTCTTTTCTTATTAGCTTGTTTGGTGTATGATTGCTGGGCTTTTGCAATCGTATCTTTAACTTCAACAGAAATAGTAGCATGCGTATTGGCAATATCATCAACAGATTTAACTATGTTTGACAATGATGTAATAGGGGTAGGCAATCTATCTCCATAAATGATTTCAAAAGGTGATTTTTGTGTAGTTGTGTGTGGTGTATTATTGTATGCAAATTGAAGTAGATGTAAGTGTGTGTCACATGTTTATGGTTTTGAAATTGTGTATGCATGCAAAAGATCTAGAATTGTACTATTAGTAGCTTCTGTTTGCCTATTGGTTTCAGGATGAAATGCAGATGAGAAATCAATCTTAGTACCTAAATTAGCAAAAAAAAAAGTTGTCCAAAAATTATTGCAAAATCTAGAATCACGATTAGAAATAATAACTTTTGGCAAACCATGGTTAGTGAAAATAGTTTTAAAAAACAATTGTGCAGCTTGAGATGCAGTTAAAGTTTTCTTGCATGGTAGGAAATATGCTTGTTTGCTAAATTGATCTACGATAGTCCAAATCATATAATGATTAGCTTGTGTGTTAGGCAAACCACTTATAAAATCCATTGAAATATGTTCCCATGGTCGTTCAAGAATTGGTAAAGGCATTAACAAACCATATTGCTTGCCATGGTGTCGCTTGACTCTTTGACAAATTAAACACTCAAAAATAAAGTTAGAAACATCAGATTTCATTTGTGTCTAGTAAAAATCTTCAACCAATATTCTTAAAGTAGAAATAATACCTCTACGGCCTTGATATGGAGGACAATGAATTTCGTGCAACACAAATGATCTAAATGAAACAATGAAACACAATCTTTTCTCATAAAACATAAATCCATCAGAATAAGACAAAGAATCAATTGGAATCCAGTTATTAGCAACTATTTTATTCCAATCAGCTTGAAAACTGGGGTCATGATCATAGGTATCCTTTAGGAATAAGGGAATCAAAAGATATAACGAAAATATTATGGATACTTGGTCTTCGACTCAATGCATCAGCAACAACATTCTCTCTTTCGGGTTGATATTGGATAAGTGGATGAAAACTTTAAATAAAAGCAGCCCATTTAATATGACAGTCAGATATTTATGGCTAATTAAGAAGATGTTTGATACTTTGTTGGTCATTTTTTATCATAAATTCGGATCCCATTAGATAGTGTTTCCATTTACGTAAGGCTTGAACTATATTTAACAATTCCTTACCATAGGTAGAATAATTCAACTTAGAAGGTTTAAGTTTGCAACTAGAATAGGCTATGGGATGTGAATCTTGCATAAGGACAGCTCCTATTCTTGATCCGCTAGCATCAATGACTGCTAGAAAGAATGGTCTATTAAAATTAGGTAATTATAAAACATGTACATGTGTTAAAACATGTTTCAATAAAGCAAAATAATTTTGCTGATTATGAGACCAATGATATACAATACATTTCTTTAACAATTTTGTCAAAGGTAATGCAAGCAATGAAATGTTTTTTACAAATTTTCTATAAAAGCTGGCAAGACCTAAGAAAGAACGTAACTCATGCACATTTTTAGGGATTGGCCAATTCAAAATTACTTCTATATTTTTAAGATCAACTTAAGTACCATCAGAAGAAACAATTTGACCTAAGTATTCAATTTGAGTTTAGAAAAATTCACTCTTGTCAGGGCTAGTATATAATTGATTCTCTTTCAACAATTTGAAAACCAAAGATAGATGTTCACAATGTTCATTCTCATTCTTATTGAAAACCAATATATCATCAAAGAAAACAATGACACAATGTTGATACTTAAAAAATATACGATTCATCATATGACTGAATGTAGCTGGGGCACTAATCAAAACCAAAAGGCATAACAAGGAATTCATAATGACCAAATTGAGTTATAAATGTAGTCTGGAAAATGTCATGTGTATCCAATTGTACTTGATGATATCCAGATTGGAGATCTATCATGCTAAAAATAGTGGCTCCTTGTAGTGTATCCATGAGGTCGTCTTCCCTAGAGATCAGATATCTATTCTTAGCAGTAATCTTGTTTAGGGCACGATAGTCAATGCACATCCTATAAATATTATTTTTCTTCTTGGCTAATAGGACAAGTGCACCAAAAGGAGAACTACTGGGCCTAATGAGTCCTCGGGTTGACAGTTCTTCAACTTGTACTTGAATTTCTTTTTGCTCAATCTGATTGTGTCTATAAGGTGCTTTACATGGTGGTTGAGAACTTGGGATTAAGTCTATTTTATGATCTTCAAGACGTGTAGGTGGTAAACCAGGGGGTAAATCAACAGCAAAATAATCTTTAAATTGTGAAAGAAATTGTGCATGCCTAGGATGCATTTGATTTTCCTTAGCTTCAATTTCATTTGCCCATACTAAGTATGATTTACTACATTTTCTCATTACATGTTTAGCGTGTGTGTGACTAAGCAAGAGAAAATTATCAAAGGTGTGTGTTTCATGTAATGTAATTTGTTTTTCGCTAGAATGAATTTTCATGGAATGTGTGGGATAATCTATGTCGGGATTATATTTGCGACGCCAAGGCATTCCTAAAATAATGTCACTAGCTTGCAAAGGCACAACCAAGAAATTTATGCGCTCAACATCATCACCAATTTTAATTTCTAAATCATGAACTTCTTGTGTATCATTATATCTAGTGCCTAAGAATGTACCCTTTATGCGAAAATGAGTTAGAACAATAGGTAAATTCAATTCTTTTACCAACTTTGCATAAATAAAATCATGTGTGCTCCCATCATCATGGAAAACAATATTTTCTTAACTATGCACAAAACACTTCATTATTAATAATGAATGAGGATTTGGCAAACATGGTAAAATATCTGAAGTAGTACCAATATCATAATAATCTTCTGTGAAATCTAGCATATCTTCATGGTCTTCGCTTTCAGTCGCTCCCAAGTAATTGATTTGAACAGTTGGATTCTTGGATTGACAGTTCACCGCTAAGTGTCCAGGTTGATGACACTTGTAGAAAACTATAGACTTTGCTTTGGAAACATTATTGATAATGCTTGGAAATTTGGGTATGTTGAGATTTGGCTGGAGAGAAGGCTTAGGGTTTGGATTTGTGTTTGATGGTAAAGCAAGGGTTTGAGTCCAGGGCTTATGGAAAGAAGAAGGAAAAAAGTGATTTTGAATGAATCTTTGAAAGTTAGAATTAAATTGCTTTGTACCAAAGTTATTGTTAGTTGGAAATTGTTGCAGTCACTTTTCTCGTCTATGAATTTAATCTTCAGCATCATGGGCTAAAGAAATCGCATCCTCCAAAGTCTTTGGCTTGAACATGTTTACTTTTGCATAGAAGTGACCAAGAAAACCGGACATATACTTGCACTTGTGGATCGCCTCAAGAGCATCTTCAAGCATTTGAAGCTGTATTAAGAGCTCCAGAAACACTCAGTGTATTATGAAATGGATTCACGATCTCTTTGTTGCAAAAGATCCCACTGTTTGATTGCTTTTTCATGGAATTGAGGTGGAAGAAAATTCTGCAAAATTTTCTTTTGAAAGGCCTTCCAGGTAGTAGGACAATCAATACTCTTGCAGACAACAGTCCACCATAACGATGCTTTGTCTACTAGACGATTTAGTGATGCATTTGAGTTTATCTTTTTCAGCATATTGGTCTTCATGGAAATAACCATTAAACTGACTGATAAAAGCGAGAATAGTTTTTCCGTCACATTGTCCATTAAAAGTATGGAATTTGAAATTTCTTTTACTTATCTTGGCTTCTTTCTTGAGAGACTATGCTTCGAGTGTTACGGCAATGGTACGCCGAATCACATCTTCGGGTTGCGCTCCATCTTGATCAACAATGGATTGTTGAAGTGTAGCCAGTTGTGCTTGCAAAGTTTGACGTGCTCTTCGTTCCTCTTGAAGTTGCATCATAATTAGGTTCAATTTTTTCTCCATGGTTGATTCCGGCAAATCACCTTCGGCAATAAAATCTTCCATGTTTTGATCAGACATCCTACAAAATCTCAAACAACCTCACACACTCGAAATCTCGTTAGAGGGATGAGAATAGCTCAAATTTGGGTTTACAAGGCTTGTTTTTTTAAAAAAAATGGCTTTTTGCAATCTTGCTTCTTTTGCGGGTACGATAATTGATGACGGTCTTCTTCCAAGTGGAAAATAGATTGTGTGTGACAGCCTGCTTGTTGGGAATTGACTCTATCAAGGTTAAAGTGTGAACAGAGGCTTGTTGAAGCTTGAAGGCTAGTTTGAGAGTATGATAATAGGAATAGCTACTATGTAGGAGATTTAGGATTGAAATTTTTAAGCCTTAGTAAGGCTTAAGACCTTTAAGCTTTAGATTAAAAAGCTTAACTTAATCATTTGTTGAACGACAAGATGGCGACACCTTTTTGATGACGTCAACGTCCTGTAGTTCATTCAGCCACCACACGGATGATTGGATTGTGATGAGCTTAAGCTTTTTCTTAAGCTTATTAACCTTATGAAACTCCAAACTCTTGGAAAATTTCTTCTCTACTTCTCTAAGAAAAACATCTTGATAAAGGAGCTTGGGAAGTGGTCCTTAGTCGCCTAGAAGTGGTCCTTCGTGATTTGATACAATAGTAGGGGGTTCTTCACCGCTAAGAATACGTTGGTATTGACGGTTTGTCGCAAGACTGCATGTAGAGCCCGTTCGTTCCAGGAACTTTGCCTTTGTGCGAGAGATGGTAAGCGATTGGAAGCCCTTGATCTCAGCTTTGCTGTGATACCATTGCTGTGCAAATCGGATGCTGTATGTGCTCATAGTGAATGCCGGAAGGTCCCCAAGAACAAAGAACTCTACTAAAACTCATAAGTAAGAAGAAAGATTTACACGACATGAGACAAAAAGACAAATTGGGTACAATCTCCCCCCATGCCTTGTGTGTTACAAATTTATTAATCTCCAAGCTCAAAAATAGCCCAACTTACAACTAGCATGCTTGGCTTTTGTGTTTGCTTTTATCCAAATAAAGAATAAATTGGTCGAGCATCCCAAACATCGGGCTCTACCCAAATACAATGTCCAATAATGAAATATTTAAACCAAGTACCTATGCGCATACAAAATAATAAATGTTTGTCAAGTGCTTTAATAAATAAGCACATCTAAATAAATATTAACGCCACATCTTTAGTGATAAGGCACGCACCCATAAAAATTGATAATTTCTTTTAGGTAATCTGAATACATGCCATCGCTCGGTGCTTCCCAATGCCACTTCTGCCTGCTCTACACATCAACTAAAGCATTCACAATTGTTAGAAAATAATAAAATTAAACTGACAAAAGTGAATACCTAGTAGTCTTCAGCTACAAAATAAATAAATAGTTTGGAACTCTGTCCTAACCTTAATTTAATATGAGTGCACTCTAAACTCATAAACATCCATTAATTTAAATATTTATTTTGTGGAATCACCCGCTATGAAATCACCCACGTGTACATTAAATTAATATGACGTCCAAAAAGGGCAGGTGTCCCTATCAACTTCTCGGACAAGGAATCCGCCTTGTGTATGAATCCCGGAAAATAAATATAGTTTTACGAAATCCACCACAAAACCTCATTGAATCCACCGTGGAATAAAAAACTCACGAAATCCACCATGGTCTCATGGAATCCATCGTGGAATATGCCTCCAGGCATCAAGCAATGACAGCTATGAATGAAGTAATGAAGAAAATTGCCGAGTTACAAAAACAAAAGTCACAATTCCAATTTAGAGAGAGGCAATATCTATAAGAAATTTCACTTCTTGAGATGTATTTAGAAGAGCAAGAATCGAGATTAAATAATAATGTGTAGCAAATGGAACAAATATCACCTATCCCTAAGAAATGCTCATTTGAATGTGAGAAAACAAATGAATTTTATAAAAGAAGTAAATCTCTAACTACTTCTAGAATTGGATTGCAAGAGAAAAATTCTACTATCACTCCTTGGCTATATCATTCCCTTAAGTGCTCGCTAAGCAATAGGCAAAAGCTTTATCATTATCCTAAAGGTTAATTAGGGGGATATCATAAAATGTAATTGAAATCAAGCAAAGCTTGCCTTCCAAGTATATGTGAGATAGTATTACCCCATTCCAAACAAAGAGTAATGGATTTTATTGTTTATGGGGATGGAGTTGAACCAGAGCTTAGAGGGTTTGGACCTCTAGCACCTAAGGACTTTTGAGAGCTAAAACGGGTTATACATTATTTAGGGTGTTGGATTCAAGGTGAGGAAGATGAAGATTTACATTCATTGATCCTTAATCTTAGCAATACTCAATGGTCTTGGGATTTGAATGATCAAGAATGTTTGGAAAATCAAACTAGAGTTTTACATCGTTATCATTAAATACTACATGATCAATTTCCATGTGATCAATAGCATATTTCTTAGATAATAGGCTCTACAAATACCACATTCACAATAAAGTATAATAGAAATTTGAAGTCTATTTTGCATGGCTTGAGCAAAAGACAAGGAATTTATATCAATAAGCTATTAATTGATATATTGGATGTCTATACGATAGAAATGACTGAGGGTACTCGAGATAATTTAGCTATTGCATCTTATCTGGCTTTACCCTTGGTACACTTTGTGAATGCAATGGAAGAAGAACCAGAACCTAGTACCAAGCATAGTCTTCTTAAAAATGTATAAATGGAAACATCAAAAGATGTGCCCACGATCAAGCACAAAAAATAGCCTCTTTGTTTATTGAAGAGTTTCATGTGGAAGTAGTTAAAATAGAAAAGGAACAAGGGAAATATTTAAATATGGGAGCTCAATTGGAATCCCAAGATCAAGAGAGATTTGAAGAAGTATTACGAGCAGATGTTGGAGGATTTGCTTAGTCTTATACTAACTTTAAGGGTATTAAAGTTGAACTTTGTTAGCATTATATTGATTTGGAACCCGGCACACAACCTGTATGTCAACATCAATGACAAACAATTCTTGTGTATGCAAATTTGGTCAAAGTTGAGATTACTAACCTTCTTGATGTGGGATTTATATATCCTATTGCATATAGTGAATGAGTATTTCCTATTGTGGTAGTATCAAAGAATAGCAAGAAAATACGCATTTATGTTGATTATAGAAAGCTTAATAGTAAAACACACAAATATCATTTTCCTTTTCCATTTACAGATCAAGTAGTGGATAAGGTTGCAAGCCATGAGCTATATTCTTTTATGGATGGTTTTAGTAGCTATAATCAAGTGTTAATTCATCCTGAAGATCAAGCTAAAACCACTTTCAATGTGGAATGGGTTACATTCACTTATAAGGTGATGCCTTTTGGCTTATGCAATACACCTGCAACATTCAAAAGGGTTATGATTGCAGCTTACCAAGACTTTCTTCGATAGTGGATGGCAATTTTTCTATAAGACTTTTGTGTCTATGGGACAATAAAAGAAATGCCTAATCAATTGGCGCAAGTGTTTGAACGTAGTGATGAGGTAGGTATATCATTAAATCCCGATAAATGTATTTTTGGAGTTCCAAAAGAAATATTGTTGGGGCATATAGTTTCTAAGGAAGGAATTGCTATGGATCCGGCTAAAGTTGCCAAGATTCCTGTGCTTCCACCACCAGCATTTGTCCTTATCAGTTATGCTATTTTAGAAATAACATTTCTAGTAGAAAAGTAGTGTGGCATTTTGTTTCCTTGAGAGATTATTATTGCTTATCAGCTCTAGAATGCTTTTTCCTAGTTGGTATGCTACATGCATTGGATGCAGGTATGTTAGGCACTCTAGTGGGGAGAGTGAGCAAGGGGGAATGCTAGTTTGCACAAGTTCTTATACAACTTATTTGAAAGATTTTTCTTGTTTAATTTACAATAAAACACAAGTCAGTATTTCTATACCTTTTTAGTGTCTACTAGTCTTCTATGTGTTGTTTTGCAAATCTTGTAGATGTGCTCGCAAGGACGCTTCGCAATTAACTGGAGGAGACTAGTTTTTCTTTTTGAAGCTACATAGCGGTGTTCTTGGTAGCTGTCTTCGTGATGTTTGTGATATAGCTGTGCTTGTGAGGACACTTCGCAATTAAGCGAGGGAGAAATGACAACACCTTGAAACATCTTAATAATTGCCAACATTTTTAACAAAATTGTATACATTTGAGATACAATTACCATCTTTTTACATTAATTTAATGCAAATATAGTGTTCATAGTTGTTGTCTTCGGAGGGCCGGGGTCCAGTAGTCCAGCAAGAGGAAAAAGAAGTATGTTACCTTGAGCATAGTGTCTTAGGGCTTGTAGCAGGGAGAAAGGGGGGCTATCGCTAATCTTTGTAATAATGATAAGTTGTAAGGCAAATTAAAGGAAGAGAGAAGGATTAGAGCTTTTCTAAGTATGGTCGCTAGTGCATTTAGGGATTTGATACAAGTATCTAAAGATTATTCTCAATATGACATAAAAAGTTTGGTTAAAAAGAACTCTTAGTGCAAGTTCTATCTATCAAGCATGATTAAGAAAATTACATCTTGATTATGAGTATAATGCTTGAGCAGTTGTTTAATACCTCTGCCTTACCGCTTGACCGCATTTTACATACACTACATGATTGGCACATAAGTTGCTAAGATTGAACGGGGATTTTAAGTATTAACAAGTGCTCAAAATGATATTGAGAGAAAGTGACAAAAATGACTCATCAATAGGTGAGATGGGACTCCTATCCTTTCCTTAAAAAGATTATTCATTTGAAATGACAAAACCTTATAGTGATGAGCTAAGTAACTAGAATAAAAAGAAAATATTAAAAAAAGAAACGAAAATAAAGAAAGAAAAAAATAATGAAAGGTTGTTGTATGCCGCGGGAAAGGAGAGAAACCATGAGATCTTGGCAGGCGTGATCAAGATTGGGGCAAGCATAATTTGAAAAAAATACACAGAGAAATGATGAGTAGAGAGGGAGAGAGAGAGATATCAATGTGGGAGTCGAAGTAGAGAAGGCAGAGCTAATTGGAATCCATAATCATCATGGACATTGCCATAGCTAAACAAGAAGCTATGATCATTGATGGAGTAGAAAGGGGGTGCATGCTCTTGAGGGGCACCATCTATAGGGCCACGATAGATGGAGAGAGAAATGATTATCTCTAATGGCTTATCTTGATCATAATAACCTTCATTGTCATTCTTCTATGTTGTTGTAGCTATCCTTCTTCCATCGCCATGCCTTTACCCCTTACCATCAATATGGAACCTCAATATACATAAGCAAACTAAAGTGGCAGGCTAGGAGAAGAATTTCCTAGCTTCCAATTGCCTAGCTTTGCATATAGTTTGGTGCATAGATGGCCAAGATCTCCAATTAGTCTCCTCTTCATTTATCATCGCCGAAGAAGCCATGGTTATTTCTATTAAACTTTTAATTAAAGCTTAATATTTAAAGTCATAAGGAGCATTCATATCGCAATAAGTCAATCGACAAATGGGGAGTGTCATGGATGAGGAAAGTGAAGAGCTTGCTGTTCAAGATGATCAGGTAGACAGAATTTTTTGACTAGACTATGGGTCACGCACTTCCAAAGACGTGATTATGATCTGCTTATTATCACATAAATGTCTCATTTCGTTTAACAAAAATAAATGGTATAAAGTAGACATTTTCTCAATTAAACATTTTTATACAATGTCTCAAAGCTTGATTTCCCACTTTAATGGTTGGTAATATTTATTTATGTCTAATTTATTTTTTAAAGAGTAAAAAACACTAAAAAATCTTGAGAATATTTATTAAATGAAATAGTTTTCTAATGAAATTTATACCATGAAAAGTTTACTCTTTTTTTTGGAGAATTTTCAAAGATGGTTTAATATGTTCCAAAATTCAAAATGTGATTATTTGGAGTAAAAATAAGAGTTTTTATTGATAGAAAATTATATTTTCATATTAGAAAATCATGATATTTCATGGAGAAATCAAAAATACCATTTCTAAGTTTTGTGAATTTTCTAAAATTTTTGAGAAAAAAATAAATTTAATGATATTTTCTAAAGCAATACTAACATGAAACATTACGTTTACGAATTTATACAAAACAAGAATATATGCACTATATTGATTTATATCACATGGGGGCAAGGGAAGTGTATGAGTATTCTTGATCAACATTATTCTTTGTAAATTTTCTATGAATTATAAAAAATAATTAATAAGAAATAATTACTATCGAAAAATTAAATATAAAAAATCTTAAACAACACTAAAATTCCCAGTTGGTTAACATGATGACATAAGGGAAGGCCTCAATATCTATGCTATAATTCTACATTTTATTTATATGAATATGGTTTGGTTGATTTAGTAAATAAAGTATAGAGGGCCACCAGAGTAATTTATTAATTAAGGGGAGACATTGGGTTTAAAATGAATTGTGTATGTGGATGCGTAAGGGTGTGGAAAGAACTTGTTTTTATCATGATTGATGTTTAGTTTAACGAGAGGAGAGAATGATATTTTTATCAAAAAATGAGAATGATGTAATTATTTAAACATTAAAGAGCAACAACGGATTACACAATACGAAGACGATTTGTGCTTTAAAATTGGGAATTAAAGCTTAGTGTTTGTGGAACATTAGTTGATTTTCTTTGAATGTTTGTTAAACAAATAAAGAAAAGAAATTAATTGTATAAAAGTTGGAGAATAAAACAATTAAAATGAACTTAAACAGAGATGTATTGATAGATCCATTAGATCTATATTATGAAACCAATCTTATTAAAGTTAAACAAATTTCCTGGATAAATCATTGTCATGCCACTACGCGGACATAGTGTGAAAAACTCTAGAGTGCATCTCATTCAGCTTTCTTATTGATCTAGAGAGTCAATGCCATATTAGTCATTAGTGTCAGTGTCAGTAGTGTGGATGGTTTGAAAATACTAGATTTTTGGACAAGTTTAATCTATTTTTTATATTTTAGATATTATTTCTTGTAAATATCCAAAAGCTGTAGACAACTTCTAGAACAAGATGATATGTAAAAAAAAGCAAGTGGCTTTCAGCCATTTTTGGGGGATTTTATGCAAAAAGAAGGATTAGTGAAATCGCATGACACGCAATCGCAGTTTATAAGCAGCAAACAACACTAGGAAATTGGGAGAAGAAGGAGTGATCTGGGAAAATTCTTACCATGTGTCCTGATGTTTTATCCCCCTTTCAGAGCCAACAGAAGCATCAAATTGGTGATTTGAGCAGCAAAGAGGAAGCTATTTTTTAATGCACTTTTTTGGTCTACAAGAGATTTATATTCTCAGGATGTAGAAATGAATTAACAGGCTTCACCTCTATGAGTATTCTTCTACATCTTCTATTTCTTTAAACCCCTTATCTTCTATCTAGTTCTCTTCTTGAATCTCTCTTCACCCTATTGTCTGTTACCCTCATGGTAGAATTTCGACCCCAAATGCTTCAACAGTGGTAAACTCGAGATGATGTGAAAGTCGACAACAAGTGTGTAAAGATGAGGGATTCTGCAGGTTCAAGTGGTGGTGATGCTTTACAACAGATGATTGCTTTGTTGCAGCAACAACAACAATGGCAGTTGTTATTACAACATCAGATGCAAACTAGGCAAGAAGTAGAAAGAATTGATTCCTTAGCAATGAATGCATTGCAGGCACTGGGACAGGAATTGAAGCAGCTTAAGGGTCAAAATATTTTGGCCTTCGTCCGGTTGCATGAAGAAAAGATGTTATTTCATAGGGTACTGCACCATACATGGAGTTGGTATTTCTCCCGTTTGGCCATGCATGCATTGCATGATCGGATTGATGAGTTACATAAAAGAGATGCTGATTGGTAGCTTTTAAGAAAGCTTTGAGAGAAGAGTTTTTCTTGGAAGATGCACGATTTGTAACTAAATAGACATTTACAGATTAGATTGAAAAGCCCAATAAAGGGTTGGCTGCTACAGCTTTGCTCCATGAAAGTCAGTATGCACATTTGGATGCCGATGTAGCAATCATTAGAGAGTTAGAAAATTAATTTATTTTTTGAAGGCTGTAGATCATGTCTTGTAGGAGAAGTTGATTGATCGTTTAGAATATGCCTCTTTTGAAACATGGCTAAAATCAGATTGGGCTGATGTAACTGAGGCAATTCATATGTTGGTAAAGAGAGAGCGAATGAAATTAAGATGGGATATAGGAACCACACCTGCCGGTGCTCACAAGGGGCTAAAATTGTAGCCAAGGTTTGTGTGGCTATGGCAGAACAATTGGCTATACCTATTGGTACTTCTCTTAAAGGTGATACTGTGGATGAATTAATCAAAGGCATGTGTGATTTGAGGCTGAATTTGACAGAAATCTATGCAAGGGTTGAAAATTTAGATGTTAAGGTAGAAGAGAAGAGTCGGGCAACAGCCTAAAGACCGTACAAAGAAGATACAAGAGGAGATGCATTTGGTGTGACATTTTACAGCATGAAAAGTGAGATTGTATAGCCTATCGTGAAGCAGAAGCGAAGAGGTTAGTATTTTAGAAAGATGGAAAAAATGCAACAGAAACTGGTCTTCCAATAGAGCCAAATTTTAAAAATGGTGGCATGCAGAAGAGGTTGGAAGAGATGGCAGTAAGGATAGCATTTGTTGCCATAGATGCAGCCACAGATGCATGGGTTGAGAATTGAAAGGACTGAAGAAGCTCGAAAAGGAGGCATGGCTAAAGGGAAATCTGTGTTTGGATGCAAGCATTAGATTGCATGGCAAAGGTAAAACAACAAAGTCTAAATCGGCTGACGCAAGTTAGAGTATACGAGGGAGAATAGAATGGAGAGCACCAGTGGATTCATTTTCAACCTATGATTATTTGGTTGAGGTTCATAATCAAGCAGCTAATGTGGAAGAAAAGAGAAAAAGAGATGAGAACAGTGCTAGTCCTTTCTCTTCATGCCCATCTAAATGCATAACATGAAGTAAAATGGAGCAACAGAAAGAGGTTGAAAAAGCCATACCTGAGCATGTTATGGAGGATGCATCTCAAGAGAAGAAACAAGAAGGGAATAAAAGAGGCAAGCAACCTAGTTACAGGTTACAATCGGATCTTGAGACTACCATAGACCTTAAAAAGGTCATGGAAGATAGCATACTTGGTCGTAGAGTGGAATTCACACTCGGCAAAGTTCTTGGAATTGCAAAGCGTGAATTCATGATGCAACCATTGATATCCTGAAATGAAAAAGATAGTTTGATGGTGAAGTTTTGTAAGCATGGTTGACAAAGACATAGAGAAACAATTTCAAAGGGAATATGATGATGCATGTAATGTTAATTTGGAGTAGGCTGATGTTGAAAATTGATTAAATGGGAGTGTGGATAGCAAGTTTGTGGCTAAAATTGGTATTATGGGTAGCAGTAAGCATAGAGAGAAGGCTATGTATAATGGGGATATCCATCAACAAGTACATGAAGAAGAAGATGCTCATTTTATTCCAAACAATCATTATTCACGAACGCATTGGGCTCGTGCTACGACATAGACAATTGCTAAAGTGGAAGAAAGAGAGATGTCTTGCATAGCTCTCTTGGATCATGGTTTTGAAATCAATGTTATCGCACACAGCTTGTATAAGAATGGAGGTTGGCCGATTGATGTAGATTCGGGATGGCACATGCGGGCACCAAAAAATTCATTAGGGGATCTTTATGTGGCTTGTTCGAATGTACCCGTGACTATTGGAGATGTTAGGGATGAATATATTTTTTGTGTGCAAGATTCATATAGTTATCCAGTGATTTTGGAGAGACCCTATATTTCAGAATCAAGGCGCGAAACAAAAGCCTTGGATGATGGTTCTTCATATGGTTGGGTTCAGAGTAAAGATAATACAAAGACGGTACAATTTCTCATTGTTTGTGTGGATCAACCTCACAAACGGGATAAGCTGCGAGATAATCCTATACCACTTAATGCACGAGAGTTTAAGGGTTTTTAGATAGCACTACTATAAGTGGAGGCTATAGAAGTGCCGCTAGGAAGATAATTATGCCTCAAAAACTATGTTTGTGTCTGGATTGAAGGAACGGACATCGTGTAGTCTTGGCAATTTTAAGAATATTTTAGCCATGTGTAAGGCTAAAGATAAATATGTAGGATGGGCCGAAAAAGAGTTGAAGACATATGGTTTGATGGTTGCAAATGAATGTATTTTAGGTCTGTTTTTAGGGCTAGTTGATGTTGATACCATGACTGATTTTTTTGCAGCAATCAATGCTGAAAACATGGGAAAAAAAAAGGTTATTTATGTTGACACTTTAGAGATGTATGAACTCATTCAAGAGTTTTCTAAGCATGAATGTTATGGGCTACAAAACAAGGCTGAAGCAAGGGTGGATACAAAGTACAAAACAGTTGCAAAGAAGGTTAAGCCTATGGCTTTGCCTTTACCACCTGAAAGTGATGGGTTGACTGAAAAAGTGTCTCAATAGCCTAGTTTACGGGATCCACATGGAGTAGGACATAAATTTACAACTAAAAATTTACAAGAGCTGAAAATGGGTGATACAACCTTCCTTTTGCCTGTAGAAAGAGCTTGTTTCTTGCAGATGTTGGCAAGGCATGGGAAAGCCTTTGCATTTCAGCTAGATGAAATTGGATGTGTTGATCCAACCATACTTGCGCCTATGGTGATCTTTACAGTACCTCATGTGCCATGGAATTTAAAGTCTATTCTAGTGCCTTGGGTATATTTGCCTAAGCTGCTAAAGCTTTTGAACGAGAAGATTAAAATGTGGATTTTGGAGCCTTCTTTAGCTCCATATTCAAATCAGTGGTTTATTGTTCCAAAGAAGAATGGTGCTTTGAGGTTTATATAGGATTTACAACCAATTAATAAAATCACCATAAGAAATGTAGGATCACGCCCAATAGTGGATGAATACGCAGAAGCATTTGCAGACAAGGCAATTTACTCTATGGGCGATTTATATTCAAGATATGGTCAGTTCGAGCTTGCATTGGAAAGCTGGGATATCACTACCATACATGAAGACACCACTTGGATTGGTTAGGATGTATATGCTTCCACAGAAAGCAACCAATTCAGTGGCACATATGATGAATGCTATGCATAAAGTTTTGAGGGAGTATATTCCTCAATTGGCCTTACCCTTTCTTGATGATGTGCTGATAAAAGGAAGTGATATCTATGAGAAGAATGAAGAGTTGTATGAGCATGGATGTAGAAAATTTTTGGCTAATCAAATTGTTGATTGTGACAGGATTTTGAGCCGTCTTGAAGAAGTATATTTGACTCTGTCAGGAGAAAATTTGGTTTTTGGAGTGGAGGAAGTATTAGTTGTTGGGGGCACATGTGTGGACCATATAAGAGAAAGCCCTCACCAGTAAAGATTGATGCCATAAGTAGGATGCGGGAGACATGTTTGAATGTATCCAAGGTGAGAAGATTTTTGGGTGCATGTGTCTTTTATTTGATATGGATTCCGTATTTTTCTTGGTGGGGTAAATAGCATACGAAGGCAGTTCAAAAGTTAAAGAGCTTATTGATTTCAACCCCAACACTAAAGAGAGCTATTATGAGAATGGGTAGCCTATTATTCTCACCATAGATACAAGCCCAATTGGCATTAGTTGGGTAGTGGGTTAGGATGATGCTGATGGGAATATGTATGCCATTCGGTTTGGAGCAAAGGTCCTCAATGAATGGCAATGGCGGTATTCTCAAGTCAAAAGAGAGCTTCGGAGTGTATGATAGCCCTTAAATGTGATAGGGAGTATTTTATGGGAGCTCACGTAGTGGTAGAGACTGATTGTTTACCTCTATTGGGCATGATAGTAAATTTCTCAACTCCCGATATTGCCATGTTACGGTGGATTGCATATATAAAGTCACTTAACCCTGATTTTCAGTATATTGTAGGTAGAAAAAACCTCATGGCTGACATCCTTTCACAATCAAGATTTGAAGATGAAGAGGAGATGATGGAAGATGAAGAGAATGATGTGATAGGTGTTGAAAACGACTTTATGACAGTAGGGAATGAGTATGCAGCTGTTGTTACTAAAGGTATAACTATTATAATAGGGATTTCAGCAGTAAGAAAATAGCTAATAGCCATGTAGAAGAGATAGGCAATAGAGAGAAAGCATCATCAGTGTTATGCTTCAATGAGAACACAATTTTTGAAAAAGTTGTATGAGGATGATTGGATGAAAATAGGCCAACATCTCAGCCTCATGACAAAGAAGGCTGAGTGGTCTAAAGTTGAATTCAAAAGGATTAAAAGAAAATACTATGGGTTTTTCTTGAAAGATGCATATTTATGGAAGCATGCAAAGAAAAAGAGAGGAGCTCCAATATATGTACTGGGAGATATGGCTTCTCAACAATAGGTGATGTAGGAGTTTCATGAAAGCTTATGGGCTGGACATAGAGGAGCTTGGGGCACATTTTCCAAGATCAAAGAGAAGTATTTTGGTGGCAAAACATGTATAAATATGTGGAGCATTATGTGGAATCATGCAATGTCTGTCAGATGTATTCCATGGTAAAGCATAGAGATGGGTTGGAACCGACCTATCCATTGTCTATGCAGTACAAATGGGTAGTTGATTTGGTTACCATGCCTACAGGTTTATGGAATATGAGATATCTTGTGCTTGCATGAGAAGACTTGACAAATGAAGTGGAAGGCCGAGCTCTTAGTACAAAAACTACTCAAGCAGTTTGCAAGTTCTTATTGGAAGAAGTCTTTTGCAGGTATGGTTGTGTTGGTAAAGTTGTTGCAGATAGAGGAGAATTGGATGTGGATGAGGCTCATGACTTCTTTTCATGATTGGGTATCAAGCTGGCTTTAACTTCAATCTACAATCCCCTCAAGCAAATGGCAAAAGTGAAAGAGGTCATCAGCCTATTATTAAGGCATTAGTAAAGTCATGCAAGGGTAGGATGAAAGAGTGGCCAAGAATGTTACCCCTTGCTTTGTAGGTTGATAGGACCACTCATAGTGTAGTTAAAGGGTATATGCCTACTGAATTAATGTATGGACAATAGCCAATCATGCTTATTGAAGAGACTATTGGTACTTGAAGTGTTCTACCATGGGAAGAGGGTTTGAATAGAGAAGATTTGATGGTCCTACACGTTAGATTGTTAGAAAGGAGGCCTGAAGACATTGAGACAACCATGAAAAAGCTGAAGACCGGAAAGGATCAAGAACAAGAAGAGGTTTGACAAGCCACACAGACTTTGACCACGAGCTATATAGGAAGGGGATTGGGTGCTAGTTTATGATAACAACTTGGAAAATCAACATAGTGCTAATCAGAAGATGGCAAAGGGGTGGTTTGGTCCATATGTGGTAAGGTTTGTTTTTTACAATGCTACCTATGCATAAAATGAGATGGATGGGACATCTCTAAGGAATCCAATGGCTGGAAAACATATCAAGCTCTTTAAACATAGGGAATATTCAACATATGAGTTGAAGGAGTTGGATACTCATCATGAACATGAGAATATGGAAGAAGAAGAGGCAGAAGATGAAGACATTGACATGGCAGAAGATACTTCTTCTGACACTGCAAATCCATAAGACTTTGGCACATGCCGGAGGATGTGCATGTTAAGAGGGGGTGGATGTCATGCCACTACGTGGACACATTGTGAAAAACTCTAGAGTGTATCGTCATTTGACTTTCTTATTGATCTAGAGAGGCAATGCCATATTAGTTATTAATGTCAGTGTCCATAGCGTGGATGGTTCAAAAATACTAGATTTTTGGACAAGTTTAGCCTATTTTTTATATTTGAGATATTATTTCTTGTAAATATCCAAAATTTGTAGAAAATTTCTAGAACAAGATGACATGTTTAAAAAAAAACAAGTGCCTTTCAACCATTTTTGAGGGATTTTATGCAAAAAGAAGAATTGGCGAAATCGCACGACCTCGATCGCAATTTACAAGCAGCAAACAACACTCGGAAGTGGGATAAGAAGAAGGAGTAATCTAGGAGAATTCTTATTAAGCATCCTAGTATAATACCCCCTTTTCGGAGTGAACGAAAGCATCAGATTGGCAGTCTAAGCAATAGAGAGGAAGCTATCGTTTTATGCACATTTTTGTTCTACAAAATATTTATCTTCTCAGGATGCAGAAATCAATTGATATGCTTCACCTCTATGAGTATTCTTCTACATCTTCTATTTCTTTAAACCCCTTCTCTTCGTCTACTCCTCTCCTTGAATCTCCCTTACCACCCTACTATCTCTTACCCTCGTAGTAGACTTTTGACCCCAAACACTCCGATAACGTCACAAGTATGATAGGATAAAATTTTGAGGAGCCCACCCCTAAAAGATGGGGGGACGGGGGGCAAACCATAGTTATCCTAGGCTTAGCATTCTAGTGCCCAATCTAGAGACCTACCTGTGCATGATTATTGAAAAGGGAAATAAAAGAACTGAGTAGATTTGCCTAGTTCTTAAGCATTGAGTGATATAAATTGGACTACTATGGCAAAACATTGTCATAAATACTTGGAAGGCCAGACAGATTTATCTAAATTAGTAACAAATATCACCTATCTAGTGCAACAAATCTTGGGAGTTGGTTTAGAAACCTAGTTAAGAGTGGCTATCAATTCTTGAGGACCTTTGATGTCCAAAGGAACATTGGCATAGTGACCTTCAGAGGCAAGGCAAGACCTCTAGAAGTGTGGTGGTTCCCCTTAGTCCCAAAACTGTAGAGAAGGCATTGGGGCTAGCAAAGAAGCTGGAAAAGAGACCCAAGAGAGGGATGTGTATGGAATGCTAGGGATGGACAAAAGAAGGGTCTAGACCAATGATGGAATCAACTTAGCCGATATTCCGAATCCCACCATTCGGTTGTAGCCAAAAATGATCCGTACACTTTTTTCAAGCCAAAGATATAATGCCCTTATGAGTAGAATCAATGTACCGTTGATGGAAAGCCTTGCAGCCAATCCCCTGGATGAGGTGAATTGGAATACCTACATCTGGAAAACAATATAAGCCTCGACAAAGGTACTAGTAGCTGCCAAGGGTGGCAGGAGAAGAGTCATCGGCTACCATTGCAGAGTTCAAAATGAAAAAACTTGTCTCCAAGGCCTCAACCATAGGTTTTGGAGGAGTATTAACAACCATTATCTAGGAAAATCTAGAGGAGGCAAAGAGAGAGGCAGTAGAGGAAACCATGGAGCCATCACCAGCTCAACAAGAGCCGTCACCAATTTGTGAGGAGCATCGCTCTCCCACCCCAGTAAGCACGACCATCTCGATGTCAGGAGGAGAACAAGAGGGAGAAGAAACCCATAAAAAGTAGTAGGACAATATGGCAAGAGTCATTAATGAAAAGAAGCATGACCAACCACCTCAACCACAAGAAGCCTTGAGTGAGAGGACAATTAGTGAGCAGCAAGGCTCAAATCTCTCAAGCCAAGGGGAAAGAAGAAATATTACTCTCAAAATTCCCATAACGGAAAGCCCGCTCAATCGTTGAGGAAAATAAATAGCTACAAAGGGTGGAGGAGAAGTCAAAGCAGCTAGAAGAAGAGCACCGAAAGAAGCAAGAAGAGAAGGAATAAAGGTTAAGGAAACAAGAAGAAGAGGAGATTGCCCTTTCGGAGATCAGTGGAGCAATCCTCTCGATCTCAGGAATTGGAAATGATGAGCCTAGTAAGGGAGAATATGTCAAGCACAAGCATAGTAGAGCGGAGAAAGTTGGAAAAAGATCAATGTTGAAAGGCAAAGGAAAAACCCTATTACACCCCATCCCACCAATCTTGGCCACACTGACAATCACATCAACACAAGGTACTATAGAGGGGGTAGTCAATGAAAGAAATCTCATGGCCTAGATGCAGTACCTAATTAGCAAAGTACAAGATATTGCAACTGCACCTAGCGAAGGAGCCCCTCTTGCAGGGACCAAGAGATGAGCAGCAACAGTCCAACACAGAGTCATGCCAAGGGCCAAAGGTACCCTACTTAGAAGTGTCAACCACTTTGGTACCTTCAGCCATGCACCATAATGAAGATAAAGACAAACTGGTAAAGAATTTCAAAGCCAACTCCACAAGGCAATTGAAGACAAAAAGTCCGCACTTGTAGAGCTCGAAAAAGAAAAGGCTACATTCATAGATTATAGGATGGAGGAAGCAAGAGTCATGACTATTATTAATAGGGAAATGATCTCATTAAAAGAGGCCCTGAAGGCTAGAGAGGGAGACGAGGATCTCAAGGAGTTATATGATGAAGAGAGGGAGTCCCACATCTCCCTAGAAAACATTTGTGCCTTCAACTCTCGAGAAAATAAACGTCTAGAATTGGAAATGAAGGAGTTGAAGAGGCAAAGAGAAGAAACAAGGAAAGAGATGTAGGTGGTAAGGAACCAAAGGGATGAGGAGAACATGAGGAAATTGACAGAGTTGTACAACCAGCTATAATTATCTCTCCACGAACAAGACTTAAAGAGTAGGTGAAAAGAAAAACCTAAGAGCTAGAGCATATGCGCACGCTATGGCAAGAGCAAGAGTAGGTAATTGCCACTCTAGCCTAGTACCAAAACCAAGGGTTAGAGCTGATGAAGGAAAAAGCAAAAGAATGGGCAGCCAAGAAAGAATATTGAAACAAAAACTTAGCCTACAAGCTGGCCCATGCCGAGAAGGGTGAGTGCCTTCTAGCAGAAAGCAAAGTTGTGACTATTGAGACGACAAGAATGCTGGATCAGCAACATGCATTCTTAAGAATAGTATTGAATGTCATGCAACCAGGAGGAGAAGAGATGGTGGAGTAGCTCAAGAGGAAGCTAGAATTGACAAGGAGGGCTCTACTTCGTGGACTCTATGGCAAGGCACCTGAGACTAGCACTAGTTTGGGACTAGAGGAGTAATGCACTCACCTAATCTTAGCTGGCTTAACTACACAAGAACTCACTCAACTAGGGCTTGGGGAGCCAACGACAAAT
This sequence comes from Lygodium microphyllum, assembly GCF_053477565.2. Classification (NCBI taxonomy): domain Eukaryota; kingdom Viridiplantae; phylum Streptophyta; class Polypodiopsida; order Schizaeales; family Lygodiaceae; genus Lygodium; species Lygodium microphyllum. Next base: position 151,188,111 of record NC_141137.1, read on the forward strand.
GCAACCATCGCAATAGGAGTCACTAGAGTCAGTCTAGGAAGAAGGACCTAATTTCGAAATGGACCATCAAGAGGAGGAACAAATGCAAGAATCAAACCCCCATATGCAACCACAAGTGCAAATAGAAGAGCAAGGGGAGGAAGCAGGGCCAATCAAGGCACAAGTGCATGGAGTAAGTGAAACGTGCCCGCAAAAATTTTCAAAGCTAGGACATTGCAAGTTCCTCAAGTGGCCATCCCTCAAGGTGAGGAGTGTGATCCTGTGGGGCCACGAACTTGCGGTGTGGGAGAAATGGGAGAACCACAATGCCCCTTCGAGTTCTCTTTCACCTTCCCTCGCTCATTGGACAATGTGCTATCTCCTAGGGAGATGGAGTATGTCACCAAGCTTTCAGCTAGTTTTGGATGAAGATAGCTAGAAGAATGAAGGAAGCACCCCACAAGGTGGCGGCAAGAACATGCAAACTATTGGGAAGATAAGGCGACAGAGGTACCCCAGAGGTAGAGGGATATGAAGCACAACCAAGATGGCATCATAACATCTAGGACTCTAGCTTGGAGGCCTAGATCGCTTTCTCAGCACCCTACCTTATAAGCGGGATGATCCTATCTACATTTCCTACCCAAGAAGAATTGGAGTTGACCTCAACCGGGAGGTCCATGGTAGATACGACTTCCCTTTAATCTATAATGTAAATTCTTCAATCCCTATAGAGAGCTTGATTTTTACCAAAAGGGACCTCTGCCCATCTATAGCAAGTTTCTTGAATGACTTCTCCTCATGCCATGATCTTGGTTTCATCACCACATGCAATTACCTCCACCTATTGCAAGTATTATTAAAACAAAAACCTATTGTAGAGAAGGAGCAGCTACAGCCCCTCTTTTTTAACCTCAATATTGGGATTGATAGTTGTGCGATGGTGCACCTCATGTTTAGAGTCACTCTCCTATCAGCATTTTGCATGAACCTCTTAAAGGACATGAGTGATAGTAGATTCATCGGGTGCAACCACCCGTTTTTGTCATATACTCAACTCAATGTAAGAATCATCTTAAAGGGGTATCTGCAAAGTAGGGCATTCCTCAATAAAGCCATCAAGCCACCATGCAGTTTGGCCCCTGCTCTACAATGGTATGCCTCTTAGCATGCTCCCTTATTGAATTTGTTCATTAAAAAAAAAAGAGAATGAAAGAGAAAAACCCAAAAAAGTACAAAACAACAATAAAAAGAGAAACAAAAGGGTAAGAAAAAGGACAAATACAAGAAGGAAGTAGAAAGCAAAGAAACACAACAAGGGAATCAACCATCTGTAATCTACAAGCATCACAAGCAGCATTGCACCTAGGGACCACCCTAGCCCAATGGAATTTTCATAATTTCTCGGCATGTCAGATGAGAATCTAGGAGATGCTCAGTAGTGGGGGACTTTGAGACGAATGCCCAGGAATTTTTAGAAGTCGATTTGGATGCCGGACGCAGGAGGAGTGCCAAAAATTGGCCAACCACTTGAGAATTAAAAGGGTGTGACCCTTGAGGGCTCCCTTTGGGGGGCCCCCCTTAATTTTTGATTTCGTGTTTGGGGGGGGGAGGGACTATTTCTTTGCCCAAAAAAAAAGGGTGAAGGCACCATCTTGACTGGGCAATGATTTTGGGAGAGAGGAGATATGGAGGCCGCTAGCAACCCCCCCAACCGATTACATCCCTGACCTTGTGTGTTTCTTCGCTCCCTATCACTAGTCTTCATGCATCAAATGGTTGCCCAGATGGCCTGATCAAAAACCAGTCTTTCTCTCTCCTCCCTCTCTCTCCCCTTAAGGGGCAATTCATGCACATGAAGAAGAATGAAGACCAGTTGAAATATGCTTATCTAGCATGAACCGAATTGCTCCAAGATCAAGAGGAGGATAAGGAGATATGTTCAACATTGAAGATTTTCTATTGATCGGTCCATTGGCAACTTAGAAAAATTAATTACAAAACCCGCAACACGCAAATAAGCGGTATGCCTCATTTTTACAAAGGAAATTTGCTTCTTGTTGATGTTTGATGGTTGAAATGGAATTCATATGGAACAAAAATTTGTTTAGATCTTGTTTTCATTATGATTGAGGGCTATGCATTAAAAAAAATGCAGATCCCTAATAATAAATAGTCACAATATTTAAATTAAAGCCTGAAAATTGTATTTTTAGTGTAAAAATGAAGGTTTTATTGGTTTCGGGAGGGAAAAATAGATGCGCATGGAATAAAATTCTAAGACAAAAAATCTTTCAGATGTCATAATCAATATCTAATCACAAATCAAAAAATAATCTATTTTTATGTACAAATAAATAGAGAAAAATAGCTAAAAATGGAGAAAAATAAGATTTTCATATTATAAAAATCTAGAAAATTATGATTTGTGATTGTGGCTATATAACACAGTTGAGGCATGAAGTTTGGCTTCAATTCAACTTTTTTTATGCGTTATAGTTCATGTTTTTTTTCGTCTAATGTGAAAAATACATTCAAAATAATACCCTACACGTATGCAACGCAGCATAACCTAAACGTTACAGGGAAAGGGTGAGGTTAAGAGATTAAGAGGGTTGAGAGGGTTTGAATTTTTGAAACATTTGATTGTGCATTCCATTTAGAATTGCGATAATTGAGTTTAAGAGGCTAGTAGCACGAGGAATCGGTGCTAGTCTCTATACATCGAAGCATACATTTAGTGAAAATCATGAAAGGGCTGTTTTTCCCACATCACAAAATGCTGATTTGATAAATATTATTTGTGCACTAGGATCATATGCACTGTGCATGATGCATGGCATGGTATCAGTCCTGGATTTCATAGCGATTGTCTTCCTAGGACATGACTTATAGATTGAGTGGAAAGTAGCCTTTGTTGTAGGTCAGTTGTACACTTTCCTTGGGACTGTTTGGTGAGGATTTATATGTTCCTGGATCGTGCAAAACAAGAAAAGAGTGGAGTTTGTGTGTTATGTTTTATATGTTTGAGCGACGCATATTGGGGCCAATCCGCGAGGTGTAGGAGAGTCACAATGGAGCCACGACAATCAGTCAAGGGGAGCTTCCTGATGTTTGTGTGATGAGGCAATGTGCCTATATGTTATGGGATCTCCCTCTAAGGAGAAGGGAAGGTAAACGTTGGACTACATATCAGCTATAAATGCATAATTAATTCTATCTAGTGTACATCGGTGTATTAGAGACACTCCTGACCCATGAGGCCGTGTGGTGGGGTTGTCTATTTTGTGCATGAGGTCCGGCTAGTGCCATAGCCAGTGCTGGCCCATTTTAGGTCCCATCAATGGTGCATTATCCAAGAGCCGCCAACAAGTGGTGTTTCCAAATCTACGATTTCTAGGGACCAAATAGTTAGTTTATGTCCTCTGACAAGGATCGTCAAGCCGAAATACAAAAAACGAAATGTGCTGAGAGGACTAGATGGTAGTTGGAGATTGTAAGGCATTATTCCCCTTAAAGAAGCAGCCCACTACGCATAAACGCACTGGTTCTAATAACCTAAGTGTCATAAGTAGCCCTTTGAGTGCAAGTGGAAGTCTAAGTACTTTTCCACTTCCAATCAGTCAACCCACTTCAAGTGGGGGTGTAGTTTTACCTTCACAAACTCCTATTGTCAATCCAGTTGTAGCCATGGCACAACCCATCGCAATTCCAACAAGGACACTAAATTTATCAGCATTAGGAGCACCTTTTCCCATCTTCCATGGGTTAGTAGAAGAAGATGGAGAACTCCATATTAAGGAGTTTCAAATGCTCATGTTCAACTATCGAATCCAAGACGAAGGACACCTAATGATATTCTTCAATATGACGTTAAAAGAAAGGGTAGCAGTATGGTATCACGGTTTAGAGGCCAGAACCATGACTAGCACCGACCACTTCATGGCCTTTCGTAGAGAGTTTACTCCTAAGAGGGGTGGACAGTATGCGTTGCATGTCTTGAATGTAACACGCCAAGAGATAAATGAGAATGTCCAAGCCTATGCCAAGAAGCTGAAGCAAGTCCTTCGCAAACTGAATACTTATATCCCCATTCCACCAACTGCGCAATTGTAATATTTCCTACATGGAATGGATTTCAATATCCAAGTGCAGCTCAGTAGTGCCACTTTGGCCGACATTGACATTGCTATCGCCCAAGCAAAATGAGTAGAGTCGCGCTTGCAAGCGGCTTATGCAACAAGGATAAATTGGAATGGTAATAATTTGGCACTGGCCAACATGAGTCAAGGGGACCCCATGTCAAATGTGAATGGCATAGGGAGTATCATGCCAAATCTGCCTATGTTACCAACTCCTCCTAATAGTATGACTATGCTTATGGCTAGTCTAGGCAAGCCCACTAAATAATGGAGGCCATACAATGAATCCTAATGTTGTCCCAGTAGGTCAGCCGCTAATTCCTAATCAAGTGGTTAGACCGATGGGACGACAAACAGATGATCGCGGCTATGAGTCGAGTGCCTCTAATGTCCTTGGAGAAGTTAAGGACATGATGAAGCACTACACCGATATGATTTTTGAACAATATAGACAAATAGCTGTGGATGTGAATTTTCTTAAGAAGTAGCAAAATTTGATAGGGAGTAGATGCCCTGAAGAGGGTGCCCCCTCAAGATTCAGCTGTTGTAAGTGGTGTGGTGGCCAACATTTCCCTAGGAATTATCTGAATGTCAAATGCAATATTTGCAGGAAGTATGGCCACTTAACTACTACCTATTGGAGTAAGATTAGTTCTCTCCAAAAAGGGAGTAAACTGCCAAGTCTAGTTAACCATCGCACACAAGGGAATAATCTCTAGCAAGATGAGGGACCAAGACAAATACTGCAACGAGGAAATGCTATTGTAGAGGAGTTGCCTCATGGCAGTGGAGTCAGCCTTATTGAGCCTGTATGTGTCAATGACACTGAAAATTCTAATCTGCAAGCCAAGCAAGAGGTCAAAAGATTAAAGAGGGTGATGAAGGAATTGTAAAACCTATCAAGGGAAACCCTGAGCAAGATGTTAGGGGAAAGCAAGTTTTGAATCCTGATATGGAAGGTGGACCTCTAAGTTGTTGATAGTAAAGTTGATCCTGAGAAGGATAAGGGATTATCAAGAAGGAAGGAAAAAGTTAAAAAAGAGGCACTAAAATCGATCCAAACATCAAAGGAGAGAATGGTTTTGCGCGAGAAGAGAACTTTGGCTAACTACCATGACTTTGACCTAGCAAGTTCTCTTTGCAAAGTTGAATCAGACGTGAATCTCCTGCAATTGATTGAACTTTCTCCAAGAGTAGGCAAGGAATTCAAGAAAATCTTGCATATCAAGTATATTGTAGAACCTTTGGGCATAGCACGAGTGGGAGAAGATTGGCTCGATCATGCTGAAAAGCATTGCTCTAGGGTTCTAGCATACATGGATGGAATATTAGTAGAGCATGCTATCGTGGACACCGGATCCTCCGTCAATATAATGAGTTCAGACTTGATGAAGAGGCTAGGTCTAGAAATTCAAAAAGACAGTCTTACACTTCTTAGGATGGCGGATGACAGTTTAAGACAACCAGAAGGTTGTATCACTAAAGTCAATGTTACAGTTTGCGAGCGCGGAATGCTATCTGGACTTTAGGGTGATAAGGTTTGCAGGACGTCCTAGCTATCGAGTTTTGCTAGGTCGGCCATGGATCTTACAAATAGACTGCTAAGTTGATATACCCGTTGGTCGAGTGATTCTAGGTAGAGGTGCTAATCGTGTAATAGTGGATGCTTACCTTGAGTCGCCTCAGAGTGAGAGGGCTTCTTTATCCTCTACTGAACTTGAAACAATAAAAGATCCATTTGGTAGTGAGACGCCATCGAGCGATGGATCATAGGACATTTATCAAATAACATTGAATGAGCTGATAGAGCCTCAAGATTGAATAAGAGATGCGGATGTAATTGAGTTGGACCTTGGTATGCCTAATGATTTGCGGCCAATTAAATTAGGTTCCATGCTCAGTTCGGAAGAGAGAGATGACTATGTGTCCCTGATTCAGGAGTTTTGTGACATCTTCGTTTGGGGCATTCCCCCACAGTTTGCCTGTGCATACTATTCCCATAAAGGAAGGTACCCGCCTTGTACGTCAAAAAGTAAGGCGTATGCCTTTTGAACTAAGGGACGGGTTGTTTGAGGAGATACAAAAGTTGCGAAAAGCGGTTTTGATCTTCCATGTTTAGCATACTGAATGGTGTTCACCAGTCATGATTAGAAAGAAGGAGAACAATCAAATCCGGCTTTGTGTAGACTTTAGAGAGTTGAATAAATAGACTGTTAAAGAATACTATACGTTGCCCTTTATTGACCAAATTTTGGATCAATTAGTGGATAGGAAAGTATATTCGTTCATGGATTGCTTTGCGGGATATAATCAAATGGCAATTGTTGAGCAAGACAAGCTTAAAACGACATTTATTACTGTGTTTGGTAGCTTTGCATACCAATGTGATGGCATTTGGTTTATGTAATGCACCTGGTTCATGGCAAAGAACAGCCGACAAGACCTTTGGTGACATCTCCTGAGAGGAGTTGAAAGTATTCATTGATGACCTAGGGGCAGTCACCGTAAGAGAAAGGTAGTTGATTATGTTGCGGAAGTGTTTTGAGTATTGCAAACAATTTTGTATAGCTCTCAACCCACGAAAGTGCGTATTTGGAGTCCCTTATGGACTATTGTTAGGCCATGTGGTCAGGCAGTAGGGATTGCAACTGACCCTAAAAAGGTCAAGGTCATAGTCACCATGAGTCTGCCCGTACTCCAAAGGAGGTGCATAGCTTTCTGTCATTGGTAGGGTATTATCAGAGGTTTATCAATGCCTTGGCAGAAAGAGCATTGCCACTGACGAACCTATTGTCTTTCAATTGCCAGTTTACATGGAGTGATGCTTGCAAAGTATCTTTTGACGATGTGAAGTAGGAGCTTACCAAAGCACCTATTTTAAAAGCACCTAAAAGGGGTGAGATATTCTATATATTTTCAGCAGCCACCATGTATAGTATCAATTGCTGCTTATCCCAAATTTGGGAGGAAAATTGGCACCATCTAATAGCCTTTGCTAGTCAGAAGTTGGGCATATCAGAAATTAATTATACATATATTGAGAAGTTATGTCTTGCGATGGTATTTGTGACTAAAAAGTTTAGGCATTACATTCTTTATGAGAAGGTGGTTTTTTCTATGAAGGCGGAAGGGCTTTGATTGTTGTTGAATAAGTTACAACCGCTAGATCATTTAGCAAAGTGGTTAATCACTTTGCAGGAGTTTGATTATGAGATTAAGAGCAAGCCACCAAGGCCACAGGGCATTGTGGAATGTCTTGTGGATTTTGGAGAGCCAAAAGAGGGCTTGGCTAAAGGAAGTGACATGGAAACTTTGTTCAAGATTGATTACGACGTCTATTCCCTTCTGATATGCTGTTATAATGCACTCTATGGGAGAGGAAAATTAAACAGCAGGCATTGAAATTTTCCTTGATTGCAGAAACACTATATCTATTGTCGATGTGTGATGCCTGACGAGGTTCCATTTATCTTGGAGGAGTGCCATGACTCTGCTTGTGGAGGGCACTTTGTTGGGCACTTGACGACATAAGGCTTTAAGAGATGGATATTGGTGGCCGTCCATCTTCCAAGATTCATTTGAGTATGTTAAGAGATGCAATACATGTCAAAGACATGATAATTGAGAGAATAGGAAGCATCCACTTACGCCTATTATGGCTATTCTTCCATTTGAGAAGTGGGGCATTGACTTTGTGGGTTCCATTACCCCATCATCCACTACTCAGAAGAGATACATTATAGTAGCCACTGATTACTTTACAAATTGGTTAGAAGCACGGGCAATGAGGCATGATAATGCAAAAGAGACTGCCAGTTTCCTACTTGAGTAGATCATCTACCATTTTGGTCCCCCAAAGGAAATAATATCAAACCGTGGAATGCACTTTTTGAATAAGGTGATTCAAAGCTTGACTGAAGCATGGAAGATCAAGCATAACAAGATGACCCCCTATAATCCGCAAGCCAATGGATAAGTTGAAAGCACCAATAAGCAGCTTGTGAGTATCCTATCCAAGATAGTCTCTGAAAAGAAACGGAACTAGGATACAAAATTATATTTGGCGATTTGGGCGTATAACACAATGTTTAAATGAGCCACTAGCCACACCGCATTCAAAATATTTTATGGGGAGGAGTGTGTCTTGCCCTTGGAAATTGAGTTGTCGACAATAAGATTCACAATCAATCATTCTTTGGGTGATAAAGATGCCCTATTCGAGTGGTTTACAACTATAACCCACTTGGATGAGCTTAAATTGTAGAGTTTGTTGCAAGTGGCTAAGCATCAGATGAAGCAGTTGCATGATCTAAAAGCAAAGAAATATACCTTTAAGAAAGGACAGTTAGTTCTATACTACGATGCATGTAGGGAGCTATTTCCAGGGAAATTGGAATCTAGATGGGATGGCCCTTACAAGATAGTTAGGATAGGTAAAAATAAGTCCATGGCTTTATTAGTTGATCTACAAGGAGTGGAATTTAAAAATAAGGCTTATCTTAATAAGATTAAACCTTATTTTTTTTTAGTATGCTAACGCGCTAAATGCATTACAGGTCCATACTGGGGTTGATTTGAGACCTATAGGTGATCTTAAAAACTGGTTGATGGGGTGGTTAATCCCGTATTTGGAGTACCCATATCTAAAGCAAAGATATCATCAAGGGAAGCTTATCTGGTGGAGCAAAGGATACAAAGTGATTGAGTAAGAAGAGGTACATTTGTGTGGGAGATTAAAATTTTCTGCCATCACCGTTTACAAATCCTGACAAGCATCCCTGTTGAGTTTAATGAAGAAGGTGGGATGGAGCCGTCTATTCATCCTCTAAATATGTTGAATTTTGACTATCATAATTATGAATAGGGGGAGTTCTTGATGGCTAGCTATGTAAACCCATTGTGGATGTGCATGTTATACTTTGATGGAGTGTCCAGGGGCCCTAATAAAAAATGGAGTGTTGGAGTAGTTATTTGAGATCCCCGATGCAGAGTTACAATGAAATTAGTTGTTTATCTCGAGATAGCATTCACTAATAATATGACAGAGTATAAAGCCTTGATTATGGGATTGAACATTGCCAAGAAAGGTGGTATTCAGCGGTTCTTAGTAAAAGGGGATTACCAGTTGATCTTAAATCAGCTAAATGAGACATATACAGTCCGGAATCCCATCCTTCATACGTATCATCAAACTACTATGACCCTACTTGATGAACTCGAGAGCATCTTCAGCTAATCCCACGTTATTGGAATTAGTTTGCAAATTCCTTAGCAAATTTTGCTTATGAGGAGGACCTCTTCTTCAACTATGGTCCTAGTCCGGATGTTGCTATTGATAATGAGACAGGACCTGGTCACTTGTGGGAAATGTTATTAGACCATGTGTTATATGGTAGGTGATGGTTGGTATGGGTAATGCAAAGAGTAGCCGAGACCCATCTACCACTACTATCTTGGACCCATAGGTTGGACAGATGACATGTTGTGCGTACGCATCTTGCTATATATGCAAGAGGTATGGGTCACAACTTGATGCATTTAGTCTAGGGCAAAAAGCCCTAAATTTTCCCCTTGGAATGGAGGATATTTTTGTATATCTGCCTTCTTTCAAGGAGGGATCTATATGAGTTGGTTCACTTGATTTCTTTAGGCCAAGAGGGCCAATTGCTTTCAAGTTTTAATGACTGATTTCATTAGCCCAAGAGGGCCAGTTGGTCTGCAGTAGAACGTGTTATACCTTTAGGTCAAGAGGGCCCTATGTCTGTTTAATGTAGGTGCGTTTAATGGTTTGTTATTTTATTGATTGCATCATATAGGTTAACGAAGTCGTTGGAGGGATCCTTTGCTGCGGAGGAGCTTTTTGTGGCCATTCTAGCTGGTTTCGTCCCCTTTCCAAGTATTTTTTCCTTAAGCAAATAATGATGCATGTGTATGTAAGGGTGCTTTCTTTTTTTTGGGGACCGGCAATCAAGACATGAAGTCCCAGGTTTAGGTTATGTATGTTTGAGGGGAGGTCTGAGTAGTCATTGCCTCCTGCAAAGGCATTGTCAAGCTAGGCATTCCTGTTGGTGTGGGGCAGCTAGAGAAGCCTACTAAAAATAACCCAAAGGGACAACCTCTGGGGGTCCACTATAGATGTTGTATGGTATCATGTGAGTGTGTAAGGGAGGGGGGTTTTTGGAAGGGACACTTAAGCGTATACATTAGAGGTAGATCCCTCTTAATTTTCTATATTGAGCTTAAATTTAAGGAGGGGATAGAGGGAAAAAAGAAGGGGGGGATGCATTTGATCACCTCTCTCTAATTGGTTTCTCCATGCCATACAAGAGACCTTGACAAGTAAGGTTAAAACCCTAAACCCTCACATAGTAGGGTTATTGAACCTAAGGTTTCTAACAAAGAAAAACATTAGCAAACTGTGAATAAGCATTGACTATTGTTTCTCCTCTCGCCGCAACTTTGGATCATCGTCCTTCGTAGCTCTAGGTTCTTTTCCTTTATCTACCAGCTTGAGCATGAGAACTTTAGACTTGCAAAAAGAGAATGCCTCACTTCTTGTGTCATAGATCAACAATTGTTTTCACTAGTAAGTAGAATTCTTACGCTAGGTAATGGTTGTTCTAAGCCAGAGCAAATACTGCCTCTGTAGAGATGCGAACACAGAATTTGCGTATTAACCAAGGACAACAAAGAAAGTACTTTTAAACACATACACGTGATGCTTGTGTTGTTGCTACTCTTTGCTAAGTTCACTCATCAGGTGTAATGTAATTTGTGATTACTAACTAGATGTTAGTATTAAGAGTTTCAAGGTGCTTGGTAAGAGGTTAAACCCAAGTTTTTCTTAGAGCAAAAAATTAAATCTTTAATTTTTGTTTGATTTTTTTTCTTGATTTTTATTAATCATAGTGTGGGAGGGGGGCAGTTGGCACTCTCCCATGGTTTTGGTAGAGAGATTCAACTCCCCTTCTTCCAAAGAAAGCTTGGTGTCCGCTTGGTGTAGTCACTTTAAGTATAAAGGGGTTCGATTCCCCTACTTTCTCTCTCTCCTCATGTGATAAGGGGACACGGGCACTCAAAAACATTGTGACACATACTTTGATGGTATCCAAGTGCCAATACATAAATCACTTTGTAATATGACCATTTTGATACTTTTAATTGCTTAGGATAATTCCAACTTTTAAAAAGAAATTTAATATATGTTCTATGAAGACTTATATTTAAGAAAGGGGATACATAAAAATTCATACATGTATATATCTTATAAGCTTAAATAGGGGGATATATTAGTCTTACAAGCTTTATAAATAGGGTTTTTTTAAGAAGTCCTTGCACGCAGGTGACATGTTTTCTTTACTATGAGTGAATCTCTCGTGGGAACAATCTTAAATATCCGAAAGAAAATCTATAAAAATACAGAGGTGTGTAAAAAGGGGTTCTAACCCCTGTAAAAATAGAGAAGAAAGAAAAATCTTTAAGTAGTCGTTTATCGCCTTGCGAAGGCCTGGTAGGTTCCTAGGGACAAGACAAGACCTAGGGCCGATGCCTTGTCTTATGGGGATGGCAACTAGCTAAAAAGAAAAGTAAATAAAAGAAGGATTGGAGAGAAAATAAAGTGAGTGTTAGAAAATGATTAAGTGTCACCTTGTGCAAGCTTGGTAGGCTCTTGGGTACCAAGACAAGACTTGGGGCCGATGCCTTGTTCTCCTTGGGTCACTATGCTCAGCTCCCTCCTTTTACGCTGGAGTATGGAAAATCTGGGGCTGCAAGGGAAATGCGCTAAAAAACACCATCTATTGATCAAGCTATAGAAGTCCTCACCTAGTAGGAGCTCCTAGTTGAGTTATCCTTAGTTAGGTAGGTAGTTCAGACCACCACTTAGGATTACCTCTCTTATAGTTCTTTTTAGCTTGGCGGTGTTGGAGTAGTTGTTTAGTGACTCGCTTTGGGCTTTCTGCTAGATTATGCTAGACCTACTCCTCGTGGATTTCATGCCTTGGTTTTGTCAGGAGGTAGGGTGAGAGTTGTGATGTGTTTTGTTGTGTATCTATTTTGTATCAGCTTGATGCTCTTTGTGGTTGTGTTTATGTGCAGATCTGTTCATGGGATTCGACGGGCTAAGTCACCCTATCCCATGGTCACCAATGACATATTATTTTTTACGTTGATAAGTGCTTAAAAATAGCCAAAACTTTTAAATTTCAGGGAAAAAATAGACTTTGTCAAAGGCGACAGTTGCAATCAGTATGATTTTAAGTAGCAAAGCCCCAAAAGTGCTTTAAAGACCCACCGAGTGACGGTTGGAAAATTCTTGTAATTTCTTGGCATGTCAATTGAGACTCTGGGAGATGCCTGGTAGTGGGGGACTTCGAGACAAACGCCCAGGAATTTTTTGAAGTTGATTTGGATGCCAGACACGAGAGGAGTGTAAAAAATTGGCAAACCACTTGAGAATAAAAAGAGTGTGACCCTTGGGGGCTCCCTTTGGGGGGGGGGGGGGGGGGGGGGCTATTTTTTCACTTGAAAAAAATGGGTGAAGGCGCCATCTTGACAGGGTGACGATTTTGGGAAAGGGGAGATATGGAGGTTGCAAGCAACCCCCTAGCCGACTACATCCCTGACCTTGTGTGTTTCTTCGCTCCCTATTGCCAGTCTTCGCGCGTCAAATGGATGCGTGAATGGCCTAATTAAAAACCAATCTTTCTTTCTTCTCCCCTTAAGAGACAGTTCATGCACACGAAAAAGAACGAAGAGACCAGTTGAAGGATGCTTGCCGAGCATGAACCGGATTGCTCCAAGATCAAGAGGAGGCTGAGGGGAGATGTTCAGCATTGAAGATTTGCTGCTGGTCGATCCATTGGCAACCTGGAAAAATTAATTACAAAACCCACAACGCGCAAATAAGCGCTATGTCTCATTTTTACAAATGAAATTTGCTTCTTGTTGATGTTTGATGGTTGAAATGGAATTCATATGGAACAAAAATTTGTTTGGATCTTATTTTAATTATGATTGAGGGATCTGTATTAAAAAAGATGCAGATCCATAATAATAAATAGTCTCAATAATTAAGTTAAAGCCTGAAGAGCACATTTTTAGTGTAAAAATGAAGGTTTTATTGGTTTCGGGTGGGAAAAGTAGATGCGGATGGGATAAAATTCTGAGACAAAACACCTTTCAGCTGTCATAATCAATCTCTAATCACAAATCAGAAAATAATCTATTCTTATGCATAAATAAATAGAGAAAAATAGCTAAAAATAGAAAAAATTAAGATTTTTGTATTATAAAAATCTAGAAAATTATGATTCATGATTGTGGTTGTATAACAAGGCTAAGGCATGAAGTTTGGCTTCAGTTCTCAACTTTGTTTATGTGTTATATAGTTCATGGTTTTTTTTTTAAATGTAAAAAATACATACAAAATAATACCCTACACCTATGCAACACAGCATAACCTAAACATTAGAGGGAAAGGGTGAGGTTCAGATATTAAGAGGGCTGAGAGGATTTAAATTTTTGAAAAATTTGATTGTGCATTTCATTTGAAATTGCAATAATTCAGTTTAAGGGGCTAGTAGCACGAGGAATCGATGCTAGTCATAGAAGCATATATTTAGTGAAAATCATGAAAGGGTTGTTTTTTCCACATCACAAAATGCTGATTTGATAAATATTATTTGTGCACTAGGATCATATGTACTATGTATGATGCATGGCATGGTATCAGTCCTGGATTGCATAGCGATTGTCTTCCTAGGACATGACTTATACATTGAGTGGAAAGAAGCCTTTGCTGTAGGTCAATTGTACGCTTTCTTTGGGACTGTTTGGTGAGCATTTATGGAGCCCCAAGAGGAACACCAAGGAGAAGGGGTTTCTACTGCAAGAAAATATATATTGTAACATCAACAAGCTTTTATTTCATTCTTTAGAGAACCACAATAAGGAAAAGAACAAATCTTCATGCAACATCATAGTAGATATCTCCCATGGATTTAATAGAATCAACCATAATCTTCAACATCTTCATAGAATCCATCAATAGAACAAGAAACACAAGAGAAATACACCACTTTTGAATAGAAATAATCACATATTATTCATCTTCATTGTTGTCATAGTTTTCTCTCTCAATCTCTCATAGATAGACACATTGTTTTGATAAAATTGGCTACAACCTCAACCATCTCTCAAAACATCCATTCAACCATCTCAACTACCAAAACAGAAACACAACAGAATAAAATAGAAGAAAATCAGACCTTACATAATCAAATAGAGAGAATCATAGAACCCTTTAAAACAACATATCCTAATCAAAAACCAACATAAACCCTTCAAACATACTCAAACCATTCCAAACACTTCAAAACATCTTCAAATTCCAACAATCAATCACAAAAAAAAAAAACCATTCAACAGCAAAAACAACAAAAAAGCAGCCCAAAAAAACAAATCATTTCCACACTCAACATATCCCCACACTTAGAAAGAAAGCGTCCTCGCAAACTTAGAAAGAAAAGGATAATAAAAGCTCTAATATCTGCTAAAAAGAATCTTCAATCCATCAGGAGTCACCAACTAATATCATGTCCCCAACATATCAGCTTCATAGAACCTATATCTAAAACACATATGAAAGGAAAACCAATAATACCAAGAACCATTCCAACATCATAAAACCAAAATAACTGAAACTATTAAAGGATATAAAAGTTTGGCATCCAAGTCTTCAACTGCAACCATGTTATAACTAATATCATCAATCTTCACAACTTCTTTTTCATTGTGCCTACACGATCAAAAATTTAAAAAAACAACACATCACCCAACACAAAAATTACCCATATACAAATATAGTCTGAATGGCATGGATCCCCAAAAATTGGAGAGCAAAAAGAAGTTTCCATTAAATAAAAAGATGATACAATCAAGAAAGAGCCACTACTAAGTAGGATGAAGGTATCTCTTCTTAAATTGCATATTAAGCTTGAGGCGCTCCAAAGCTTTACTCTCATCAACAAAATGCTGAGGCACATTTTGGAGGAACTGTAAACAACACATCCTTTCCAGTAAGATAATGAACCTGGTTGGGAAAGCCTATGCAAAGTAGTGCATTACATCCATTTGAGCAACACTCACATCCACATTTGGATTGATGATCAAGGGGGGGATACTCTTTTGAGTAAGCATATTTGACTGCTGATGCATAAAAGAAAGATACCAACAAAAATGAGCAGCAAGACAGACAGTGATATCCTCAAAAGTAACATGCACTCTGGCAAAATGAAGATAAGAGTTCGAATATGTTGTAGACGTATCCCAAGACCCTGGAATAAGAGGCCAGTTAAATACCGATCATGTCATAGAATCATGCAGCATCCATTGTCTTCGACGAAGTATGTCATGATCATATCTAGGAGTATCCAGCACTGTCTAGGGAGGAAGGTTAATGTAATCGGAGGGAGAGGGCAATGTAATAAGAGGAGAGCATTGTAAAGGAGGATAAGATAAATCATAAAATGAGGGTAAATGAAGAGATAAGGAAGATGGAAAAGATGGAGAATGAAACAAAAAGGTTCGAAGAGAATCCATTGAGAAAACAAAAGGAATAGGAGGAACAGTAGGTGGAGGTTCAGAAGGGGTAGGATATAATGTGGGATCGGCAATAAAGGGACAAATGGTAAACATCGGGATATGAGGAGATCCAAAAGGGGTAAAAGAAAAAAGCGGAATGGTATCAGGACGAGAGGGAAGAAGGAAAACATAAAAAGGGAAACGATACACCATAATAGAATAAGAAAGAATATTAGCATGATCCAATGGATAGAAAGAACAACGAAAATTAAGATCCTGGAAAAATGACTCAATAAATAACGGATGGTCAACAATAAAGCTCAACAATTGAGTTTGTAATGGCTGGATATCGGATTTATGAAATACACTCCTGAGACAGTGAGGTTCCAAAGCATCAGCCTCCAAAGGTGGGTGCCAAGCATGTCCTCTACACCAAGACGTCTACTCATGATAAGTCTTTAAACTCTCTGCTCTAGTAGAAGCTCAATTGAATGCACATACATGACAGATCACATCCCCCACGTAAACATTCAAGTCCTCCTCATCAGGGATTTGCAAATGGCCTGTAAGATACATGAAAGATAACAACTGGACCTCATGGGAAACCAGCTCATCCACAAATCTATCAAATACCACCCTCAAGAGATCCGCAAACCATAGATTGGACCATCCATCCTCTGGAGGTTCTGAATCCACATTGCTTAAAGAAATATAAAAGAAAAACCTCTGCTGATTATATTTGATCCAAAATGATGGAGGAGGTGACACCAAGTCAGTATAATGAATAAAATATTGTTGCATATAATCCATACGGTGTTGAAGGCGGTCCACTTTAGCAGAACACCCATCACATAGTTTAGCTTTATGGTGAAACTAATCAAGCTCCTCTTTGGAAGACAAAATAGAAGATACAGGAGCTGGAGGAGGAGTAGAAAGAACATCCACCTTTTAATGAAGTTTTTCAATAAGTTTCTTTTGGGACTCTACAGTTTTTTGAGAGTGCTGCAACTTATCCTCACTAATACCAAGTTTACTAGCCAAAGTGACCATTTCCTCAAGGGAAATTTTTTTCTCAAGGGTCAGAGATGCATTCTCCTCCCCCAATTTAGTGACCTTAGATTCTAACTCTTTAATGGTTGCCTTTTGTGAATCCATTAAGGCTGTGGCAACAGTCATTTGTTTATGGATATCACTGAGTGTACCCCTTTTTGAAGACAGATCCTCTAGTGCCTTACTCAACTAACTGGTTAAGGAATCCACCTTGTCTTTCATGGAAGTGTAAACACTTGTGTACAATGTCTGAAGACAAGAAGTGAGGGAGGTTTCCAAACTAGACTAGACACTTGAAACCATCTGTGGAAGCATGGGCCTAGATAATATGATTTGTAAAGATGAAGGGATCTGTGAATCTAGTTGTCCTTCCCTTTGTGCTGTAAATAAATTGGTACAAGAGAGGAATGAAGGAAGGGCACTGCCAAAAACAACAGGAACAAATACTTGTATAGGGGAATCTAATACAAGAGGGCTAGAAGGACCCTTCATATGAAGGCGCTTCTGTCGAAAAAAAACAATAGGGGACTCTTCATCTTCTGAATTAGGTTGCATGGATGGAGGAGAAGGGACGGAAGGTGGAGGCTACACCGGTAAAGGAGCAGGATCGGGCACTGGTACACCACCAGGAGGAGGTGCAAAAGTGATAATGCACTGTAAGAAGGTACCATAGGAGACATTACTGAGTTGACCCTTTCGTACTTATTGAAAATGTTGATCCATTTTGGATAGTAGAAAGCCTGCCCAATTGAACTTAGCACCCTCTAGAATCTTCATAGAAGCTGTGAATAGTTCCTTGGATAGATACTTAGATACAGATTTGCTCGATATAAATTGGTACTAGAGGAACTAGCATACCTGCTTCCATACGGGAGAAGAGATATGGGCAACAGATACCCCTGAACTGTTAATAAGCTGGTTGAGAAGCAAGGGGGTAGAAGTTTCCTTCTTCAAGAGCGTGACAATCTCTTCAGCAGTAAGTAACTAGTGACCACTAGGCACAAATGAAGTAGAAATAGGAAAGCACACTGCTTCATTGATATTAGCTATAGATAAACAGAAGGTGTGGTTATAAACTAGACTAGACTAGTTTTTATAAGAAGTAACAAATGGGCGTTATAAGAAGGTGTGGTTATAAACCAGACCAGACTAGCTTCTCATCCACAAGCGGTAATGTGAGGGCAACAAATGGGCAGAGTCCTGCATGTCAGATGAAATCTACCTCTAAAAGGAGGAAATAATCATGGACTCCGAGGGGAGCATGCTATACCACAATCGGAGGGTAGAAGAAGGTGCCATTCAAACTATATCAAAAACCTACACACACACAAAACCAGGAATAAAAAGAGAAAACCTGCAAAATCCGCAAACAAAACCACCAGTGAGACCATTGACAAGAAAAAGATTTATGACAAGACTGACTGGACTAGACCAGACCATCCCAAGCAAACCACATCCTACAGAAAATTCGACATGGCCTACGCACATATGCGACCGAAAGCTTATCGATATGCAAACAATCAAGCACCCTGATCCCCGTAGACAAGTACATAATAGAAAACAAAAGTGTCACACATACCGTAACCTAGACATAGATGCAAAAAGTCATGACTGAACTTAAAAAAATGCTGATAAAAAATATAAAGAACACCGATCAGCGAGACTAATAATCCCAAATCCCACGTAACGTTCAACGTCCTACAGTGCGGTGAAGTGGATGGGTAAAACTAACGACTCATTTTTTTAAAATAATCAATTAAACACAATTCATCGTTAATTTAATCCATTAATGCATGGTGAGTCGAAAACGTAGCATAGTCCCTCTCAGACTGCACAGAACTTAACTTGATTGGGTCTCTACTGATGTAGTTCATTTTTAGAATTAGATGATGTGTGGCACTTGAGTGCATGCATTCGTGACTTCGGGGGGTTCATTTTAATTATAATTTTAATGTGTCTGTAACACTTGTGTGTGTGCATTGGTGAATGGTTTTTAATTTTAAAAAATTAAGTGGATTATAGTGCAAAGGTGTGCATGCAACAGCGGGGTTCCTTTTACAATTAATGTCCAGTCCATTTTATTTACAATTTTATGATGTGCATTATGTTAATTTGGTGTGTGCAACAGTTAGTTGATTTTTATTACAATTAAATGTGTTATGGTGCAACGTGAGAGAGGAAAAGAAGAGAAAAAACCTGGTGATATGTGGGTCTATTTGCAAATTCTCATACCACGTCCTCAAAGATGGAATGCCCAATCCACGAAAATCCACAAAAAACGGACAGAAGGTCGACTAACAACAGTCGTCCTGCCATACAGAAAAAATGAAAACCAACTAACACCCAAACCAAACAAAAATATGATATCATGACCAAAATAAATGAAAAGATGGATTTTTGGATTTTGTTTTGTATGTTGTGATTTTTTTGGTTTGGTTGTTTTTTTCATTTTTAAAAAAAAATAGAAAGAATTTAGGGAAGTATGATGGGATGGTTGTGTGTTTTTGTTTCATTTGTTTTGCTTTTTGTTTTTGTTGTTTTTTTGTGTGTTTAAAAAAAATCAAGAAACGAATTTTTCCCAACACAAAGGCTCAATACCATTTTATTTCAGATTTGTAGAAATTTTTCGATCATGTGTTGGAATTTTCAAAGGAATTTCCATGATAGATTTTTCCATGAAAGCATTATGTTCCAAAATATATGTTGATATTTTCCATGCTAAAAATTTATCCAAATTTTGAAATAATATAAATGTGCTTTTTTTGATTTTTTTGGTTTTTTTTTTAAATTTTTATGTATTTCTCTAGAATTTTTATGAATTTTTATCTTTTTATAATGATTTTGGTAAATTTTATTTTTTCAAAAATTATTTAATGGGATCTTTCATCAAGAAATTTTTTTTTAAATATAGAAAAATATTTCAATAATTTTCTATAATTTTTTGGATTTTTTAAATGATTTTTCCAAAATTTTAAATGTTTTTTTATGGATTTAATGATTTTGAAAGGATTTTCAGGATTAAAAATGAATACCCGGGTACGCACGTGTGAACATCAATGACCTCGCACGCCCACCAATGAGACTGAAGCGCGTCCTCGCGCATGAACACTCGCAAAGGCCACGAGCACATTGACCACACACGAAAAACCACGCGCAATCCTGCACGAACACAGGCGAACGGTTTGAATGGAGGTATGGAGAGAAGGGGGTGTCTAGGAGGGTGAATGGGGGAAAGGTGGGAAGGGGGTGCTTAGGAGGAGGTGGGTCTACGTCAGGGAAGGGGATCTGGGGAGAAGGTAAGGGTGATAGGGAGAAGGGGGGCTTAGTAAGGGGGGGGTGTCAAGAATCGCGTGGTGGGGGGACTTGCTCAAGATGCTACGCCGAACACACACAAAATGCACAAGGAGAAGCTCACTCAAGAGACAAGAAGAGAGATGGAGGCCAAAACGTTTTCTTGCTGGTTTCTTCTTCTTCTTCTACACCCTTTACAATGTACACAAAGTATAGATAAGATACAACATAAAGGAAAGTGGCCTACTAAGTCAAACAATGCATAACCGACTACACTAGTCGATTGGCGCTATAACTATGCCAACTGTAAATAGGTGTAACAACCTAAATATAATAAGTAATGAGTCAGTGGCCATGTGAGAGTCATAATGACCACCAACGTGCTAAGTGTAGACGTGTGGACCCATCTAACTAGGCGGTCCATCATCAATGTCCGCATGTGTTGAGCTTGTCATCTCAACACTCCCTCTCAAGCTCAATTGCATCTCTGCAACTCCAAGTAAGCTTCAAAACTTTTGAATCTTCTCTATACCCAATGCCTTCGTGAAGATGTCAGTTATCTGATCTTGTGTGCTGACATACACCAAGTCAATCTCACCTGCTAGTACCTTCTTTCTCACAAAGTGGTAGTGTACCTCAATATGTTTTATCCTGGCATGGAACACAGGGTTCCTAGCCAACTGTATACTGCTCATGTTGTCATAATAAATGACAACTGGACCTTCCACGTGCACATCCAAATCAGCCATTAACTTTTGTAGCCATACTACCTCACATGCTACAACAGCAGCACCTCTATACTCAGCCTTTGTACTCGACAAAGCAACTGTAGATTGCTTTTTGCTGCTCCAAGCAACTGCTGCACTACCAAGAGAGAACATGTGTCCGTTGGTAGATCTTCTATCAGACATACTACCAGCCCAATCTGCATCTGTGTATCCAAACACCTGTACATCTGTACCTGCCTCATAGAAAAGTCCATAATGTAATGTGGACTTCGCATATCTCAATATGCACCTGATTGCATCCAAATGTGGCTTTCTAGGTACTTGCATAAACTGACTCACAAGACCAACAACGTAGCTCAAGTCTGGCCTTGTAATGGTCATGTAGATCAAACTCCCCACTATCCTCCTGAACATAGTAGGGTCTTCTATCTCATCCCCAACATCAGCACTCAACTTTACATTCTGCTCCAACGGGACTAAAAGTGGTTTGCATGTTGTCATACCATACTTGGACAACATATCCAAGCCATACTGTCTTTGGGATAGCCATATACCATCATCACATCTAATCACCTCAATGCCAAGGAAGTACCTTAGCTCACCTAAATCCTTTATCTCAAACTTCTTCTTTAAAAAGTCCTTGACTTCAGCAATCCCACTATCACTATCACCTGTAATAATCAAGCCATCTGACCAAACTTGCATCTCCCTTTCTCACATAAAGTGAGTGATCAGCATCAGAAACATAAAAGCCAATATTGACAAGATACTCTTTGATCTTGTCAAACCATGCTCTAGGTGCTTGCTTGAGCCCATAGAGCGCCTTCTTCAACCTACACATATACGTGGAATGCTCTAAATCTTCATAACCTGTTGGTTGATCCATATACACCTCTTCCTGCAAATCATCATGCAAGAAGGCATTCTTCACATCCATTTGCTGCAACCTCCAACCTTTGGCTACTGCCAAAGTAATCACACATCTAACAGTTGCCATCCTAGCAACTGGACTGAAGGTTTCTTCATAATCTATGCCATATGTCTGGGCATAGCCTTTTGCAACCAGCCTAGCTTTGTACCTACTAATAGAACCATTTGCATTGTGCTTAATCTTATAAACCCACTTACATCCAATAGCTTTCCTGCCCTTTGGCAATGATACTAGATTCCAAGTCTTATTGGCCTCTAATGCAGCCATCTCCTCATCCATTGTAGCATCCCAATGAGCATGACGAACAGCCTCCTCAAAACATGTGGACTCAACATCCTCAACTAGTTTCACCATATAAGCATAATGGTGAGCTGCATAACCTTCAAAACCAAATCTTTTAACAGGGTATCTGACCCTGCTAGATCTGCATACCACCGGATCACTCAATGGAGCCTTTACATTACTATGAGCTCTCTGTACACCTGGTGTCCTGACAGAAGGAATACCAAGCTCATCATCCAAGCTCTCTAAGCCACTGGAGTCTCCATCAAGAACTGCATCAATGCCATCTGACACTTTATTCTTTCCTTTGTCTTTACCTGTAGTGCTACTAGATGCACTTGAAGATGTAGAGGTACTCCTTAGTCTCCCAGACCAAGGACTACTAGATGATGTCTCTGGTCCACTAAGAGTCCGTGATTCTTACTTTTCAACCTGCACATGAGTGTCATGATCATCATCATCATCCAATGCATCACCACTAGATGCATACCAACTACTCATTTCATCAAAGATGACATCCGTGCTCACTCTGAACTTACATGTGACAGGGTTATAACAACGATACCCTTTCTGCTCTAAAGAGTATCCAATAAAAACACATTTTTCTACCTTTGGATCAAGCTTCTTCCGTAGCTCATCTGGCACATGAACATATGAAACACATCCAAATACCTTCAAGTGCGATACATCAGGCTTCTTGCCAGTAAAGCATTCTACAGGAGTCATCCCATGAAGTGCAGCTGTGGGAGTTTCGTTCATAATATAAATAGCAGTATGAACAACCTCAGACCAAAAATGCTTAGGCATATTCTTTTCAGCCATCAAGGCACATGCAACTTCTGCAATATGCCTGTTTTTCCTTTCTGCAACCCCATTTTGATGTGGGGTATACTTGCATGTGAACTGTCTCTTTATCCCATGAGACCTCAGAAAATCACTAAACTCATTCAAGAGGTACTCTTCCCCTCCATCTGAACTCAAGCACTTTACTTTCAAGCATGTTTCTCTTTCAACTACAGCCTTGAAAGTTCTAAAGTGCTCAAACGCTTCACTCTTTTCCTTCATAAAATATACCTACAGCTTTCTAGAACAATCATCAATGAATGTGACAAAGTATGAACTACCTCCAAGAGATACATTTTGTGTAGGCCCCCAAATGTCTGTATGCACAACATCAAGGATATTTCTGCTTACATCTTTGTCATGTGAAAAGGGTTGTCTTGCCTGCTTGCCAAACTGACATGCTTCGCATAACTTATGAAATTCTGCAACTCTAAATGTAGGCAAACTTGTAACCAACCCTTTGGACTGCATTAATTTCAGCCTTTGTACATTTGCATGTCCAATGCATTTGTGCCAAATTTCAATATCTGCAACAACACCTTTTCCTTTAGCATACATGGCAGCATTCATAGTAGGAATTCCAGCATCCAGAGTAAACATACATCCAACTCTACTTCCCTTTGCTACCAACCTGCACTTGTCATTGAAGTCTTCTACAAAGCAGCCCTTTGCATTAAATCTGACTTGCAGTCCTTGCTCTACCATTTGACCGACTGACACCAAGTTCTTTGTAATAGATGGCACATGTAATACATCTGAAAGACTCTTTGTCTTACCATCATGCAAGGACAAGGGAACTTTTCCAATGTGTGAAATTGGGTGGCATGAATCATTAGTCGTGTGCGCATAACCTGCATTTTGCAAATCCTGCATCTCTCCAAACCATTTAGCATGGCTGGTCATATGATTGGATGCACCTAAATCAACATACCAAACATCATCATGTGTTTCCTTTCCTATAATAGCATTTAGCATATACTGCATAACAAACAGACGTTCATTTTTATCTTCATTCTGTTGTGAAGATGATGCATAGTTTCCTTCCTGCAACTTACCACTGCGAATATCATCTTTCTTAGCATAACATTGGGCTGCAATATGACATGTTTTGCCACAGTAGTGACACACAATACCAGAGTTGTTAGAACCTCTGTTCTGCCATCCACCTCTTCCTCTAAAGCTCCCCCTGCCTCTAAAGTTACCACGACCTCCTAAAACCTGGATATCGCCAAATTTCTGATTCAATCTATTTTGCTGGTTGTCACTACCATGTCCTGTACCATGGCCTCTTGAAGAGAACATGCCACATCCCCTTCCTGAACTGGAGTAGAAAGCTTGGACCTGTTTACCACTTTTTTCAGATGTCTCACTCTGCATGTTGATCTCTTTAGTGATCATAAGGGAGACCAACTCATTGAAATCTGGAAATAGCTTTCTGACATATACGGAAGTTACAAGAGATTTCCAAGCCTTTTCATTGTTAAGTCCACCCAAGGTAGACGACACCAAATCATCATCATCGGGCATTGCATCAATCGCTGCCAATGTATCTGCAATGCTCCTTACCTTCAGTGCATACTCATTGATAGACATCTTCCCTTTCTTCAATGTATTTAACTCTTGCTTGAGTTGAATCTTTCGTGCCTTTGTATTTACGGAAAACATACTTTCAAGTATGGTCCAAGCTGCATATGAATTCTTTGCATTTCTAATATGTCCCAGCATATTATTGTCAATTACTGCAGACAGCCAATACATGACCTTCTTGTCTTTTGCATTCCATTCCTTCCGTGCCTTTGTCTCTTCTGCAGTTGGAGGATCACTCACCTTCGGCTCCTTTTCTTCACCTGAAACAAACTCGTAGAGGCCTTTTCCAATAAGAAAGTTCGTGACACGGAACTTCCTTGAAGGGTAGTTGTTCTTGTCGAGCTTCTCAATGATGGGGCTTCCACTGTTCTCTGCCATTATCACAAAACTAATACCAAACAGCAAGCAAATATTCTGTAACCCTCGACCTGTAGTGCACAGCAATACATCAGACAGTCTTTTTCACTCTCTGCTCAACAATACATGCAATCCGCAACCTGTTTGCAGATAAACCTTATGTTTGCTTCCTGCAAACACCTCAAGAATTACAGATTCGCAATCTGTAACATGTGCACCCACTTTCAGTCAAAACAGCCGAAATCACAGTGTATCCTGAAACTACTGTCTGCAACCTTGCGGCTCTAAAACGGGGCCCGAAACATCCTCAGATACCCAAAATAGTAGCGGTAAGACCTAAAGGGCTTGTCTGCAGAATACATTGCGCTCTTCGCGCATACCAAATCTCACTGCAATCTGAGATTTTTGCTCTGTCCTACTTTCGGTGCCTCCACAGGCACTATCCAAGAGAAAGAGTGGAAGGATGGGAGAGCTTCTTACCTATGCCTTGCTTGCTCGAACCTTGCTTCTTCTCCTTCACTTCAGCCTTCGAAATCAGCCTCTTTCAGTGGCACGGCTCTGATACCATGTCAAGAATCGCGTGATGGGGGGACTTGCTCAAGACGCTGCGCCGAACACACACAAAATGCACAAGGAGAAGCTCACTCAAGAGACAAGAAGAGAGATGGAGGCCAAAACGTTTTCTTGCTAGTTTTTTATTTTTCTTCTACACCCTTTACAATGTACACAAAGTATAGATAAGATACAACATAAAGGAAAGTGGCCTACTAAGTCAAACAATGCATAACCGACTACACTAGTCGACTGGCGCTATAACTATGCCAGCTGTAAATAGGTGTAACAACCTAAATATAATAAGTAATGAGTGAGTGGCCATGTGAGAGTCATAATGACCACCAATGTGCTAAGTGTAGACGTGTGGACCCATCTAACCAGGCGGTCCATCATCAATGTCCGCATGTGTTGAGCTTGTCATCTCAACAGGGGGGGGGGGGGGGGAGGGGGAGGGGCAGGAAAGGGTGGAAAGGGGGGTTTAGGAAGGGGATTGGAAGGGGGCGCTTAAGAGGGGGGTGGAAGGTGGAGGAGAGGAGGCCCAAGGAGGAGGAGGAGGCGGCGACAATGGAGTTGGCGACAGTGGCAAGGCGAGGTGGCGGCGGCCATGGTGGTCGAGGCGGTGGCGGCGGGAGGAAAAGGAAGAGGAAGAGGAGGAGGAGGAGGAGGAGGAAGAGGAGAAAGAAGAAGAAGAAGAAGAAGAAGAAAGAGGAGAAGGAGGAAGAAGTGGGTGAAGAAAAAGAAGAAGAAAAAGAAGGGGAGGAAGGACTAGGAGGAAGAAGCAGGAGAAGAAAAAGAAGAAGAAGAAGAAAAAGAAGAAGAAGGGGAGGAAGGAGGAGGAGGAGGAGTAGGAGGAAGAGGAGAAAGAAGAAGAAGAAGAAGAAGAAGAAACAGAAGGTAGTTGGGGGTGGGGGGTCGCGAGAACTGAGAGGGAAGGGGGGTGGTTTTTCTTTTAAATAAATAAATAAAAGAAAACCCTTAAAAGGGTGGTGCGTCCCCGTCCCATGCGCGTGCGCGGATCGGAGCTAAAAGAATTTGCATCGACAGTAGCAAATGGGGCTAGGACAGCGGCGGGAGAGTCACGAACACAACGGGGGCATCTCGAGGCACGTGAAATCCAAAACATGCGCATTTATGCGCAAGGCAAGGTGCGCGGGAACACGGCAAAATAAAGAAAAATTAATAATACGCAAACCGTGCATCAGAATGTAATTTTAAAAAAAGAAAAATGGGTCGGCGACGAGAGAAAGATGATGGAAAAATGCAGCAGGGTGTCCAAGGCGAAATCAAGGCGTTCATGTGGGAAAAATGTAAAAACGGCTCCGAAAATACATAGAGGGATTAATATTAGAAAATTCGCTCATCGCAACATAGGGAAAAAAGAATGAAAGAGGTGTAAAATAACGTGCCCAACAAATCTATCATAGCAAAACACAGTTTCGACCGAGATAGGATGCGTTCACATGGGAAAAACCTCAAAAAAAAGAACTCAAAAAGGGACTCGAAAATTAATACGGAAATAACCAAGTATCAAAACGAAGGGCAATAAAAAGAAAAAATATATGGGGGAAGGGTATTCATAGGTCTGTCACAACAAAACGCATGTTTGGGGAAATGAGGAGGGGTGCACATGCAAAAAACACCAAAAATACGCTCAAAAATATATTGAAAAAGTAATAACTAAAAATCCAACGAGCAAACTAGGGCAGAGAAAAAAGGAAAAATATGGGAAAAGGTTGGCTAGACACGGTTGTCAAATTGAACTAGAATGCTGGTAAAAATAGAGCATGTTCACATGGAAAAATGTAAAAATACACACGAAAATGTCTGAAAAATCCACAAAAATTAATAATCGATTAACCATGCATCAGAATGACGGGCAATAAAAATGAAAAATTGCAAGGGAAAGGTGTAGGGTAGGGTTGTCATGTCAGATTATTGTTTCGAAGCAAAAAGGAGACATTCACATGGAAACACGTCCAATTAACGAAAAATGGGTCAAAAATTAATAACTCAGAGTAGAGCAAGCATTGATAAAAAGGAAAAATGTTCAGTTAAAAGGAACAAATAGGACTGTAAGGTGGGATTTGGGTTCCGGCGAATGTAGGGTGCATTCATATGAAAAAGTTCAAAACAAGGGATAAAGGGAAATAGAGAGGGAACGGTCCCAAGGGTGGGTTGAAAGTGGATGGGTGGGTGAGAAAGGGACCCCATCAGGGTAAAAGCGAGTCATGGCATAGATGCATGATCAAATTGAGGCATATATAGGGGATATGTATCATAGACGTGTAGGGACACGTCCCCACAATTAAAACCTAAAGGGACAGGGTTAGATGAATCAACACAGCTTAGGACTCGTCAACCGACTAGACTCTCACATCCCCACACTAAACACATAACATACACTTGCAATCATAAAGATAATGTTAGAAAAACTTGGCCCGTTTCACATATGGCGAAGGAATCATCACTGCCACAGAAGGGTGGGAGTCGGTTGCACGAGGTACCACGGCTCGTTCCAGCGTTCAGCCAACATGACAGGGACCATGCAATAGCACCAAGGAAAGTAGCTGGTTGATAAAGCCCGTCGTCGAGGTAGGTGTCGTTGACGAAGGATAGTCACTCAGCTCATGAGCACTCAAATAGGATGAGAGAACAGTCACTCGCCACATAACTTACATCACTTGAAGTAATATTGATGGAAACCCAGATCTCACACCTGGTTTAGGAATTGACAAGGGGGATGGTGGAGAGAGAGTATGCTAGGGTGCTAGAGATTCGAGTGTGTGTAAACTATAAGAAGGTCAACATAGCCACCAAGTGAGACAATTACCTGCTACTGTACACGGAACACATGCTAGAGAGAATGGCACAAAAGGAAGCCTACACCTTTCTGGATGGCTTCTTAGGCTATAACCAACTACAAGTCCATTCGGACAATAGGCACAAGATGGCATTTGCCATTAAATGGGGAGTGTTTGCCTACATAGTCATGCCATTTGGACTAACTAATGCTCCTGCTGCCTTCCAATGCCTCATGTGTGCCATTTTCAAGGGCATGCTCAGGAAAGGGTTAGAAGTCTTTGTCAATGACCTATACATCCACACTGATTGGGAAGAGCACTTGGAAAAGCTACAAATAGTCTTTGAACGGTGTAGGCAATACGATCTCTCATTGAACCCCTTAAAGTTCCAGTTTTGGGTATAGCATGGTTGCATCTTGGGACACGTCCTGTCAAAGAGTGGGATAGCCACACACTTTTCTAAAGTCAAGGTAATTATAGACCTTCCCTCTCCAACCAAATTCAAGGGAGTTCAATGTTTCTTAGACCACACAAGATACTATTGATAGTTTGTACTAAGCTATGCATTGTTTGCCAGACCTTTGTACAATATACTAATAGTATTCCAGTGGACCCAAGAATCTCAACAAGCCTATGAAAGGCTTAAATAGGATCTAACTTCAGGTGCTATCTTAAGAGCCCCAGATTGCTCCATCACCTTTCACATGCACATTGATGCATAAAATTTTTTAGTGGGGGTAGTATGTCTCAACTTGGAGAACATAACCTAGACTATCCAGTGAGTTTTACTAGTAGATAGATCATTGAGATAGAAATGAACTACTCCATGACAAAGAGAGAAGGGTTAGCCATGGTATTCATTGAAAAGAAGTTTAGACACTACATTCTAGTGACACCCTTCATCTTCTTTGTGGGCCATCTTACATTGCTTTATCTTGTGAATAAACCTCGTACAACATGACATATTGCTCAATGGTTACTTCTGCTCTTGGAATCGTATGCAAGGGCAAACAACATTATATGGAAGATTATATGTCTCGCATACCTATAGAAGAGGCCATTGGTGGACAAGAAATCATTTTGATGACCTACCGAATGCACACCTTTTAAGATGTCTGACAAACGAGAACTATTTAGAGCACACTTCACGCCAGATTGGGCAGATGACATAGTCCACATACTCGAAAACGGAGTACCAGAATGACCAATAGAGAAAGCTACATTAAAAATAGTTATCTTAATTAAAGATCCAACCATATCAGTTAATTACAGATCAACTGTATCGGGTAGGACAGGATGGATAGTTAAAGAGATGTGTCTGTGAGCACAAAATGTATGATGTACTTAAGGAAGCACATGGTAGAATAGCTAGAGGTCACTTCAGCATGGACAATACCACATGCAAGGAGATCCAATCCCAATTGTGGTGGCCAATGTTATTCCGATGAGTGCCAACAAACTAAAGTCCCTACTCTTGTAAGGACAAAATGGAGTTGATCGCAGTGATTGCACACCAACTATTCCAGAAGTGGAGAATTGATTTCATTGGCCCAGTCGCAAACTTGTAGCTCAATACTCCCAAGCCAAATACATCATTGTTGCCCTAGACTATCTCACCAAGTGGGCAGAAGCTTGAGCAACTCACAAAAATGACACAAGGACCACAGCCAAGTTTCTTTGGGAGGAAGTAATCTTGTGGTTTGGCTACCCTATAGGGTTGGTTAGTGACCAAGGCACACACTTTGTTAATGCAATAATCCACCTTGTTAATAATCCATCTAAAGTTCTCTCCATACTATTCATAGGCCAATGGTCAAGCTAAATCCACAAGCAAGATCTTGGTGGGTATTTTAACGAAAGTCATCTTTGCCTCATGCAGTGACTAGGACAACAAACTTATGGCAGCCTTATGGGCATATTGAACGGCATACAAAATAGCCACAAGACAAACTCCATTGAACGCAAGGGGGGCGTCTTGAGGCACATGAAATCGAAAACGCGTGCATTTACACGTGAGGCGAGGTGCCCGGAAACACGGTAAAACAAAGAAAAATTAATAGCACGCAAACCGTGCATAGGAACAAAATTCCAAAAAAAGGAGGGTGGATCGACTGTGATTGTCAAGATCCCCAGGGAGGGAAGTACTTCTTCAAGCGATAGCCATTGATCAAGAAGGGATCATCAGAGGCATCAACTATTTGGACTTGGACTAAGCCATTCGGATTGATGGCAAGTACCTTATAAGCACCCATCCAACGTTGTTGAAGCTTGCCCCGGGAAACTTTCCAAATCTTGAGTCATAGGCTAGGACGAGATCACCTTCTTTGAACTTGTACTTGATGAAGCTGTCATGATAGACCTTTCTACGAGCTTGTGTGGTTTCCATGCACTGTAGAGCCATCCTACGAATCTCATCAAGACACTCCAAGTGCAACACATGGCATTGCAGGGACTCCGCATCTCCCAAGCGTTCATTGATGGCCACGTATAGAGAGGGTAGCTTGAGTTCAACATGAAAGACGACTTCTGTTCCATACACCAACTGGAAATGAGTGTGTCTTATAGCTGCCTCATGGGAGGTTCTGTACGCCCAGAGGGCCTCTGTAAGTTGATCATCCCAATCACGACGATGTGCGACACTCATCCTTGTTAGGATAGAGAAAAGGCTGCAATTGGTAACTTCAACTTGGTCATTGGCTCTGGGATAATAGGGGGTGGACTTGCAATGGCAGATCTTGTACAACTCTGTCACAACTCTTCCATGATTTTGTTAAGGAAGTAGGTGTCTCTATCAGTGACAAGCTCTAGGGGACTGCCAAAACGGGCGATGATATTATCGTAGAGGAACAAGGCCATGCTATTATCATTGTCCCACTTTAGAGCTTTAGCTTCACACCACTTGGTGACATAATTCGTACATACCAAGATATATATGTTCTCCTTCTGTCTGGTGGGGGGATCAATAGGACCTATGAAGTCCATGCCCCACTTCTCGAATGGCTTCAAGGAAAGGATAGGTTGTTGCAGTGGCATGGCACTAGTCTTGGTGGGTTTTTCCATTCGTTGACAAGCATCATATCACTTACAGTAGTCATAGGCATCCTTGTGGAGGGTTGGCCAACCAATATCCTATGAGCAAAGCCTGCTGTTTGGCTATTTCTTCTCCTGCAATGTGGCCTCCATATGGCTCATCATGGCAAGCCTTCAGAATAATCCCAATCTCATCTCTTGCAACACATCTTCTGAGCACTTCATATTTTCCTGTTAACCTCAATTAGAGATGGTAGAAAAATGAAGGAAAAAGTGGAAAAAGGATGGAAAAAGAGCAAAGGCATAGAGGCAGTCCCTAAAGCTAAGCTGAGGCAAGAAGCGCAATTTTAAATGAAAGGTGCCTCAAAAAACTCTAAAAACTCTTGTAAAAGAGCGCTAGGCTCCCTCCTATGTCATTTGTAAAAGAATAGACAGGTATAGGCTTAGGGCATTGATCCGGGTTTTTTACAACCCGGATTATTACCACAAAATTTTAGCCAAAGCCCCTATCAAGAGCTTACCATATCACTTTGGGTTTACTCTTCAAGCACTAGATATGCTACATTGCTTCTCGATTATGATAACTCTAGCAAATGAGGGGAACAAGTTCTTAGAAGGCATGTCAATGTAAAGGATCAAAGGGATGGTTATCTTAGTGAAGATGAAAATAGATTACACCTAGGAGTGAGTGAATGCATAGATTTTTCAAAGGACTAGCCTCCAACTACACATGGGCTCCGTCTGCATCACTAAGATTTGGAATCTATCACCATCATTAGAGGACACCTCACCCTAGCACACAAGTCAATATCCACATCATGGTGTCATTTGGATCTTGTACAAAAGCTTACAAGCATGGACCCCTTTTGTCACATGCTTATATGTATTTATATACATATGGGGAACTAAAGTCAAAGCAGCTTTTAGAAGCCGTTTTTTATAATCTCAATAACTCCCAAGAAAAAGCGAATTTCAAGAAAATTCCCACGAAAGCCGATCGGTTTTGACCTGGTCTACAAAGTTGTAGAATAAACTTTTTTCAAATTCCTCACGGATTTGAAGTTACGAAGGCGCAGACTGCTGGCTACATGCAATTTTCTTCTCTCTTTCACCACACCAACTTTCCACTCTATCCTTCTTGTAAATATATTATAATAATGTTCTTTGGGCACCCACCTCTTGTAATCTAGCTCCATTTCTCTATGTTTTCTACCACCACCCTTGGCTTCTTGCATGATGACCAAGGTGGGGACTTGTCCCATTCACTATGCTCCATATTTTCAAAGATGCCATACATCATCTAGAATTATGTTAATAAAAAAGATTAGCTTAAACTAATCCCTCATGGAGGCTATATAAAGAGCCCATGGAGAATGAAGGGGGAAGAGAAGAAGAATGACAATGACAAGTCCATGAGAGCATTCTAGAATATCCTCATCTCTTTGAGGTAAGCTATGAGTGAGTTCTTTATTATGTAGCATAATGGCAAGCTTTCTCTACCTCTTCTCCTATTATCTCCCTCTCTTCTCATCTTCTCATTCCATGTAGCATAATGGCAAGCTTCCTCTACCTCTTCTCCTATTATCTCCCTCTCTTCTCATCTTCTCATTCCATGTAGCATAATGGCAAGCTTCCTCTACCTCTTCTCCTATTGTCTCCCTCTCCTCTCATCTCTCTCTCTCTTATATTTCAATATGGTGTCTACTACATATATTCTCTCTTGTAAATTTGTGTCTTGGTTCTCTTGATTCTCTTTGAGAAAAGGAAGAGGAAGAACAATGAAAAGTCCATGAGAGCATTCTAGAATATCCTCATCTCTTTGAGGTAAGCTATGAGTGAGTTCTTTTATTATGTAGCATAATGGCAAGCTTCTTCTACCTCTTCTCCTCTTGTCTCCCTCTCCTCTCATCTCTCTCTCTTATATTCCAATATGGTGTCTAGTACATATATTCTCTCTTGTAAATTTGTGTCTTGGTTCTCTTGATTCTCTTTGAGAGAAGAAGGAAAGAGGGACAATGACAAGTCCATGAGAGCATTCTAGAATACCCTCATCTCTTTGAGGGAAGCTATGAGTGAGTTCTTTTATTATGTAGCATAATGGCAAGCTTCCTCTACCTCTTCTCCTATTATCTCCCTCTCTTCTCATCTTCTCATTCCATATAGCATAATGGCAAGCTTCTTCTACCTCTTCTCCTCTTGTCTCCCTCTCCTCTCATCTCTCTCTCTCTTATATTTCAATATGGTGTCTAGTATATATATTCTCTCTTGTAAATTTGTGTCTTGGTTCTCTTGATTCTCTTTGAGAAAATGGATGTCCTAGCCCATCCTCCCTTTGGCTAGGTGGTGCCCCTCTTTAGTTCTCTTAGTGAGGATTGGAGGTTGGATGGGTAAGAGGCAACCCGTTCATCATTTCAGCCCTCAGCATGAAGCAAGAAGAGGGAATTAGAAAAAGGGATCTTGCCACAATGGCCGGTCATGTAAAAAAGGGATGGGTGACCATGGGATTTTGGGATTTTGTATATAAAGTTGAAAAGTGAATGAGAAGCCCATTCTTTGGTGTGTGGCTAACAAGAGTTCTCTCTTCTTCTCTTCTTCTCTTCACCTTGCTTGTGTGTGCGCTCTTGAGAGAGGGAGTGTGAGAGTGTGAGAGAGTGAGTGAGTGTGTGGGAGTGAGACCTTGCCACAATGGCCAGAACTGGCACTTTAAGGGGTTCAGGGATAGACGATATAGGCGACACCACTCAAAGATTGCTCGGAGCTTGGCTAAGTGTTCTCTCTAGGTCGAGTGAACACACAAATCATCCACAAAGACTTCCAATTCCTTGCGAAGCATGTCTTTAAATATGGTGCACATGAGGCATTCAAAGATGGCTGGGGCATTAGTCACCCAAAGGGCATGACTATGTAAGCAAAGACACCCCACTCAGTGGCGAAGGCAGTCTTATGCCTGTCAGTAGGATGCACTTGCACCTGATTGTATCCAGAGAAGCCTTCAAGAAAGCTGTAGGCCTCTTTGCCCCGCCACTCTTTTGAGCATGTGCTTGGTGTAAGGCAATGGATAGTTGTCTCTCTTAGTGGCAGCGTTCACCTTCTTGTAATTCATGCACACTCTAATCTTTCTGTTTTTCTTCATCACTATGACTGTGGGCGATACCCAGTCTGTGTGCTCAATTTTGTAAATGAATCATGCTCTCATCAACTTGTCAATCTCCTCTTTGACTGCATGAGCATATTTTGGATTCATTGGGTATGGTTGCTACTTTACTCACATTGCGTCTGGTGTCATGGGTATGTTATGAGTCACTACACTCGAATCTACCCCCATAAGCTCTTCTAAGGACCAAGCAAGCACGTCTATATACTTTTGCAAGAGAGCAACAAGACTCATCTCCTCTTCCTCAGTCAAGTCATCGGTAATAAAGAACGCTCGAGGTGTCTCCCCTTCCTATGCTAGGTTCACCTCCTTGACCTTGGCTAGTCCCTTGATGGGTTCACTCGTTTGCCCTTGGCGTTTGGCACAACAGGATTACTACCCTATCACTCTTCTTGAATTTTGTAAATCTCTTTGGGAGATCCTGCAGCTTTCTTTGCCCTTCCATTTTCATGTCCCTAGGCTGTTTTTCCCTTTCTTCCTTCAACCGTTTTTGCCTCAGATGGACGCGTAGGTCCCCCTTGGTGCATGGTCTAGGTATTTCTGGGTCGCTATCTGAGCTTCCTTTCGACTCAAAATCAAACTTGTCATTTTTGCTAGAAGAGGTGGTTTCTCCTGGCAGTCTCGCAACTTAAAGGGTGACTCTATTCTAAGCACTGGTGTCATACTTGGTTGGGTTAGGCCTGCTTGTTCAAAATCTATGGCTCCTATGTGTTCCAACCAAGCGCGGTCACAATCCATGCGCATGACCCCTCACTCTATCTTAAAGACACTATTTTTCTATGGCTTGGAGTCCGCTCGTATCTGTTCTATTTCTTGTCTCTTAGTGTCGTATTCCACTGTGTCTATCTCACCCTCACTTTCATCACTAAAGGAACGACAGTCTTTGTACTCGTCATTGGAGTCATCTTCATCCACCTACTCATCATCTCCTAGGTTCTAGTATATCTCTTGTCTCTGATCGAGGACTAAGGCCCAATTGTACATGAGGTTTAAATCATGCACCCTAGTCCATTGCCACCTTGGTTCGTCTAACAGATCTTGAAGTGGCTTGAAGTTTGTTGTTGGATTTCGAGCTAGCTTGAGAGTCAAATACTCCAGAATCTCTTAGAGTTCCCTCTTGTTATTTGACACTTGGAATGTGACAGGTTTAGGTCACCCACGAAGGGTTCCTGCCATCATGCAAACGTGTACGGAGGGTGTGTCTTTTGACTTGCAAACTGTCTTGATGGCTTGCTCGTATGTCTCATGATCCGAGAATGGCAAGTCGATCGTAGCAAGGACATGCATCTAGTCTCACTCATCCTCCGGGCATGGGATATACTTGGTCAAGGGCCCATAGGACTTCTTGACTTGAGTGTTACCTTTAAGCATCACGGAGATGGGATCCAAGTTGACTGGTGAGGTCTTCCAAGTGTCCACCTCTACCCTCACAGCTTCCGTTCTATTTCCAAGGAAGATTAAGCCGTTACCCTAATCTTCGATGACTCTAGCATTGCGCATCCAGGGTCGGCCTAATAGGATATCGTAGTCCACTCCCTTCATAACTATAAAGTCAACCAATAACTGCATGCCTGCCATTTTCATCGGCTAGTTTTTAAGTACTCCGAATGGTTTCACTCTCATACCATTTGCTAGTGTGACATTGAACTTGGCAGTCTTGATAAGCGGGTTTTCCCAATTCTGAAGCACTACATGGCTCAGTACGCTAACCCCGGCTCATGTGTCTACAATCACCTTTGTCATTGTGTCGCCTAGGGCTAAGACAAGTAAGACCGCATGCATCTCGGTGCCTTCCCGTGGCCAAAGCCAGAGACAGAGGCAGAAGATGAAACAGAGAACCTGTTCTTCTCTTACAGAGCTCCTACAGAGACAGAGCCAGAGACAGAGACAGAGTCTAAAGAGGACGGAGATGATACGGAAGAAGAAGGTTATGAAAGCGAGATGGAAGAATCTATCCCACCCGAAGAGGATATATATGAAGAAAAAGTTCCAGAAGCATCAGAAGCAGACGAGCTCATGCTGTGGGACAGAATGGCGATGGTACCATTTGGTCTGGTAAATGGATTTTCTAATATGCAAAATCTTTATAAGAAATTGATAAAGAAGAACAAGCCATATTTTAGCAGTGGCTCATGCCGCCCTCACCCACCCTTGCCAAAGCAAGATGATGATGATGCACCGTGCCAACAAGCACCAGTCTCACGATTCCAACAGGCATTAGAGGGTCCCTGTTATGTGACATTCCTAGATGCGTCATCAGAAGATGAGTCTTCAAGCCAAGAGGTAACTAATCGTGAAACCAAACCCGAAACGACTCTAATCCCATTTCAACATCTCAAGGAGCAACCTGAGTCTCCACCAAGAGAAAAAGACAGCCAAAGTGGAACATCAGAAGAGGACACCACCCCCTTGAAGGAGTTGGATTTGTACCCAGAAGTGGTCCGTGGGACCTTTATCCATGAAGTAGAAGGTGAAAGGCGGTTAACTTTTGTGGATGTAGATGGCATTGAACGCCATTTGAAGGTGGGTAGCAGCCTACCAGAAGAGGAGTTGTCAACTTTGTACAACTTGTTAAAAGAGAATTTGGACGTGTTTGCATGGTCCTACAAAGACCTAAAGGGGATTGATCCCACAATATGTCAGCATCATATTGACTTGGAGCCTGATGCCAAGCCAGTACGGCAACGACACAGGCGAATGAACCCGAATTATTCCACATTGGTGAAAGCAGAGCTGCTGAAGCTTCTGGAAGCTGAGTTCATCTATCCAGTGGCAAATAGTGAATGGGTCTCACCCATCGTGGTTGTGTCAAGATTGTGGGAGAGAAGGAAGGAGTCTCACTTGTAGCTTTCTTGCTTGCACAATGGGGGAATACACACAAAGGTGGAGTCTGAAAACAGTTTTCCTCTTCTTAGTTGTGTAAGCCAAAAAGAAGTCAGGTACAAAGAAATAGAAGAACCCTATATATGGGTCTCAAACCAAACTCAACTAACTAAGGTGGCATACTAACTGAGCCACGAACTAGAGTAGATAAGGATAGGTGTCATGTAGCTATAATTCATGGGCGGTGTACCAACCGCATCTGCAACTGACAAGTCGGTGACATAAATGCACAACGGTCACCCTGGCATATCACGAGTGGAGCTGGATATCTCAACACTCCCCCTCGAGCTCAATCCCAATTCATGCACACCAAGCAGGTCTTTGAACTTGCGCAGCTTCTCTGTGCCCAATGCCTTCGTGAATATGTCAGCTACCTGATCCTCTGTGCTGACATAAACTAGATCAATAAGACCTAGTAAAACCCTCTCCCGCACATAGTGATAATGCACCTCAATGTGCTTTGTTCTAGCATGATAGACTGGGTTATTTGCCAAGTGTATACTACTCATGTTGTCACAACAAATGACAACTGGCCCATCTGTAGACTGATGCATATCATAAAGTAGCTTATGCAACCAAGCTACCTCACATGCAGCCATTGCTGCACCCCTGTACTCAGCCTCTGTGCTTGACAAGGCAACTGTAGGCTGTTTCTTGCTGCTCCAAGTGACTGTAGCACTCCCAAAAGAGAACACATACCCACTAGTAGATCGTCTATCAAAAATACTACCAGCCCAATCAGCATCAGTGTATCCATGCAACTGTATCTGAACCCCAGTCTCATAAAATAGTCCATACTGCAATGTGGACTTCACATACCTGAATATGCGTCTCGCCTCATCCAAATGTGATTTCCTTGGAGCCTGCATAAACTGACTTACCAATCCAACAACATAGCTCAAATCTGGCCTGGTAATAGTCATATAAATCAAACTTCCTACTATGTGTCTATACATAGTAGGGTCTTCCACCCAGAAGCTCACCTGCATCTGCGCTCAGCTTCACATTCTGCTCCAAAGGAACTGAAATAGGCTTACAGCCTGTCATCCCATATTTGGACAGCATGTCCAATCCATACTGCCTCTGCAAGAGCTGTATCCCACTTGGTGATCTAATCACCTCAATGCCCAAGAAATAACGCAGCTCTCCCAAATCCTTCATCTCAAACTTTTGCTTCAATAGCATTTTCACATGAAGGATATCTTCATCACTGTCACCTGTCATAATCAAATCATCAACATAAATGACAAGTAGCATAATACCTTTCTCTGTTTTTTTCACATAAAGTGAGAAATCTGCCTTGGAAATCTGAAAGCCAATAGTGACAAGATACTGTCATATCTTGTCAGACCATGCTCTAGGTGCTTGCTTCAGGCCATACAAGGCTTTCTTCAACCTGCAAACAAACTCAAGATGAATAGCATGCACATAACCTGGTGGCTGCTCCATATAGACCTCTTCTTGCAAATCACCATGCAAGAAGGCATTCTTTACATCCATCTGATGTAAAGACCATCCCTTTGATGCAGCCATAGCAATGACTGCTCTTACGGTTGCCATCCTTGCAACCGGACTGAATGTTTCTTCATAGTCAATGCCATATGTTTGTGCATACCCCTTGACTACTAATCTTGCCTTGTATCTATTCAAGAACCATCTGCATTGTGCTTCACCTTATAAACCCACTTACAGCCAATTGCATTTTTACCTTTAGGCAAAGATACCAACTCCCATGTAGCATTTGCTTCCAAGGCATCCATTTCTTCATCCATGGCTTTCTCCCACTTTTCTTTTCCCATGGCTTGCTCAAAAGAAGTGGGTTCTGGTTCCTGTATCACTTTGACCATACATGCATAGTGAATAGCTGTAAATCCATCATATTTCAGCCTATCCACAGGATACCTAGCTCTGGTAGACCTACGCAAAGTAGGTTCACTCCCAGGTGCTCTCAAAACATCCCTGGTCTTCTTTACTCTAGGTGTAACAATAGAAGGAATACCCAACTCATCATCAATGCTCTGTTCTGAGCCACTGGATTCACCATCCACATAAGAGTGACCTGCATTCACATCAAACATGGGCCGATCTACCTTCTCCTTTCCTTTTCGTGAAACTTGCATACCACTATCTACATTGTTTTGAGGAGATTCTCCTGATCTCAATCTGCCTGTCCATGGCGAAGAATATGAACCACTGCTAGAGGACACTCCAGGTCCACTAATATTTTGTGACTGCTACTGTGAATTCTGTGCAGCATTACCATTTTGTGCATCTACATCATCAATCACATTTACTGGTTTATACCAGCTACTCATCTCATCAAAAACAATATCTCTGCTCACTGTAAACTTACGAGTAGAAGGATTATAGCATCTATACCCTTTCTGCCGACCGCTGCAGAGAGTAACCAATAAAGATTCACTTCTCAGCTTTTGGATCCAACTTGGATCTCAACTCATCTGGCACATGAACATAAGCAATGCAACCAAAAATCTTCAAATGAGAAATATCTGGTTTCCTACCAGTATACCTCTCCTCTGGAGTCATCCCATGTATTGCTGCAGTGGGAGTCCTGTTCATTATGTAGACTGCTGTAGCAACTGCTTCAGCCCAGTAAAAATCTGGCAAGTCTTTTTCATTGAGCATGGCACGAGATACCTCTCCAATATGCTTGTTTTTCCTTTCTGCAATTCCATTTTGTTGTGGAGTATGACTACATGAATATTGCTGCTTTATGCCATGCTCCTGCAAGAACCTTGCAAACTCATTTGAGAGGTACTCTCCCCCTCCATCTGACCTTAGGCATTTTATTTGCAGGCCTGTTTCTTTTTCAACCATAGCTTTAAGAGTTTTGAAATGCCCAAAAACTTCACTTTTCTTTTTCATAAAATACACCCAAACTTTTCTGCTATAGTCATAAATAAAAGTGACAAAATAATGACAGCCTCCAAGAGATGCAGCTTTAGTAGTCCACACATCAGAGTGGATTAATTCCAATGGCTTCTCACTCTCTTGAACATGTCTAGGAAATGGTTTCCTTGCCTGTTTTCCAAATTGGCAGGCTTCACATACCTTATGCATTTCTGCAACCTTGAATTTAGGCAATCCTGCAACAATACTTTGGGCCTGCATTGATTTAAGTCATTGTACATTAACATGACCAATTCGTTTATGCCAGATATCAATATCTGCAACTACACCGGTCCCATGTGCAAACATTGCTGCATTCAATTCAGACATGTCTGCATCCAACGTAAACATTCTGCCCTTCTTCTTTCCTTTTGCTATCAAGCGACCTTTATTTTTCATATCCTCAACAAAACATCCATGAGGATTAAATCTGACCTGCAAGCCCTGCTCAACCATTTGACCAACAGAAACCAGATTCTTGGTGATATTCGGGACATGAAATACATCGAACATGTATTTCTTTTTCCCATCCTGCATAAACAAAGGAATTTTTCCAATCTGCACAATAGGATGTGCAGTATCATCACCAGTCTCCACAAATCCTGGTTTTTCCATTTTCTTTGCATCCTCCATCCATTCTGCATGACATGTCATGTGGTTTGATGCACCTGAGTCAACATACCACACCGTTGCTTTCTTCTGCACTTGTCACAGAATTGTTCATGTGCTGCACCATAAACAAATGCTCATTTATGTCATCACCCTGTCTACTAGAAGATGCATAATTCCCTTGTTGCAATTTCCCATTCATGATGTCATTCTGCTTTTTATAGCAGTCTTTAGCCATATGACCCATTTTACCACAGTAGTAGCATTCAACATTGTTGTTTGCATTTTGGCCTCTTTGCCATCCACCACGACCTCTTTGGCTCCCCCTGCCTCTAGAGTTACCACATCCTCCTCCATAGGACTGGTTTTCTTGAGTTTGCTGCATATTCTGATTTCTACCACGGCCTCCAGATCGGCCTCCTCTACCTCTGCCTCTACCTCTTCCAGCATTTGAGTAGAAGACAGCTTCTTTTGAAGTTCCTCCTGAAGAAGATGCACCACCATTTCTCTGCTCCTCAGAAATTAGAAGAGCAATCAACTCCTCAAAATCAGGAAATCTTTCACGGACGGAAATGGATGTTCGGAACTGTGCATAATCCTTTCTTAGACCATTCAAGATCACAGAAACTAAATCATCATCTTCCACTGGCGACCCAATGGAAGCAAGTGCATCTGCAATCTTCTTCACCTTCATGTGGTAGTCATTGATGCTCATATTTTCTCTTTGCACATTGTGCAACTCTTGCTTAAGTTGCATTTTCCTGGCTTGCGTATTTGTGCTATACATTTTTGACAAAGTATCCCATGCCTCCTTTGGTGTACTTGCATCTTGAATATGCACAATCATAGAGTCTGAAATGCTGATAGACAACCAATACATAACTTTCCTGGCTCTCTCATGCCATGCTTTAAATGCTTGCATTTGCTGTTGATTGGGAACATCAAGAAGAACTGGTTCTTCTTCATTTCCTGCAACAAATTCCCAATATCCTTTTCCCATAAGGAAATTCGTCATTCTAAACTTCCATGCTTGGAAGTTGTTCTTGTCAAGCTTTTCAGTGACAATCTGTGAAAGAGAATCAGACGCCATTACAGAACACTGCAAAAAATTATGTCACTGCAAAGAACACAGCTTCAGCCTCACAAGGGCCTGCAAAACTGACGAAAGTGGTATTTGACTACATAGTCACTTTCTAGTGACGATTTTGCATCAATAGGCAACAAGGATGATTCTGTAACTCCCAATGTCTCTGCGCACAAACATACGATGCAATTTCTACAGTAACTTTTCACCGACCTGTAGAACAGTGGCTGCACAGCATGAAATTGGGCCTTTTCTTGAGTGCGTGCAGAAAACTTCCACCTCCAAAACAGGCCCCCGAAATGGCCTCAAATAAAAAAAACAGGGTCATCGAGGGCTAAAGCCTTCGCCCGCAGCATATACTACCCTCTTGCTTCACCGCGAAGGGCGTCTCAACCTGAGACAATGCACTCTTGCAATTTCCGGCTGTGCTACCTGCAGAGATCTGCTCCCAAAACAGAAAATGAAAGCAACACTGCTCCTCTTACCAGAACACCGCGATCTTGGCTTGCTTTCTTGAGCTCCTTACCACGAACAAGGCTCTGATACCATGTCAAGATTGTGGGAGAGAAGGAAGGAGTCTCACTTGTAGCTTTCTTGCTTGCACAATGGGGGAATACACACAAAGGTGGAGGCTGAAAATAGTTTTCCTCTTCTTAGTTGTGTAAGCAAAAAGAAGTCAGGTACAAAGAAATAGAAGAACCCTATATATGGGTCTCAAACCAAACTCAACTAACTAAGGTGGCATACTAACTGACCCACGAACTAGAGTAGATAAGGATAGCTGTCATGTAGCTATTATTCATGGGCGGTGTACCAACCACATCTGCAATTGACAAGTCAGTGACATAAATGCACAACGGTCACCCTGGCATATCATGAGTGGAGCTTGATATCTCAACAGGTTGTACCCAAGAAGAATGGCAAGCTTCGTATATGTGTGGATTTCCACAAGTTGAACTCCAAGACCAAGAAGGATCACTTTCCTATTCCTTTCACAGACCAACTGTTGGACACAGTGGCAGGACATGAGCTTTATTCCCTTCTGGATGGATTCAGTGGATACAACCAAGTGCAGATTGCAGAAGAAGACCAATCCAAAACAACCTTCACCACAGAATGGGGGACCTATGCTTATCGAGTGATGCCGTTTGGACTCTGCAATGCCCTGCTACCTTCCAGCGAGTCATGATGGCCGCATTCCAAAATCATCTACACGACTTTATTGAGGTATATTTGGATGACTTCTGTGTCTATAGTTTGATCCGTGAACACTGGGGACACCTAGAATAATGCTTTGACCGATGCCAAGAGTATGGGATTTCCCTCAACCCCGACAAATGCATCTTTGGGGTCTCTTCTGGAGTTCTGTTAGGCCACATTGTCTCTGTACAAGGGATAGCAATAGACCCTGCAAAGATTGAGAAGATTGCAGCTTTGACAGCACCCACCAACCTCAAACAATTGAGGGGATTCCTAGGTCATATGGGTTACTACAGAAGGTTCATAGCTCATTTTGCAACAAAGGCAACCTCCTTGCACAAGCTTCTGAGGAAAGATGCAAAGTTTATTTGGATGGAAGAATGTGACAAAACCTTCAACACTCTGAAGTAGTGTCTGATTGAGGCACCCATTCTGCAACCTCCTGATTGGATGAAGCAGTTTCATGTACACACTGATGCATCAGTTGAA
This sequence comes from Lygodium microphyllum, assembly GCF_053477565.2. Classification (NCBI taxonomy): domain Eukaryota; kingdom Viridiplantae; phylum Streptophyta; class Polypodiopsida; order Schizaeales; family Lygodiaceae; genus Lygodium; species Lygodium microphyllum. The sequence continues at coordinate 151,231,599 of NC_141137.1, forward strand.
GGGCTAGGTCATGTCCTATGTCAAAAGGGCCCCTCGAAATTAGATCAACCTATCTATTACGCAAGCCGAAAAGTCACTGATAGGGAGGGGAACTATACAGTGGCAGAACTGGAGTGCTTGGCAATGGTGTTTTCCCTAGAGACGTTTCGCCACTACCTACTGTCTACCCACTTTAAATTTTATGTGGATCATGAGACCCTGTCCTTCCTGATGAACAAAGCAGATGTGAAGGGAAGAATGATGAGATGGCTCCTTCTGTTCCATGAGTTCGACTTTGAGGTAATTACCAAACCTGGTCGTTCCCATATTCTGGCTGATCATCTGTCGCGTATCCCACAGATTGCAGACGAGGAGCAGGATGATCCAGACCTCCCTAATGCTTCCCTATTTCTGGTAGAAATTGTAACCCCCTGGTATGCAGACATTGCCAATTTGCTGGCAACCCAACAGTACCCTCCTGGCATTTCTAGTCAGGAAAGGAAGAAGCTTATGTTAGAATCAGCCCCTTACACCTTGTTAGGTGGAGCATTGTACAAGAAAGACAAAGATGAAGTGCTCAGAAGATGTGTTGTAGGATATGAGATTGGAATTGTTCTGAAGGCTTGCCATGACGAGCCATGTGGAGGCCACTTTGCAAGAGAAGCCACAGCCAGGAAGGCTCTACTAGCAGGATACTGGTGGCTGACCCTCCAGAAGGATGCTTATGATTACTGCAAGCGATGTGATGCTTGTCAGTGAATGGGAAAACCCACCAAAACAAGTGACATGCCATTGCAACCTATCCTTCCTTTGAAGCCGTTTGAGAAGTGGGGGATTGACTTCATAGGCCCGATCGATCCTCCCACGAGAAGGAAACAAAATAGATACATCTTGGTATGTACGGATTATGTCACAAAGTGGTGTGAAGCTAAAGCCCTAAAGTGGGATGATGGTAACAGCGTGGCCCTGTTCATGTACGAGAATATCATCACCCGTTTTGGCAGTCCCTTAGAGCTGGTAAGTGACAGAGGCACTCATTTCATTAATAAAGTCATGGAAGAGTTGACAGAACTGTATAAGATCCGCCATCGCAAGTCCACTCCTTATTACCCCAGAGCCAATGGCCAAGTCGAAGTCACCAATTGCATCCTCTGCTCAATCTTGACAAGAACAATTTCCGCACATCGTCGTGATTGGGATGATCGACTTACAGAGGCCCTCTAGGCGTACAGAACCTCCCATAAAGCAGCAACAGGACAGACACCCTTCCAGCTGGTGTATGGTACAGAAGTTGTTTTCCCTGTTGAACTGGAATTGCCCTCTTTGCAAGTGGCTATCAAAGAGCATTTGGGGGACGATGATTCACAGCAACGCCATCTCCTGCACTTGGAATGTTTGGACGAAACTCGCAGGATGGCTCTACAGTGCATGGAAGCCACGCAAGCTCGACGTAAGGCTTACCATGACAGCTTCATCAAGCACAAGGTGTTCAAGGAAGGTGATTGGGTCCTAGCCTATGATTCACGATTTGGCAAGTTTCCTGGCAAGCTTCAACAGCGGTGGATGGGCCCATATAAGGTACTTGGTGTCAACCCTAATGGCTCTGTCCAAGTGCAGACCGTTGATGCCTCTGATGATCCCTTCCTGATCAATGGATATCGCCTGAAGAAGTACTTCCTTCCTTGGGGATCTTGACAATCACGGTCACCTAATCCTTTCCCCCATTGGCGTGTCACTGTAACTCTTATGATGCTACTTCTGATAGCCGTTCTTCAGCCACTCCTGATGAGGTGGACACAACCCTCTGTCCCCTCAACCCCACCTTCTAGCCCTGATCTCTTATCCTCTATTTTCCACCAGCGGCATTGGCGATGTTGGTTCTGACAAATGGTATTTCTACCATTCCCTTGCCTAATTCGAAAAAGAAAAAAATATACATATCGGTCATGGGAGAAAAGGACTTCGGTCCCTGTCATGCCGACCTATTCTTCGAGAAAAGGTGGAGACACCCTCGGGAATAGGAGGAAAAAAAAAACAAGAACAAAGAAAAAAAACAAAAAAAAACCAAAAAAAAAACTGTTATGGGAGAAAAGGAAGCAATTCCCTGTCATAGCAGGCCTTGTTCCAAGAAAAGGTGGCAAATACCCTTGGGCGAGAAGCTGGCTGTGGAAAAGGTGACAACACCCAGCAGTCCAGAAAGTGGATTCATCAATTGACATCCCCTGGATCCAGTTCCGAAGCTGCCTCCCTTGGTATGCTGTGTCCTATGCCTTTCTGCAGAGCGTTTGAGAGTCCTCTAGCAGACGCCATGTTCCTATCTAACCCCACGTTCGATCTGATGGTTACCTCCCTGGGTACGCCTCTTCAACAACTGACAATGATCTTCATCGACAAACAATTGAGTGACGCGAGCTTTCATCCTAACAGGATGGGGTTGTGAGTATGGTTGCCCTCTGTATCTATCAGAGAGTGAGACAGAGGGTGGGGCGAGTGACCAGTCTTTCCTTTCAAATCAAATGAGAGGTGAGATGTGTGAATAGAGTGTTGCACGCACGGGATGGGCCTCTCAATGCACAAAGCACGATCTGCTTTTGTGCACTGCACCATAAGGCTCCCTGGCCTTCCTTCTCGCACCCTATGCCAACATAGGGCGGGATGCACAGTTGCACCATCAAATACGCACAAGGTATACAACCTGTGCACAAGTGACCGTGAGAATTACATCAATGGGTTTCAGGAACAGGCTGCCCTCTGTATCTTTCAGTAGAGCGTGAGACAGAGGGTGGGCTGAGTGTGACTGGAGTTTCTTCGATCAATTACTGAGAGGTGAGATTGAGGGATGTTACGATCTTTGGAGTCAGGTACGTTCGCATTTCCATATGCACCCACGGGGTGGGTCTCTGCCATCATCACAGGACACGTCACCCTGTTCTATACACTGCACTGTAAGGCTCCCTTGCCTTCCTGCTTGCACCTATGCCATACGGGTTGGAAGCACTGATGCACCATCAACTGTGTACCCTGGCATACTCCCTCTGCACCATCCCCCTTGTCGATTCCTAAACTGGGTGTGCACTATGGGTTTCATCATGAGTGATGTCAGTAATGGGGTGAGTGACTGTTCTTTCATTCCATATGAGTGATTGTGCATTGAGTGCAACATTCCTCATCATCGACAAATTTCCTGCAATTCCTTCCCTCAGCTACCTCCCTGGGTGCTTCCGTGTGGTCCCTGCCACGAAGGACGTGTGCTGTGAAGATGCCTTGGTACCTCCTGCAGCAGCCGACAACAATACAGGACGTGCCATTGACAATCAACCTTGATTCTCGACAATATGGGCCAAGTTTTTCTAACCCTACACCTTTTGTTGTCAGTGACGATTATGTTTTAAGTATGGGGACATTAGCGGTTGGTCTGCTGAGTGGTCCTAGGTCCCTGTTGCTCGGTTAACCCTGTTCGTTAAGGTCTTAAGTGTGGGGACGCGTCCCTGCGCATCTACATTACATACCCCTCTGCATATGCTTCAACCTGCTAATGCCTTTATGCCATGACTTTCTTTTACCCTGATGGGGTCCCTTCCCCACTCACTTGTCTCCTGTCACCCCTCCCTTGGGGTTGTTCCTCCTCCATTTTTCTTTTTCTCTTATTTTCCTGTGTTTCTATGTGAACGCACCCTACGTTCAATGGACTTCCAATTTGACTTTATAGCCCTGTTCGTCCCTTTGAACTGTCCACTTTTCCTCTTTACCCACCCCTGTTCCGATGCATGGTTTTTGAGTTATTAATTTTTGACGGATTTTGTGTAAATTAGTCAGTTTTCCATGTGAACGTGTCTTGCTTTCTTCGGACCGGTGATCTGACATCCTAGCCCTGACCACCACTTTCTCCTTGACATTTTTCCTTTTAACTCCGTGTCATTTTGATGCACGGTTTGTCCCATATTAATTTTTGTGGTTTCTCGAGACTTTTTCGTGCGTCTTTTTGACATTTTTCCATGTGAACCTGTCTTGTTTGCATCGAAATTTCAATTTTTTTTTAGATCCGTGTCCATCGTGCCTTCCCCCACCTTTTACCTTTTTCCTCCCCCCTATTTCGACTTTTGGATTTTTAATTATTAAATTTTAAATGTGTTTTCGGGTGTATTTTTGGTGTTTCTCGCATGTGAACCCCTCCTACTTCCGCCGGAACTGTGTTCTAACATGACAACCCTGTGCCACCTCTTCTTGCGGACATTTTTCCTTTTTACTGCATGTCATTCCGGCAAGCGGTTCATCCACTATGATTTTTGGATTTCATTTTCGGGTGTATTTTTTAGGTTTTTCCCATGTGAACGCATCTTATCTCAGTCGGAACCATGTTTTGACATGATAGGATTGTCGGGCACATTCTTTTGCACATTTTTCCTTTTTTCGGCACCTCGTTCCGATGCACGGATCTTTCGATATTGATTTTTGTTTGTGTTTTCGGGGCTGTTTTTGTGTTTTTTGCATGTGAATGCCCTTTACTCCCCCGGAACCCCCGTTGCACGTTTCCTTTGTCTTCCCCCTGCCATCCTGCACAATTTTTGTTTTTACGACATTTTGTTTCGATGCCGAGATTGGGAGATATTCATTTTTCCTTGTTTATACGTGTTTCGGGCGACTCGTCCCGCGCGTGAACGCGCTCGTTTTCGATTTCACGCGTTTCCACACGCCCCGGTCGCGTCCGCGTGCCCCGTACTGACATCCCGGCGCCATTCCGATCCCGTCACGGCAAATTTTTTTACCCCGCCCTGTGCACGCGCGCGGGACGGGGGCACGCCTTTCTTTTATTTTACTTATTATTTTACCAAACAAAACAATTTTTATTTATTCTTTTTTTAAAACAACTTTAATTATCTCCCTCCCTGCCCCCCACGGGCACCCTCCCCTATCCCCCCCACCCCCCCTTTTCTCTCTCCCCGACACCCTCCCCCCCAACCACCTCCCCCCCCCATCCCCACCTGCGTCTCCCCTCCATTCTCCCTTCTCCTCCCTCCCTCCTCCCTCCCGCCACCCCTCTCTCCTCCTCCTTTCTCCATCTTCTTCCTCCTCCTCATCTCCTTTCTCCTCTTTCTCTTCCTCCCTCCTCTCCCCTCTCCGCCCCCCGCCTGGGCTCCGCCGTGCCCACGTCTCGCCGCCTGGGCCCTCTGACGCCCTGCACGCCGCCAGTCCCCGCCTGTGGTGCCGCCCTGCACGCCGTCTTCCGCCTGGGCTCCTGCCTCCCGGCCGCCTCGCCTCTAGTCTCCTCCTAGCGCGGGCGTTGCTGCCGCCTCTTGGTTGCCCGCGTTGCCGCCGTCACCTGGCACGCCTCCCTCCCACACCACCTACCCCACACCACCCAACCTCTTACCCCCCTCTAGGCCCCCATTCCCCCTCACAAATCCCAAACACCCCCACACCCTCCCCCCCCCCTAGGCCCCCATTCCCCCTCACAAATCCCAAACCCCTACCCCCCTCTAGGCCCCCATCCCCCCTCACAAATCCCAAACCCCCCCCCCCCGTCACACACCTCCCTCCCATAAGCCCCATTCCCCCCCAAAGCCTCTTACCCCCCTCTAGGCCCCCATTCCCCCTCACAAATCCCAAAACCCCCCCGCCGCCCCCCCCCCCCCCCCGTCACACACCTCCCTCCCATAAGCGCCATTCCCCCCCAATTCCCCACACCCCCAATACACACCCCCATCCCCACAAGCCCCCATTCCCCCCCAATCCCTACCCACCCCCCCCCCCCAGGCACACAAGCACACTCCCCCTCCTTAACCCCCTCTTAAGAGCCCCCCTTCTCACCCTCTTTCCCCTACCCCCCACAGACGACCTCCAAACCGAAAAAAGACGAAACCCGCAGAAACCCGCAAAACCCTTCTTAGTCCCCTATCACACACACGGTGTGTGCGTCAGCGGAGTTGCATGCGTGGAGTCGTATGTGCGGATTCGTGCGCGTCTTTTAGCGCCCGTTCACGCGCGGGGACGCGTGTTCGCTTGTCCGTGCGGTGGTGTGCACCAGCCAGCTGTTCACACGCAGCTGACACGCAATCCATTCCCGGGTACATATTCTCGAATTTTTAATTTCCAAACCCGAAAAAACCCTAAACATACATTTAAAAAGCAAAAAATTCATTCAAAATCAATTAAAATCCAAAAAATTTACAAAAAATTCTTAAAAATTTTCCAATATTTCTGCAATCAATTGAAATATTTTTCCAAACTGAAAATCTCAGAAAAAAATTCCAAAAAATTCTAAAAGTAAAAATTCTTTTAAAAACACATATAAAATGAGCAAAAATTCATTAAAATTGGTAAAAATACCAATTTAATTGCAAAAAAATTCTTAAAAATTCCATCAGCTTCTTTGCTTATTTTTGGAATATTTCCTAAGTTAAAAATGCTGTGCCAATTTAATCCATTATTATTTTATGGCAAAAATGCTTCATTAAATGCCTAAATTCATGAAAAATCCTCTTTAATTCCAAACACAAGCTGAAAAATCTAGAAAAATCCAGATACCTTGGTCACACGTGGTGGATTGATGCTGAAAATCTTTAACATTTTTATATGTGTTTCATTGTCAAAAGTTTGCCACAAAGATCAACAAAAACACGAAAAAAAACACATTACAACAAACAAAAACACATAAAAACCAAAATACACAATCAACAATACAAAAAAATTAAACCAAAAAAAAAACAACATATAATCCATCATTCATCCAAACAAATTCATATACACTAATCTTGTTATGTCGTATGTCCAATTATTTTCAGTCTGTGGTTTTTCTTTTTGGATTGCTGACCTACATTTTGGAGATTGAGACGTGCGCATTCATTGCATACACATACATCCACTTCCAGGTATTTTTCCTTTTATATTTTTTATTTTTTTTCGCTACCCCAAAATTCACGCTTAATTTTTAACATGAATCCTAAACACCACCATGGCACGCCCGCTCGCGCCAAACACACATTTTTCTAATTAAAATCAACCAGCCGTTCACTTAGCACGTGCTACGTGCGCTTCAGAGGCACCTTAATATTTTTAATAACAATGAATCAGTCGTCACAAGTGCACACGCTGGCAAAAAAGTGCTCCACATCACCTTAATTTTTAATAAATGAATTTGCATTTAGAGACCTCAGTCTGGTATCGAAGTCCGGGATTGGGATTAATGCACCGCTCCAATCTAATAATTTGTAATTAATATTTTAAGAAGAAACTGCCGTTTTCTTATTAAGGTTTATCACTTAATAAAATGTCACCCATTGTTAATAATTTATTCCAATGAACCTTTCATTAAATTAATTCCCCCTCACTGCACTTATTTCCCCTTTTTAATGAACTCGCTTCATGGGATGGGCGCGTACAAATCTATTAGTTGGCACTGATGGTAGTCAAGTTATGGTCCAGTCTTGATGTCTGTTTTTTATGGTAGTTTGATTTGTCCATGTGATACAGTTAAGGGTACGGTGTGTAGTTTTTTCTTTATTGCCTGATACAGGGTTTTGGGTGTTTGTATGTTGCATCGCATGAAGCTTTCGGTCACATATGTGTAGAGGTCATGTCGAATTTTTTCTAGGCTGTGGTTTGCTTGGGGATAGTTGGTCAAGTCACGTTTTACTACCTTGGTTGATATCTTATCCTTAGTTTTCGTCTGTTGCTTTGCAGGCATTCTCTTTGTTTGTCTGTGTTTGTGGTGTGTGTGTGTAACCATATTACTGGATTCGGACGTTGCCGCTAAAGCGGGCTTGTCCAAGTTCGTGAGCCTTTCTTTCCCACTGGTTCCAGATGATCCTACCATTTGTGACGAGTTTTTAACCTCTTACAGTAAGAGGTTTGGTCTAGTCCGTGGCACTACTGTTCTCCTAACACCGAAGAGTCTAGGCAAGGCTCTTGGTCTGCCGTATCGTAGGGAGTCTGTCCCTGCTGCTGCCAGCCAATGACGATATTTTGAAGCTGTTGCAGAAGCAAACTCAAGATGTTCTTGATCCGAAGAAGGTCATCACCACGTCAGGAGTCGGTGTCTCCATGATTTCCAATCCCCTATGGAAACAACTATGCAAATTCCTTCAGGATAGGTTCATGCCTGCAAAATCCCCATCTCATTATCTTTCCAAGGAGTTGTTTACGGCTTCATGAATGATTTTGAAAGGCGTAACTATTGATTGGAGTACCTACCTCCTCTCCAAGATGGATCACCACTTTATCCGAGCTACTCGAGGAAATGTGACTAATGTTACATTTGGGTCCTTCCTTTATGTCTTCTTGCTACATGCTGCCCCTGCAAAGGAAGTTCCTTTACCTCCAATTGATCCTCCAGAAGTTCCTCCTCCGCCTCATAATGAAGATGAGGATGTGATAATTGAGGATGATGATTCTCCTCCTCCCCTTGTCATTCAGAGAAAACGCCTCAAGAGGGTGGCTGAGTCAGTGCCTATTCCTCCTCCAGTTCCAGTGACAGTTCCTGCCCAGTCTTGCAACACCTTGCGTGCATTCCTTCAGACGCCAAATCTTTTCAGAGCCCATAGAGACAGGATGCTAGAACTTACTATTCCTTCTGTTCACCGCCTGGTAACAGGAGATGCTATTCTGTTCCTGTGCAAGGATATCCAGAGTTCTATTGAACTTTCGATGACTGCCTGTATCCAGCAATTATATTCTTCATTTTATGATGAAGTTCAACAGTCTAAGGAGGAACTGAATAAGACCAATACTGAGTTAGCCTCTGCTCAGGAGAAATTCTTTGACCTTTGTATGCAAATGGAGCAGCAGAGTAAGCTCATGGATACTCAAAAAGCTGAAATCTCTAAGTTGAAAGCTGAGTTGGCAGAAGCTAGGTCTCAAGTGGTTTGCTGTAACAGAGGAGAGGGATAAGTTATAGAAGGAGAGTCAAGAGATGAAGGAGGTGATAGCTGCCCAAGCAGAGAAATTTAAATCCACCACAGCTATCTTAGACCAGAGCAATGCTCAAATCCAGCAACTCAAAGATCAGTTGGCTCAGTCTCGGTCTAATACACAGAGTCCTGTGCAACCAGTTTCTCTTTTATCCCCTGCAGACTTGGCAGCTCTTCAGAGACAGGCTACATTATGTCCCTTATTTCAGGCCAAGGTGGAACGATTGCAATCTCGCATGGATTTATTATGGTCTTCTTTTGAGCAGTATCAAGAATATGTTCCACCAGATCATTCATTTTTTGTCCATTATTAACAACAGAAGTTGGCCTTCTATATAAAACTTTCCACGATGGATTTACCTATTCCAGAGGATGGATGGAGTGGGGCCTGGTCATTTGATTTGCTGATAGAAGTAGTGAGGATGGTTTTTGAAGACTCTGTCACTCCAGATACGATGCTTCTGTCCTATATGTATTTGAGGGGTGATTTACTGATTCCAGATGATGAAGATCTGGCTTAGTATGTCGAAGATGTGGTATTGCAAGCTTCTTTATATGTCCAACATTTGGAGTTGAGGATTGATGAGATGTTCCAGGGATATTCTTCAAAGGTGGCTGAGTGTCCTGAGTTTTCATGGCACACTATGGTTGATGTTGTCATTTTGAATCACCATCAGGTCAAAGCTCCAGCTCATGCCCAGAACATTAACCAACTGAGGGTGGATCTTTTAGCCTATCTCTCCAACCAACCCCCATTTGATACTTCTTTCTTTGAAGCCTATCATCGTAGATCAGCTTTAGGTCCGTCCTTACCATGCCTAACTCATTATCAACAAATGGCTCATAGGTATGATGCTTATATTTCCCTTTTTCAATCTAACCCAAAGGTCATTTTACCCCTTCTTTTCCAACCTCAAGGATCTCCTCAAATTCCTATATTTACCCATTGTTCTTTTATTGAAGATCGAGTTTTTCTATCTCGTGATCCTTGTCCTTCTCCATCCCCTGACATTCTATCAACTTTTCCTGCTTATCTTTTAATGCCTTTCTTAACCGAATCTCCTCAATTTTCAGCAAATCCATCTTTAATCCATTCTTCATTTTATGATTTTGCCTATCCATCGCTTCATCCTCTTTCATTAGTCCCTCTTTCGTCTCCTAACACTTCTATTCCTAATCCTCCTCAGTTGGTTAGTGAGTATCAAGGTTTTGATCAGAAGATTCTTCGAAGAAGAGGCTGGAGTTCAAATGATTCCCTTACTGGACCTCAAATCAATTGGCCATTGATTCCAGGAGAATGGATAAGTGCTAGTCAGGCTTATCAGAATTATTTGCATTTTTCTTAGCAATATTCTCAGTCTGCAGATCCTTCTGTGCACTTAACTACTCATTTTACTTGGTACCTGGCGTATATGCATCGGCATTCTCATAATGATTCAAAACCTATTCCAAAGTTGTGCATGAATGTCAATGTGAGCATTGATTCCCAACAACTGGCTGTCTTGTACTTTCATGCCCTCTGTTTGCCTAGCAGATACCTTGTCTTGTTGGAAAGAATGTGCTACCTTCAATTTTTTCAGAATCCTCCCAAGACATTTGTAGATGAATCCTTGTCCATGGATCGTTTTCGAAATCACCAAGCTTTCAAAAGGGATCATCTCCATTGATACCTTTGCAATGTATTGTGGATGATTTTTAATGATAAATCTCTCTTTTTGGAGGAGTCATTCAGATGGTTGTGTTGTGTGTAGTGTTTGTGTTGTGGGTTAATTTATGTGATAAGATCGTGGTGGTTGCCTATTCAATTTGCTTTCGTGCGAGCTACATTTTTGGAGAATTGCGATAATGGTGTTGCTAGTTGGATAATTGAAGATGTTGATGAAGAATAAGAAACCTCTTATATCCTTTACAAGTTTGTTGTGATTTCCAGTTTGATAAGAAGTGTTAATGTATAAAGGGTTTTCCTTTCATTGTATTCTTTATATCAGATACATGTTATAAGTTGGGGTTGTGGTTGGATGGACTGTTTTTGAAGATTTATTGAAGATCAAAGTTGAGCTCTTGAATGAACTTGTATTCCCTTTTTCCTGGGTCGCGAGGACACTTTCTTATTAAGTGTGGGGATATGTTGAGTGGTGAGAAATGACCTATTTTTTGGCTGATTTTTGTTGTTTTTGAGAGCTGAATGGTTGATTTTATGAGATGATTGATTGGTTTAGAAGTGGTTTGAGAGTGTTTTGGATAGGTTGGAATGGTTTTATTAAGCTCATGATGTTTATTAGTAGAGATGTGAAGTTCTGTTGATGTTCTGATATGTTCTGTTTGGTCCTGATAGCTTCTGTTGAGCTTCTGTTTTGTTCTGTTTTCTCTCTGTATGGAAGGATGGAGTATTGATTGATAGGTTTTGAGATTATTTGAAAGCTTATTGAGTGATTTTTGATGGTTTGGAATGGTTTTGGTATGAGTTATGTGGTTCTGATGCTTTCTGTTGACCTTCTGTAACTCTCTCTTGAGCTTTTGTGAGCCTCTGTAGACCTTCTGTATGCTTCTGTATATGTTCTGTTGGATGAGAGTGTAGCTTGGGAAAGTTTTTTAGTCTTGGAAAGAGGTAAATAAAAGTTCAAAAGAGCTAAAAGAATTCAAAGAAGTAGCTGATGAAGACTCAAGTAAAGACTGGAGTAACAGTGACAGTAGTAAGCTATGAAGAGACACTATAGTGGCTCTGGTGCCTCTTCACATCAGACATACCTCTTTGGGAGGTGTATCCACAACCTAAGAAGGATTATTGAGAGTTATTATGAGAGAATTTTAGTGAGGAAATGATGTACTATTGATGGAGAGAGAGAGAGAGAGAGAGTCAGAGATAGTCAAATCTATGAAAACAGTGTAACTATGTATGAGAGATTGAGAGAGAGAACTATGAAGACATTGAAGATGGATAATATGTGATTGATTTCCATTCAAAGATGGTGTATTCCATTGTGTTCTTTGTTCTATTGATGGATTTTGTGAAGATGTTGGAGAATATGGTTGATTCTATCAAATCCGTGGGAGATATCTACTATGATGCTACGTGAAAAATTGTTGTTTTCTTTGTTTTGATGATCAAAAGAATAAAATAAAAGCTTGTTGATGTTACAAGATAGATTTTCTTACAAGAGAATTCCCTTTTCCTTGGTGTTCCTCTTGGGGCTCCAAAAAGTCATTAGTTGATGGCCAATTCTGGTTGCTAACCTCTGGTTGGAGCACCATTTTTGCACAAAGTTGCCTTGTCCTTTCCCTTTTTGTTTGATTGTTTCAAGCTTTTCCTTGTTTGTCTCACATTGAGTAGTATAGAGTGAGGGTATCAGGCACAATTCTTTAGCTGTGGCATTTGGGATGTCCTTTATGACTTCTTTAGCAACAACTACATAGCGGGATAAAATATATTGTTGCTCATCCCAAGTCAGGGGTTTGGCCATGAGCTTCGTATGCTCTGCTGTTGGCCTTCCCATGTCCACATGGACATACGCACGTGTGATGGCTATTACCTTGTGATCAAGCTTCTTCATGCACTTCATCTTTCATTCATTGGTCAGATGCACCATCTCCTTGGCCAAATCTTCGACAAATTTCTCCTCAAGCAGCCTAGGTTTTAGGTGCTTTGGAAGTGCTAGAGGTGTTGAGGATGTTGGTTGTGACACCTCTTTTGCATGTGAATTGCTAAGGATACATTCCACAAGGGGCATCGTCACACGGCCAAAGGCTATGACCGTTGTGATTCCTGATTGGAAGTAGTAGCAACTAGTTCAGTGGGCCGACTACTATTACTCAACTGCGGTCTCAAGTCCTTAGGTAGATTGGAAGTGGTCATGTCTTTTTTTGCCCTTTGAGCATTCACTTGTGCAAATTGACAAAGCTAGTCACAGTGGATTGCACAGGCATATCCCTAGGTTGAGAATTAGGGGTGTTGTCATGTCTCGCATCTTGGACATTTGGAAGCTCAGATGGAGATAGAGATTAGGATTGAGCAGCTGCATAGACAACTTCTATTGTGCTTTTCCTGTGTCCTTCTAGGAAAAGAGGGTGTAGGAGATTTGGAACTCCTAGGTGGACTTGGCACTGGCCTAAAGATTTGCTTGCGATGGCTATTATGCAATTTTGCCATTTTCTTTGTTGAGCAATTAGCCTTATCATGAGCAACATTGTGCCTGTGATGCTCATTATCCTCTTGGAAAGTCAAAGGCTCCTTGGAAACTAATCGTCATTGTGCACACTCAACGGTTACATTTGATGTCCACTTGTTAAGCATGCTAGGCTGAGGATCTACCTTTCGAATAGTCATGTTTGGTTTCTTGTCTCGAGACTTGGATTTTCATTTAGATTTCCTCTTCAGTTATTTGCTTTTGCTGCGATCTGGCCTTCAGCTGATAGAGAAGGTTTAGCACGGGGTTTTGGTACCAAAATCCATCGGTTACCTACGTAATACCCTTGTGCATGTAGCAATGCTTTGGATATCCATCGCGGCATTGTGCAGGCTCTCCATTGATGCCTTCTTTTATAAAGCTTGGGCTTCTTTTTTGGTCTTCTATGATATTTGTAAGTTCAAAGCCTGTCCTTGGCATTGTCCCCTAACCTTCTTGTTTCAAGCATGGCCTCACTCACTGGTTCTCTCTGTTCAACATGCACTTGTATCAACTCTTTCAAAAAGTCCTTACTCTCATCACTAGGCTTTCCTGGCATGTTAGACTGTTCCTTGTCTTTCCCTCAAGGTTTGATGAGGTCGCCCTTATTAAAGGTTGTGATTATCCTTACACTCAGTAGTGTCAAGTGTATCCTCTGTGCTACATAGTCGGCCTCACACTTTGTTGCCCTTTTGAAGGGTCGTCCTAGGAGGGTTTTCTTTCCACAATTAGCACTATTTGGAGGAACATGGAATAGGATAGGAAAGCTTTTAGTCTCAATAGTCACAAGAATTTTGTACTTTCCTATATGTGCTTGTGGGTGTCCATAGTAAGGATTAAGAGTTGCATCAGTTGGTGTGAGATTTGGTTGGCCTAGTAGGGTCCATTCTTCATAGGTAAAGATATTAAAATCAGCTCCTTCATCAATGAGAGCATTGATACTATGCATTCTTTTTGCGGTGAGTTTGACCATAAGATAAGTTGGCGGTACTATGTCTTCATCTTCCGGGTCTTGGCTTGTAAATTCAAGTCTTTTGATACATGCCTTTGAGTCCTTAACTGCACAACCAGATGGGGTGCAGTGCCATTCAAGGTACATCTGTTGTCAAGTCTATCATGTCTAGTCACCTCGCAGTTGTAGCTTGATGTTGTTGCATTCCGCTTTGACTAGATGCAATTCGAACGCAACCTACACATGTTTTTGTGGCATGTCCTTTTTGCCCTTGTTGGCTAGATTGGCCCATTGAGGTTCTAAGGTCTCTATTTGTGTTTGGGAATGGGCTTTTGGTTGCCATTTTGCGAGTGAGAATCTATGCTTTTGCAGAGCCATTATTACACTAGGATCTAATTTGGAGGGCCTTTCAAAATGCGTGTTTTCTCCCTAGCCTACTTGGGGGAGGTGCAAAGGGGGTAGAGCCCCCTCTACGGGTGTCCGGGGGGGAAGTCCCCCTCGGTCCACAGGGCCATTACTGTAAATACCATGCACGATTTGAAGGACCGTTCGTAGCCAAGTTTTGAACTACTTGCTCTAGATTCCAGTCTAGTGATAAATCTATGATGTGATTTTGGCTCTATATGGTCTTTCGGTCGGTTTAAGAGTCTACAGGTTAAAATTTTGAAAAAATCCAAATTTGGCCCAACAAGTCTGAATTGCAAGGGCCAAATTTTCGATTCGGTCCCCCGTCTGAGTGGTCAAGGGCCGAATGTGACTGGTCCAAATGTCAAATTCGAACAGTTCGAATGTGGTTGCTTGAGGGCCAAATGGCTGAATGGCCAAGGGCCAAGTCAGGTGGGCTGAGTCAGTGAAGGGAAGAGGGCCGCTTATTGTTTTAAGCGTTTCAAGAGAGCTCTCATGGCTATCTCTCACCTAGCTGATCCTCTCGGTGTGTAGTGAGCTTACCTTGATGCCAAATGAGTTGCCTCCTCTCTCACACAAGCCGGTAGCTCCACGATCCTAGATGCTAGCTCAAGCATCCTCAAGCCTCCTCCATCTCCAAGCTCCATTCACCATAGCCGCGCATGCGAGAAAAGAGAAGAGAAGAGAAGAGAGAAGAGGAGATGGTGAAGAGCTTCACCCTCTTGATCTCTCACTCCCTCACACTCTCACACTCCCTCTCTCAAGAGCACACAAACAAGCAAGGTGAAGAGAAGAAGAGAAGAAGAGAGGACTCTTGTTAGCCACACACCAAAGAATGAGCTTCTCATTAAATTTTCAACTTTATATACAAAACCCAAAAATCCCATGGGCACCCATCCCTTTTTACATGATTAGCCATTGTGGCAAGGTCACTTTTTCTAATTCACTCTTTTTGCTTCATGCCCTAAGCCTATACCTGTATATTCTTTTACAAATGGCACAAGAGGGAGCCTTACACTCTTTTACACGAGTTTTTAGAGTTTTTTGAGGCATCTTTCATTTAAAATTGTGCTTTTTGCCTCAACTTAGCTTTAGGGGCCGCCTCTATGCCTTTGCTATTTTTCCATCCTTTTTACATTTTTTCCTTGATTTTTTCGCCATCTTGAATTGAGGTTAACAGGCAAAGATGAACTGCTCAGAAGATGTGTTGCAGGAGATGAGATTGGGATTATTCTAAAGGCTTGCCATGACGAGCCATGTGGAGGCCACATTGCAGGAGAAGAAACAACCAGACAGCAGGCTCTGCTCGCAGGATACTGGTGGCCAACCCTCCACAAGGATGCCTATGACTATTGTAAGTGATGTGATGCTTGTCAACGAATGGGAAAACTCACCAAGTCTAGTGCCATGCCACTGCAACAACCTATCCTTTCCTTGAAGCCATTCGAGAAGTGGGGCATGGACTTCATAGGTCCTATTGATCCCCCAACCAGACAGAAGCAGAACAAATACATCTTGGTATGTACGGATTATGTCACCAAGTGGTGTGAAGCTAAAGCTCTGAAGCGGGACGATGATAATAGCATGGCCTTGTTCCTGTATGAGAATATCATCACCCATTTTGGTAGTCCCCTAGAGCTTGTCAGTGTTGAACAGAGGCACCTACTTCCTTTACAAAATCATGGAAGAGTTGACAGAGTTGTATAAGATCTGCCATCACAAGTCCACCCCCTATTATCCCAGAGCCAACGGCGAAGTTCAAGTCACCAATCACATCGTCTGCTCTATCCTATCAAGGACGATTGCTGCACATCGCCGTGATTGCGATGATCGACTTATAGAGGCCCTCTAGGCGTACAAAACCTCCCATGAGGCAGCTATAGGATAAACTCCCTTCTAGTTGGTGTATGGAATAGAAGTCATCTTTCCTGTTGAACTCAAGCTACCCTCTCTACGCGTGGCCATCAATGAACGCTTGGGAGATGCAAAGTCCCTGCAATGCCATGTGTTGCACTTGGAGTGTCTTGATGAGATCCGCAAGATGGCTCTACCAGGAGGATATTATTGGGTTGCCAGTAGGTTGGCAATGTCTGCATACTAGGGGATGACAGTGTTGACTAGAAACAAGGATGCATTAGGGAGGTCTGGATCATCCTACTCCTCTTCTACAATCTGTGGGATACGCAATAGATGATTAGCCAAAACATGGGAGCGACTAGGTTAGGTGATTACCTTGAAGTTAAACTCCTAGAATAGAAGGAGCCAACTCATCATTCTTCCCTTCACATCTTCTTTATTCATTAGGAAGGATAGGGCCTCATGATCCACATAAAATTTGAAGTGAGTTGACAGCAAGTAGTGGCGAAACTTCTCTAGGGCAAACACCATTGCCAAGCATTCCAGCTCTGTCACTATATAGTTACACTCTCTGTCAGTGACTTTTCGACTTGCATAGTAGATGGGCTAATCCAAATTTGAGGAGCCTTTCTGGCATAAGACTATGCCTAAGCCTTCAATTGATACATCAGTGTGCACTTGGAACTCCTTTGTCCAATCAGGAGGTTGTAATATAGATGTCTCAACCACGCACTGTTTCAGATTGTTGAAGGCTTTATCACAATCCTATGTCCAAATGAACTCCGCATCCTTCTTTAGAAACTTATGCAGGGGGGCTGCCTTTGTTGCAAAATGGGCTATGAACCTTCTATAGTAGCCCACATGGCCTAGAAATCCCCTCAACAGTTTGAGGTTGGTTGGTGATGTGAAGATTGCAATCTTCTTAATCTTTGCAGGGTCTGTTGCTGTCCCTTGTGGAGAGACAATGTAGCCCAACAGGACTCCAAAAGAGACTCCAAATATGCATTTTCCCTGGTAGAGGGAGATCCCATACTCTAGGCATTGATCAAAGCATTGATCTAAATGTCCCCAATTTCTAAGGATCAAACTATAAACATAGAAATCATCCAAGTATATGTTAATGAAGTCATGTAGATGATTTTGAAATGCAGCCATCATGACTCGTTGGAAGGTAGCAGGGGCATTGTAGAGCCCAAACGGCATCACTCTGTAGGCATAGGTCTCCCAGTCTGTTGTAAAGGTTGTTTTGGATTGGTCATCTTCTGCAATTTGGACTTGGTTATATCCACTGAATCCATCCAAGAGGGAATACAGCTCATGGCCTGCCACTATGTCCAACAGTTGGTCAGTGAAAGGGATAGGAAAGTGATCTTTCTTTGTCTTTGAATTCAACTTTCGGAAGTCCACATATATTTAAATTTTTCCGTTCTTCTTGGGTACGACCACAATGGGTGAAACCCGTTCACTGTTAGTAGCCACTAGATAAATGAACTCAGCTTCCAGAAGCTTCAGCAGCTTTGCTTTTACCAAGGTAGAGTAGTTTGGATTCATTCGCCCCTGTTGTTGCCGTACAGGCTTGGCATCAAGCTCTATATCAATGTGATGCTGACATATTGTGAGATCAATCCCCTTCAGATCTTTATAAGCCCACACAAGCACATCCAAGTTCTCTTTCAATAAGTTATGCAGAATCAATAGTTTCTCTTCTGGCAAGCTGTTACCCACCTTTAGGTGGTGTTTAGAGCCATCTACATCCACAAAATTCAACTTTCTTCCACCTTCTACTTCATGGATGAAGGTCCCACAAACTGCTTCTGGATACAGATCCGACTCCTTCAAGGGAGTGGTGTCCTCATCTGATGTATCACTAGAACCGACTTCTTCTTTGGGTTGCTCCTTGGGATGTTGAAATGGGAATAGGATTGTTTCGGGTTTGGTTTCAAAATTAGTTACCTCTTGGCTCAAGGACTCATCTTTTGATGATGCATCCAAGAATGTCACATAACAGGGACCCTGTGATGTCTGTTGGGGCTTTTGGATTGGTGATTGTTGGCAAGGTGCATCATCATCATTTTTTCTTGGGGAGGCTAGGTGAGGGTGGCAACAGCCAGGCTGAAAGACTGCTTATTCTTTTTGATCCATTTCTTATAACGATTTTGCATATGAGAGGGTCCATTTACCAGACCAAATGGTACCATCTCCATTCTATTCCACAACATGAGATCTTCTTCTTCTGGTGCTCCTAGAACGTCCTCCTCATATGTATCCTCTTTAGGTGGGATAGATTCTTCCAGTTTTCTTTCATAACTCTCTTCCTCAATATCATCTTCGTCCTCTTCCGACTTTGTCTTTGTCTCGATCTCTATAGGAGCTCTGTAAGAGAAGAACGGGTTCTCTGTTTCATCTTCTGCCTCTGTCTCTGGCTGTGCTTCAGCCATGTAGCAAGGAGAGCAGTACATCCAGGCCTCTATCTTGCTATCAGATGTAATGTCAGAAGTCATTCCTAGTTCAAGCATGAAGTATTCACCAATTGACAAGGACTTTGCATCTTGAGGAAGTTGGCTTACAATTCCCATTGTTAGGGACTGTGCCTCTGTTTTCTTGGGAAATATCTGTTTAAAAGCTTCTTCTTCTGCTGATGTACCATCTATTACTTCATTAGAGGAGTCCGTTATGACTTCAATGGATGTGGATCCATTTCCTTTTTGCGATCCATGCAACTTCAATACTACTTTGTTGGATCCTCTGCCTAGTGTTAGGGTTCCTTTGAACTAATGTGTCCTTGGTCTTGCTTCAAACAACCAAAGTCTTCCCAACAATAGGGGATATGAGGTCCCATAGGAATTTGGTTTGACCACCAAATATATCAGTCAATTGTCTCTTCCCGCAAGGGTTTTTTGAATGTATGGGAGGATGCCCAACGGTTTGATTCTGCTTTGGTCTGGCAATCTGATAAGCCATTGTGTAGGTTGAATTCCTTGCAAACCTAGATCCTTCATTGTCACATCCATCATTATGTTTACTGATGAGCCTCCATCAATCAATGCATCTGAAATAAAGCATCTTTCTATCCATACAGCAATCTCTGGGGTTACAGGATCCAGGAAGGTGTTGGCCACATCTACTTCCTTCACAGGTTTTGAGGCTCTGTTGGACTTTGTTGTTGTTGGGGGAGCAATCATTAGGCCAAGTCTTCTTATCAAGTTGCTTTTGAATCTTTTTCAACACCTGGGAGACAACAGAAGCAACTATCGGAATGTTAGGTTTGGTTTAAAAGTGTCTAGATCTTTGACCAAATCATACTCTTTGATAGGATCCACAAGCTTTTCCAATCGACTGGGAAATGGGGCCACACCCACTTTTATTTTCCCTTTTTCTTCTAAGAGCGGCAACATCTATGCTTCTTCTTCATGAGGAGGTACTTCCGCATCCTCTATTTCTTGGACCTCTAGTCTTGTCTCTGTAACTTTGTTTGTAGCTCTCTGTGGCTCTCTAGTGCTCTGTACTGCACTATTATGTTCTGTTCTGTTTTGGTTTTCTATTAGAAGATTGAACTTCATTGTTTTGGCAAGAGGATTATTTTCTTTTTGGACAAGTGATTCCTTCTTCTTGGCACGCGTGATGGCGGCAACCTTCAATTCCACCAAATTGGAGGCAAGCTCTTGGACCTTGAACTGGTTATCAACAGCGACGTTCTTCACTGGAGCTGGCTTGGAAAGTCTTTTGTAGTGTAGTGTAGCCTTCTCCTTTTCATTAACTGCATAAGGGCTTGTAATCCACAGACCTTCTAGGGTTTGGACAGTTTGGTGAGATATGACCATTTTCCCCACATCTGTAACACTTTACCTCCGATCTCTGATCACTGCTAGACTGTCGTCCTCTGTAAATTTGAGAGGGAAACCTCCATGGACTGAAATTAGGACCAAACTCCCTAGGCTTTGGTCCAATGTCCTACGTTGTCATTTTGGATTCTAGCAAGTTGAATCTTGTGTTTTCATCTTTCTGTCTTTGTTCTTGCATCTCTTTCAGAGATCAGATATCCTTTGTATGGTTTTTCCTCAAATAGTATGAATAAAAGGCTCCAAGAATGGTTGGTTTTCGGGTACATTCAGTGGCTAAATGTCCCGATTGATGGCACTTTCCACACCATGTATTAGAACACATCACATCTCTCCCACCTCTCGCAGGAGTGGATATATTGGTGGTATTTACCTTCACTGTCTATAACTGTTCTGTAATCACATCCATAATCTCTTTCTTAATACTTGCAACTGAGTTGGATAGGTAATCCTTTAGATTTTCATCTCCTAAAGTACTTGTAGTAGGATTTTGAGAAGCTTCTGTAATTACTACATACATGGGTTGGGTTGATCCAAGAGGTCTTCTATTCTGGTTCTGATTCAGAGATCCTACTGAGACTTGGGGTTGTTGATTCTAGTGGGTAGGATTCCACTGTTGTTGAGTCGCCATTGGAGGAATTGTTTGAGACCACTACTATTGTGATTGAACCATCATTTGAGGCATTGTCGTTTGCGCCCACTGTGGATTAGGTGCATTGTATTGTGGCATTGTTTGCATCTAGGGGTAGGGGTAGGGAACTATCCTTGGAACTACATTTGGTGGGTATGCCATTCCTGGCATGGGAGGAGGTAAGACTCCTCTTCCTGGAGTCATTGACAACATTGCTTCCACTTCGTCATATAGTCTTGCACCTTCCACTGCAGCTTACAAGTTGATTGGTCTTCTCAATTCCATGAACTTGCAAACTTCTAGTTGTAGACCTCTGAGGAATACTCCTTTCTGGATGCCTTCATCCAAATGATGATTGGTCCATCTCTTTAGGATGGATTCCATTCACGAGACATAAGATTCTACTCTTTCTCTAGAGAACTGACTTAGGTCCATGAACTCCTCTCGCATCTGCTCTTCAAAACCTTCACTCCCCATGTGCCAAAAGTTCATGCTACTTGTCTCTCATACCACTGAAACACCGCTCCCTTGAAAGTGGTGGGGAATATTGCTAACCAATGCTTGGGGGTTTTGGCATTGTTAGCTACACATGCTACCATAAACTCTGCTACATGAAGATCAGGGTCTTCATTGAACTCTCCCTTAAAAATTGGCAATGGTACTACATTTGCTGGCCTATCATCAATATTTTCAAGAAAAATTTAACTAGGAAGGGGACCTTGAGTGGCCATGGGGACTTTTGTAAAGAGTGCTTTTAAGGCATCAAAGGAGGCTTCTGCTGCAAGCTCGTTCTCAACCTTGATTCTTGTCTTCTCTCTTCTCATGTACCTCTAGACTCGTTCTAGCGCTTGTCTCTTGATTGCGTCATTCATCAGGGGGTTGGCTCCAACTAGTTGGTCTGTACTCAATAGAATAGAATCAAAGAGGGGCTTCAGTCTCTGGAGGATTCTCTGGCCAACATCTCTACTACTTCCTTCTTTTCAACATCTCTGAATTCAGCTTTCAAACCACTACAAAGGGGGAGATATTCCATTCTGAAAGTATCAAAACTCATTCTTTTTAGGATCTTGTTATGCCATCATCATAATAATGCCAGGTTCTAATGGTTTCAATAGTGTATGTTGTAAAGAACACTCTGTCTACCAACTTGCAATGGGTTGCAATAGGAAAAAGTGAGAAAATAGAAAAATCTGAGAAGCAAGAAAAGGCGTAGGGCCGGCATGGAGAAGGCGCTCCCAACTTCTATAAAGCATTGTACTTGACAAAGGAATGAGGATATGTCATGATGATTTATACTTTCACTTATTGCCTTGTGAGTTTCAATTCATTGCACAAGATTGTCTTTATGATTCCAAGCTAATCTATCTTGGAACCTAATTCACTTGTGCAACAGTTGGTCTCTCTTTGTCTATGTTAACATGAGTCTTAACTTCATCTTTCATCCTCCATAGCTCTTGCCATGATCTAGATCCATGTTTCAACATGGTATCAGGGCATGGCACTACTCCTCCAACTTCATTTCACTCTGACCTAGCTTAGCTTGAGCTCAGACTAGCTCAGGACAAGTCTGGAACCCCATTTCCTACTCTTTCTTCTCACCGCCCTGCTTGGCAGCATAGCCAGCAGACTGCACCTACCTTCAATAGAGCACTTAGATCTCATCATACAGGCCATTTTAGCTCTTTCTTTCTTCAAAACAAAGTTTCTTCTTAGCTTAATGCGCTTCCTTCTATTACATCAGACAATGACATTACGCCCTACAGAACACGTCATTGTTCATTTACTAAAACAATGCAGTTCAAAATACTGTGACAGTCTGTACATCTGTGCGCACAGCGCAAGGCACAATCTAGGAAACCATCATAGAGAAATTAAATCCCAATACCTAAGATTTCTTCTCATAATAAAAACTCTAAAAATAATGGTATATACAGCTCACACAGAGTGAAGAGTCATGCCCTTGTCTTGGAACCCTAACTGGCAACCATAGCTAAAGCTTTAAAGCTTGATTTTTTCTCACTATTCCTCCTATTAACTAAAGCCTTTGCCACTCAAACTTGCTCAGAGATTCTAGTAATATTTCCTCTCCAAACCAACAAGAAAAAGTTTCAAGAAGAAGATTAAGCACCAATGCCCAACATTGAGCTCTAAGATAGTATCTCCTTGATACTCATGCAATGTTGTTAAACACTAACCATCCTGCGTCTCTTGACACATTGAGATACAAATTCTTTGTTGGTTATTTGAAGATAATTGATGCTAGTAAAAATGGCAGAGCTTGAGAAAATAGCAAAGTTTAATGGGGAAGGCTTTCATGCCTGGAAGAAAAAGACCATGTACCACCTCATGTGCAAAGACTTGTGGGACTTGTTTGAGGATGAGGTAGAGGATGCTGATGACAATAAGGAAGATACTAAAGATGAAGGTGCTACAAAAGTTCAGCCTAAGACAAAGGCATGGAAGAATATGA
Organism: Lygodium microphyllum; assembly: GCF_053477565.2. Classification (NCBI taxonomy): domain Eukaryota; kingdom Viridiplantae; phylum Streptophyta; class Polypodiopsida; order Schizaeales; family Lygodiaceae; genus Lygodium; species Lygodium microphyllum. Next base: position 151,254,801 of record NC_141137.1, read on the forward strand.
ACAACAAAGCTTTAGGTATTATTGCCTGGGGTCTATTTGATGATGTATTACATCATATTTCTGGCATCGGAGATGCAAAGAAGGCATGGGAAGAACTTGACAGGATCTTTGGCACCCAAGCAAAGAACTCAAAGGTAAATTTACTTATGCAATTTTGTAAACTGGATGTAAAAGACAATTCCTCTATGACTGTGCACATTAATAAGTTCAAGAGCCTTAAAACTCAACTTGCAACTCTTAAAAAGAACATTGATGAAGATGAGGCAATAGCAGTGCTACTTGCTAGTGTTAATCATGAACCATATGAGAACCTTGTTTCAACACTAAGTAATGCTCCTAGTGTCTCACTCAAAGATATTGAGCACTCTCTCCTTGATGAAGAGAACAAACAAAAGAACAAGAATGAAAAAGATGGTATTCCATCATCTAGGGAAAATCTCTTATACACCAAAGGAGCTGTTGGACCCAAAGGAAGAGGTCGAGGATTCAACACCAATAACAAAAGTCGAATGACATGTCATTATTGTGATAATATTGGCCATATATCCAGTGAATTTTTTCACAAGAAAAGAGCACAGCAGATGCACAATGACCACCACCAAAGTCAATTCATGGATGAAGAAGAAGAAGAAGAAGAAGAAGAAGATGCTTCCGCTACCATCAACAACTCTCACAGATTTTTCTAAGGACTTTGTTCCCATATTGGATTTGCTTTGTAAAAACCCTTGCCAAAGATGTAAAGTTTCAAGCTTTAACTTGACTAGGCTGCCTATGAGTTAGTCTCCTAGGCAATGTCATCATGAAGGGGGACAAAAGCCAGCAAATGTAGAAACTCATCATTTGAGGGGGGTGGTTGAAAAAGAGAAAAATGATATATCCTCCAGGAAGAGATGTCCTGAATCCCATATGCACAATGAGGAGAGCAGAACAATCCAACTTCTATATAGCATTGTACTTGACAAAGGAATGAGGATATATCATGATGCTTTGTACTTTCACTTAGTGCCTTGTTAGTGTCAGTTAATTGCACAAGATTGTCTTTATTATTCCAAGCTAATCTATCTTGGAACCTAATCCACTTGTGCAATAGTTAGTCTCTCTTTGTTTATGTTAACATGATTCTTAGCTTCATCTTTCATCCTCCATAACTCCTACTATGCTCTAGATCCGTGTTTCAACAAGCTTTGCTAGCAAAACAACTCATGGATACTAAGATTAATTACTCCACGATAGAGAGAGAAGGCCTAGCCATGGTGTTTGCTGTGACGAAATTTCGGCATTATCTTTTAGCTACATCATTCATCTTCTTTGTTGACCATCAAGCCTTGCTTTATCTTGTGAACAAACCTTGCACTACAGGACCCATAGCTTGATGGTTGTTTATGTTTTTAGAGTTTGACTTCTCTATGATTGTATACAAGGGCAAGCAACATTGCATGGCAGACCACATGTCCTGCATACCCACAAGAGAAGCTGCTAGATAGGGCCTTGTAGATGACCTACCCAATGCACACCTTTTTAGCATGTCTAGTAAAAATGACTATTTTTAAAGCCAATTTAATGCCTTATCCTTGAGCACAGATTGATTGGAAGACATATTAAGCAAGCTTGGCTAAGGCGCCTCATCCTTAAGATTCAACCCTATCAATTGATTGTCGACCAGCTCTATAGGTTAGGATAGGACAACCTATTGTGGAGATGCATATGTGAGCACAAAATGCATGATGTGTTGACTAAAGAGCATGGTGAAATTGCTAGAGGATGCTTCGGCAAAGATACTATACCCCACAAGGTACTATAATCTCAACTACGGTGGCCCACCCTATTCGGTGATGCTACTAAGTTTGTTAAGTATTGTGACAAGTGCCAAAGGACCAAGGTCCCTATTCATAAAGCTAAGATGGAGTTGACCCCAGCCATAGTACAACAAACCTTTGAAAAATGGGTCATTGACTTCATTGGGCCAATCAGCCCCATGGTACAATACTCCCAGGTCAAGTACATCATTGTAGAAACAAAGTACCTCACAAAATGGGCCGAAGCTCAAGCCACTAGGAAGAACAATGCTAGGTCTACGGCTAAGTTCCTTTGGGAGCAAGTGATCTATCAATTAGACTACTCCATTGAACTAGTTAGCGACCAAGGCACTCACTTCATTAATGAAGTAATTGCCCACCTTCTTGATCATCCATAGGAAATCATCACCATAGTATCATCAAGCAAATGGTCAAGTGGAATCCATGAATAATATCCTAGTGAACGTGCTTACTAAAGTTGTCTCTGCCTCATGCAACGATTGGGACAATAAGCTCATGGTAGAGTTGTGGGCCTATAGGACATAGCAATCAGGCAAACACCCTTTATTAACCCTCAGACAAGCAAAGTGGAACATCGAAAAACTCTAAAGCAGAGGAGAAGGCCAAGGAAAAAGTGAAACAAAAGATGAAGGCGTGCCAAGAAAAAGCGCAAGTCAATACTTTTGTAAAAAAGTGCAAGGTGCACCATGATTTAATTTAAGAGTGCCGGACTCTCACCTGTGCGAATTGTAAAGGTAGATGGGCAGTAGGAAAGAAGCTAGGGAGATAGGAGGACAATGGGAAAAAGGGCTAAAAAAGGGGATCGTCCAAAAGGGTTTTAGGGCTTTGTATATAAAGTTAAAAAGTGAATGAGAAGCTCATTATTGTGTGCGGCCAAAAGTAGCTCTCTTCTTCTTCGTCTTCTTCTTCTTCTTCTTCTTCTTCTTCTTTTTCTTCTTGCTTGCTTGCTTGCTTGTGCTTGTGCTTGAGAGAGAGTGTGTGAGAGTGTGAGGGAGTGAATGTGTGATGGTGAGGGACTATGGAGGAGAAGTGTTGAGATATCGAGCTCCACTCGTGATACGCCAGGGTGACCGTTGTGTATTTATGTCACCGACGTGTCAGTTGCAGATGCGGTTGGTACACCGCCCATGAATAATAGCTACATGATAGCTATCCTTATCTATTCTAGTTCGTGGCTCAGTTAGTATGCCACCTTAGTTAGTTGAGTTTGGTTTGAGACCCATATAGAGGGTTCTTCTATTTCTTTGTACTTGAGTTCTTTTGGCTTACACAACTAAGAAGAGGAAAACTGTTTTCAGCCTCCACCCTTGTGTGTCTTCCCCCATTGTGCAAGCAAGAAAGCTTCAAGCGAGACTCCTTCCTTCTCTCCCACAATCTTGACATGGTATCAGAGCCTTGTTCGTGGTAAGGAGCTCAAGAAAGCAAGCCAAGCTCGCGGTGTTCTGGTAAGAGGAGCAGTGTTGCTTTCATTTTCTGTTTTGGGAGCAGATCTCTGCAGGTAGCACAGCCGGAAATTGCAAGAGTGCATTGTCTCAGGTTGAGACGCTCTTCGCGGTGAAGCAAGAGGGCAGTATATGCTGCGGGCGAGAGCTTTAGCTCTCGGCGACCTTGTTTTTTTTATTTGAGGCCATTTCGGGGCCTGTTTTGGAGGCGGAAGTTCTCTGCACGCACTCAGAAAAAGGCCCAGTTTTATGCTGTGCAACCACTGTTCTACAGGTCAGTGAAAAGTTACTGTAAAAATCGCATCGTATGCTTGTGCGCAGAGACATTGGGAGTTACAGAATCATCCCTGTTGCTTGTTGATGCAAAATCGTCACTAGGAAGTGACTGTGTGGTTAAATACCACTTTTGCCAGTTTTGCAGATTTGCCCTTGTGAGGGTGAAGCTGAGTTTTTGCAGTGACAGAATTTTCCGTCTCTCACAGATTGTCACTGAAAAGCTTGACAAGAACAACTTCCAGGCATGGAAGTTTAGAATGACGAATTTCCTTATGGGAAAAGGATATTGGGAATTTGTTGCAGGAAATGAAGAAGAACCAGTTCTTCCTGATGTTCCCAATCAACAGCAAATGCAGGCATTCAAAGCATGGCATGAGAGAGCCAGGAAAGTTATGTATTGGCTGTCTATCAGCATTTCAGACTCTATGATTGTGCATATTCAGGATGCAAGTACGCCAAAGGAGGCATGGGATACTTTGTCAAAAATGTACAGCACAAATACTCAAGCCAGGAAAATGCAGCTCAAGCAAGAGTTGCATAATGTGCAAAGAGAAAATATGAGCATCAACGACTACCACATGAAGGTGAAGAAGATTGCAGATGCACTTGCTTCCATTGGGTCGCCAGTGGAAGATGATGATTTAGTTTCTGTGACCTTGAATGGTCTAGGAAAGGATTATGCACAGTTTCGGACATCCATTTCAGTTCGTGAAAGATTTCCTGATTTTGAGGAGTTGATTGCTCTTCTAATTTCTGAGGAGCAAAGAAATGGTGGTGCATCTTCTTCAGGAGGAACTTCAAAAGAAGCTGTCTTCTACTCAAATGCTGGAAGAGGTAGAGGCAGAGGTAGAGGAGGCCGATTTGGAGGCCGTGGCAGAAATCAGAATATGCAGCAAACTCAAGAAAACCAGTCCTATGGAGGAGGACGTGGTAATTCTAGAGGCAGGGGGAGCCAAAGAGGTCGTGGTGGATGGCAAAGAGGCCAAAATGCAAACAGTAATGTTGAATGCTACTACTGTGGTAAAATGGGTCATATGGCTAAAGACTGCTATAAAAAGCAGAATGACATCATGAATGGAAAACTGCAACAAGGAAATTATGCATCTTCTAGCAGACAGGGTGATGACAGAAATGAGCATTTGTTCATGGTGCAGCACATGAACAATTCTATGACAAGTGCAGAAGAAAGCAATGATGTATGGTATGTTGACTCAGGTGCATCAAACCACATGACAGGTCATGCAGAATGGATGGAGGATGCAAGGAAAATGGAAAAACCAGGATTTGTGGAGACTGGTGATGATACTGCACATCCTATTGTGCAGATTGGAAAAATTCCCTTGTCTATGCAGGATGGGAAAAAGAAATACCTGTCTGATGTATTTCATGTCCCGAATATCACCAAGAATCTGGTTTCTGTTGGTCAAATGGTTGAGCAGGGCTTGCAGGTCAGATTTAATCCTCATGGATGCTTTGTTGAGGATATGAAAAATAAAGGTCGCTTGATAGCAAAAGGAAAGAAGAAGGGCAGAATGTTTACATTGGATGCAGACATGCCTGAATTGAGTGCAGCAATGTTTGCACATGGGACCGGTGTAGTTGCAGACATTGATATCTGGCATAAACGCATTGGTCATGTTAATATACAGCGACTTAAATCAATGCAGGCCCAAAACATTGTTGCAGGATTGCCTAAGTTCAAGGTTGCAGAAATGCATAAGGTATGTGAAGCCTGTCAATTTGGAAAACAGGCAAGGAAACCATTTCCTAGACATGTTCAAGAGAGTAAGAAGCCATTGAAATTTATCCACTCTGATGTGTGGACTACTAAAGCTGCATCTCTTGGAGGCTGTCATTATTTTGTCAGTTTTATTGATGACTATAGCAGAAAAGTTTGGGTGTATTTTATGAAAAAGAAAAGTGAAGTTTTTGGGCATTTCAAAACTCTTAAAGCTATGGTTGAAAAAGAAACAGGCCTGCAAGTAAAATGCCTAAGGTCAGATGGAGGGGGAGAGTACCTCTCAAATGAGTTTGCAAGGTTCCTGCAGGAGCATGGCATAAAGCAGCAATATTCATGCAGTCATACCCCACAGCAAAATGGAATTGCAGAAAGAAAAAACAGACATATTGGAGAGGTATCTCGTGCCATGCTCAATGAAAAAGACTTGCCAGATTTTTATTGGGTTGAAGCAGTTGCTACAACAGTCTACATAATGAACAGGACTCCCACTGCAGCAATACATGGAATGACTCCAGAGGAGAGGTATACTGGTAGGAAACCAGATATTTCTCATTTGAAAATTTTTGGTTGCATTGCCTATGTACATGTGCTAGATGAGCTGAGATCCAAGTTGGATCCAAAAGCTGAGAAGTGCATCTTTATTGGTTACTCTCTACAGCAAAAAGGGTATAGATGCTATAACCCTTCTACTCGTAAGTTTACAGTGAGCAGAGATGTTGTTTTTTATGAGATGAGTAGCTGGTATAAACCAGTAAATGTGATTGATGATGTAGATGCACAAAATGGTAATGCTGCACAGAATTCACAGCAGCAGTCACAAAATATTAGTGGACCTGGAGCGTCCTCTAGCAGTGGTTCACATTCTTCGCCATGGACAGGCAGATTGAGATCAGGAGAATCTTCTCAAAGCAATGCAGATAGTGGTATGCAGATATCACGAAAAGGAAAAGAGAAGGTTGATCAGCCCATGTTTGATGTGAATGCAGGTCACTCTTATGTGGATGGTGAATCCAGTGGCTCAGAACAGAGCATTGATGATGAGTTGGGCATTCCTTCTATTGTTACACCTGGAGTAAGGAATACCAGGGATGTTTTGAGGGCACCTGGGAGTGAACCCACTTTGCGCAGGTCTACCAGAGTTAGGTATCCTGTGGATAGGCTGAAATATGATGGATTTACAGCCATTCACTATGCATATATGGTCAAGGTGATACAGGAACCAGAACCCACTTCTTTTGAGCAAGCCATGGGAAAAGAAAAATGGGAGAAAGCCATGGATGAAGAAATGGATCCCTTGGAAGCAAATGCTACATGGGAATTGGTACCTTTGCCTAAAGGTAAGAATGCAATTGGCTGTAAGTGGGTTTATAAGGTGAAGCACAATGCAGATGGTTCTGTGAACAGATACAAGGCAAGATTAGTAGTCAAGGGGTATGCACAAACATATGGCATTGACTATGAAGAAACATTCAGTCCGGTTGCAAGGATGGCAACCGTAAGAGCAGTCATTGCTATGGCTGCATCAAAGGGATGGTCTTTACATCAGATGGATGTAAAGAATGCCTTCTTGCATGGTGATTTGCAAGAAGAGGTCTATATGGAGCAGCCACCAGGTTATGTGCATGCTGTTCATCCTGAGTTTGTTTGCAGGTTGAAGAAAGCTTTGTATGGCTTGAAGCAAGCACCTAGAGCATGGTCTGACAAGATAGGACAGTATCTTGTCACTATTGGTTTTCAGATTTCCAAGGCAGATTTCTCACTTTATGTGAGGAAAACAGAGAAAGGTATTATGCTACTTGTCATTTATGTTGATGATTTGATTATGACAGGTGACAGTGATGAAGATATCCTTCATGTGAAAATGCTATTGAAGCAGAAGTTTGAGATGAAGGATTTGGGAGAGCTCCGTTATTTCTTGGGCATTGAGGTGATTAGATCACCAAGTGGGATACAGCTCTTGCAGAGGCAGTATGGATTGGACATGCTGTCCAAATATGGGATGACAGGCTGTAAGCCTATTTCAGTTCCTTTGGAGCAAAATGTGAAGCTGAGCACAGATGCAGGTGAGCTTCTAGAAGACCCTACTATGTACAGACGCATAGTAGGAAGTTTGATTTATATGACTATTACCAGGCCAGATTTGAGCTATGCTGTTGGATTGGTAAGTCAGTTTATGCAGGCTCCAAGGAAACCACATTTGGATGCGGCTAGACGCATACTCAGGTATGTGAAGTCCACATTGCAATATGGACTATTTTATGAGACTGGGGTTCAGATACAGTTGCATGGATACACTGATGCTGATTGGGCTGGTAGTATTTCTGATAGACGATCTACCAGTGGATATGTGTTCTCTTTTGGGAGTGCTGCAGTCACTTGGAGCAACAAGAAACAGCCTACAGTTGCCTTGTCGAGCACAGAGGCTGAGTACAGGGGTGCAGCAATGGCTACATGCGAGGTAGCTTGGTTGCATAAGCTACTTTATGATATGCATCAGTCTACAGATGGACTAGTTGTCATTTATTGTGACAACATGAGTAGTATACACTTGGCAAATAACCCAGTCTATCATGCTAGAACAAAGCACATTGAGGTGCATTATCACTATGTGCGAGAGAGGGTTTTACTAGGTCTTATTGATCTAGTTTATGTCAGCACAGAGGATCAGGTAGCTGACATATTTACGAAGGCATTGGGCGCAGAGAAGCTGCGCAAGTTCAGAGACCTGCTTGGTGTGCAGGAATTGGGATTGAGCTCGAGGGGGAGTGTTGAGATATCGAGCTCCACTCGTGATACGCCAGGGTGACCGTTGTGTATTTATGTCACCGACGTGTCAGTTGCAGATGCGGTTGGTACACCACCCATGAATAATAGCTACATGATAGCTATCCTTATATATTCTAGTTCGTGGCTCAGTTAGTATGCCACCTTAGTTAGTTGAGTTTGGTTTGAGACCCATATAGAGGGTTCTTCTATTTCTTTGTACTTGAGTTCTTTTGGCTTACACAACTAAGAAGAGGAAAATTGTTTTCAGCCTCCACCCTTGTGTGTCTTCCCCCATTGTGCAAGCAAGAAAGCTTCAAGCGAGACTCCTTCCTTCTCTCCCACAATCTTGACAAGAAGCTCTCCATTTTCTCCTCTCTTCTTTTCTTTTCTTTTCTTTTCTTTTCTTCTCTCCTCTTCTCTTCTCTTCTCTTCTCTTACTCACAGCAATGGAGCTTAGAGCGTGGAGCTTGAGGATGGAGCTTGCTTGAAGCTTTCTCTTGGATTGTGGAGCTACCAGAGTGCTCGAGAGAGGAGGTAACTCGATCAAGCATGGAGGTAAGCTCACTACACCCATAGAGATGGATAGTGTGTCGGCTATGTGAGATGTATCCATTAGTGCTCGGCTTGGAACACTTGAAGCAATAAGTGATCCGTGGGTCTTGGCAGTTGATCATCTCCACATTTTGATTCCATTGCCAAGTTCAACGGATTCAAGCCTTGAGTGCTTGTGTGCTTCGAATCGAGCATTGAAGTAGGGTTTTTCCCAAACTGATGCTTGAGTTAGATAAGTAGGAAGCGAGGAAGTTTGAAGAAGTATTTGATCTCCTTAGCAAGTAAGTTTTTGGTTTTTTGGATTTGAAAAATCGTGTTGGAGTAGTGTAGGTATTTGCTTTATGATTTGGATGCATTAGGGTAGGAAAAAACAAAGAAAAAAATAAGGAAAACAAGCATTAGGGTTTCTGTTGTTATAACAGGGCAAGAGGGTTTGATTTGTTTGTTGATTTGCATTTTGGAGTTTATTTGCTATTCCAGGTATATACAACTCTTCCCCTCAACCCATAGCTTTGATCTCGAGGTGCTTGCGATAGGCTGTGACCTGAATCGTGTGATTTGAGTGATTTATTGTTGCATCGGTCAAAATCGTGCCATGTTCAGCTTGTCGAAGTGACCGTGATTCTGGGACGAGTCCCAAAATCGGCCCTTGGTCCTTGGTCCATCTTACTCGAACACGTGAAAATTCGAACCTCGGCCCACTACCACCCAAATGCCCACCGTTCGTCTGAATTGACCATTTGGACCAAACTCTAATCGGCATGGCCGTGGGCAGCTGTGGCAGGGATTATGGATCTGGCAGAGGAGGCCAGTAGAATGCATCCTATGGTAATAGCAATCAGCAGTCATCAAATGCAAGAGGTGGTGGAAATTATCGAGGCAAGGGGAGATCTAACTCCCGTGGCAGAGGCTCATGGCAGCAACAGCGTTAGACAGACAATCCAAATAAGGATAAGGATTGTCATTACTGTGAAAAGTATGGGCATATTGCAAAGGACTGCTGGAAGAAGTAGGGAAACCAAAAAGGTAAACAGCATGGACACTATGCTACGTCCAGTCAGCCAGATGACTCTGGTGATAGACTGTTTGCCATGCAATATGTCAAAGATAAGGCTGCTAAAAAATCATCTGATGATGCAGTGTGGTACATTGATTCAGGGGCATTGAACCACATGACCCCTCACGGTGACTGGTTCACTGATATGGTGGCTGAAAAGCATGGCTATGTATGCACAGGTGATGACACACAGCATAGCATTGAGCATAAAGACAAAGTGCCTCTTGTGGTTCATGATGGCAGGAAGAAAAATTTGCATGATGTCTTGCATGTCCCTTCAATTACGAAGAACTTATTTTCTATGAGCAGAACTTGCAGGTTAGATTCAATAAGCATGGCTGATTTATTGAAGAGTTTGGCAATGGCTGTAAGTTGATAGCTCTGGTCACAAGAATGGCAGAATGCTTACTCTTGATGCTTCTTTGCTAGAGCTGAATTCAGCTATGTTTGCCCATGGTTCTGGCACTGTTAGGGATTTGAAAATATGGCACAAGAGAGTGGGGCATGTCAATTTGCAAAGGCTACAAATTATGCAAAAGAAACAGCTGGTTACAGGTTTACCCAAGCTCCAATATTCAGATATTGGTCATGTATGCAAGGCTTGCCAGTTCGGTAAGCAGTCACGATTTCCGTTTGTCAGGCATGTAAGACAAAGTACACATCCATTGCAGTTAGTGTACTCTGATGTTTGGGGGCCAGCTCATAATGTATCTATGGGAGATTCCAGATATTATGTATCTTTCATTGATGACTACAGTCGCTATACCTAGCTTTACATATTGAAAACAAAAGATGAGGTCTTTGCTGTTTTTCAACAATTTAAAGCACAGGTTGAGAAGGAGTTTGAATGCTACATCTCTTGCTTGAGATCTGATAGTGGTGGGGAGTATGTATCAAATGAATTTGATGATTTATTGGCTGAAAATGGCATTCGTAGGCAGCTCACCTGCAGCTACACTCCGCAGCAGAACGGAGTAGCTGAAAGGAAGAATAGGGTTCTGATGGAAGTTGCTAGGGCCATGATGAACGAAAAGCATATGCCACTTTATTATTGGGCAGAGGCTGTTACGACAGTCGTATACATTTTGAATAGGACTCCCACTACAGGTATTCATGAGATGACACCATTTGAGAGGCTGTATGGCTATAAGTCGGATGTAAGTCACATGAAAGTCTTTGGCTGTCTTTCTTATGTGCATATCCTAGATGAGAAAAGGAAGAAGCTGGATCCAAAAGCGCATCAGTGTGTTTTCATTGGGTATTCGTAGAAGAAGAAGGCATACAAATGCTATGATCCCTCTACCAGGGAGACTTTGGTGAGCAGGGATGTCATCTTTGATGAGATGGGCTCTTGGTATGGATCACCAGTTGTGCAGTGCCATCGGATATGCCTTCCATTCATGTATCTACAGTTGATTTGCAGCAGAGCACTACTAAGACAGGACCTAGTAGTCAGACAGTATCCCCATGGACAGGGAGATTGAGGAGCTCCCCGTCCACTGACACCAGTATGTCAGTGAGGGGGAGACATGATGTCTTGGACATCAAAGGAAAAGAGAAAGCTACTGAGGATGCATCTGGTATGATGACACATGGCAGAATGACTTCTGGCTATGAGTTTGCTGATACTTTGGACAGCGAACTTGGTATTCCGACTGTCTATACACCTGGCACAAGGCAGAGCAGGTATATTCCGCCTCATGAGAGAGGGGAATTGAGTAGTGCACCACAACTTAGACACTCGCAGAGGGTCAGATACCCTATTGACAGGTTGACATACAGTGGCTACTCTGCAAAGCATTATGCTTACATGACAAAAGTGATGGAGATTAAAGAACCAGGTACATATGCTGAAGTAGTGAAAGATGAGAACTAGTGTGTAGCCATGGATGAAGAAATGAATGCCTTGGCTGAAAATAAAACATGGGACTTAGTGCCACTGCCTGAAGGGAAAAAGACCATTGGCTGCAAATGGGTCTACAAAATCAAATGCAAGTCAGATGGCAGCGTGGAGAGATACAAAGCTAGGATGGTCGCAAAGGGGTATGCCCAACAGTATGGACTTGATTATGAGGAAACATTCAGCCATGTTGCCAATATGGCAAGCATATGCATTGTGATTGCCTTAGCTGCTGCTAAAGGCTGGAAATTGTAGCAGATGGACGTTAAGAATGCATTTCTTAATGGTAACGTAGCAGAGGATGTCTATATGGTTCATCCGAAAGGGTATGTTCACCCTGATTTTCAGCATTATGTATGCAGGCTGAAAAAGGCATTGTACGGGTTGAAGCAGGCTCCGAGAGCTTGGCATGCTAGGATAAGTAAACTACTTGCAGAGATTGGGTTTTGCTGTTGGCAGGGCTAATCATAGCCTATTTACAAAGAAGACTGACAGTGGCTTGGTAGTGCTGGTCATATATGTTGATGACTTGATAATCACTGGTGATGATGACTTGGGCATACAGTATGTTATGAAGATGCTGAAATCTGAATTTGACATGAAAGGCCTAGGAGAACTGAAGTATTTCTTGGGCATCGAGGTAGTTCCAGCTGAAAATGGTTTATGGCTGATTCAGAAGCACTATGCCATGGAGATGTTGAAGAAGTATGGTATGGCTGAATGCAAACCGTTGGATACACCTCTTGATCAGAATGTCAAGCTGGACGTGAACATTGGGGCTGAAGTAGAGGATGTGACTATGTACAGGCAACTTGATTTACCTGACCATCACTAGGCCTGACTTGAGCTATGTTGTAGGGCTCATAAGCCAGTTTATGCAGAAGCCTAGAAAGCCGCACTTGGATGCATTTAGACGCATTATGAGATATGTTAAGTCCACTGTAGAGTATGGGTTGTTCTATGTCAGAGATAAGCCCTTGATTTGACTGGATACACGGATGCAGATTGGGCAGATTGCTCATATGACCGTAGATCTACGAGTGGATATGCATTTGGATTTGGTAGCGGCATGATTAGGTGGAGCAGCGAGAAGCAGCCTATGGTTGCTTTATCGAGTACTGAGGAAGAGTACAGGGGTGCTGCATTGGCAGCATGCGAGATTTCATGATTGCTCAAACTTATGGTTGATTTGGATATACAGGTAGATGCTCCAGTGAAGTTACTATGTGATAATCTGAGTAGTGTACTCTTGGCTATGAATCCAGTCTATCATGCCAGGATGAAACACATAGAGGTACACTACCATTTCATCAGAGAGATGGTTCTTGCAAGACGAGTTGATCTTATGCATGTAAAGACAGATGACCAGGTTGCGGATATCTTTACCAAGTCCTTGGGTAAAGATAAGTTCTGTGGTTTTAGACAGCTGCTTGGAGTACAGATGATGTCTTGAGCTTAAGGGGGAGTGTTAGAATATCAAGCCCTTTCATGTGTATTTGACCGACGTGAGCTGGACATAGCTAGTTTGGCTAGATCAGTTAGGTACATTAAATAAGTCGGTTCTACTTTTGGTGTGAATAGTCTTTATGACCTTAGGTTGTATATGCACAAAAGTGTGTGTTGGATGAATAATGAGAAGAATGGAGAGAGGAAGCATGTTGCTTCACTCTGGGTTGCTCTCTTTTCTGCATCCATGAAAATGAACACCAACCAAGTGCCGTCATAATCCATGTGCATGACCCCTCGCTCTATCTTAAAGACACTATTTTTCTATGGCTTGGATTACACTTGTATCTATTCTATTTCTCATCCCTCAGTGCCATATTCCACTGTGTCTATCTCACCCTCACTTTCATCACTAAAGGAATGACAGTCTTTGTACTCATCATTGGAGTCATCTTCGTCCGCTTGCTGATCGTCTCCTAGGTTTTGGTATATCTCTTGTCTTTGATCGGGGACTAGGGCCCAATTGTACATGAGATTTAAATCATGCATCCTGGTCCATTGCCACCTTGGTTCGTCTAACAGATCTTGGAGTGGCTTGAAATTTGCTGCTGGATTGCCAACTAGCTTGCCAGTAAAATACTCCAAGAGTTTCCTCTTATTATTTGGCACTTGGAATGTGACAGGTTTAGGTCGCCCATGAAGGGTTCCCGCCATCATGCAGATTGGTACGGAGGGTGTGTGTCTTTTGACTTTCCAATCGTCTTTATGGCTTGTTTATATACCTCATGATCCGAGAATGGCAAGTCGATCGTAGCAAGGACATGCATTCAGTCTCGCTCATCCTTCGGGCATGGGATATACTTAGTCAAGGGCCCATAGGACTTCTTGATTTGAGCGTTACCTTTAAGCATCGCAGAGATGGCGTCCAAGTCGACTGGTGAGGTCTTCCAAGTGTCCATCTCTACCCTCACAAGAACTGGGCGCCTGCAATTTTCACCAGCCAGTTTTTAAGTACTCCGAATGGTTTCACTCTCATACCATTTGCTAGTGTGACATTGAACGTGGCAGTCTCGACAGGTGGGTTTCCCCAAGTCTAAAGCACTGCGTGGCTCAGTACACTAATCCTCGCTCCTGTGTCTACAATCCCCTTTCTCGTTGTATTGCCTAGGGCTAAGACAAGTAAGACTACATGCATCTCGATGTATTTCTAGAAAGCATTAACATGCAAGGACTTAGACATAGAGTGCAGCATCAGACTCGGTATTTGTGTCTCTACATCATGGTCTTGCAGGTATGCAGTAGCTTGCTCTCGTGATCCTTCAATCCATTGCTTCAAGTCTTGCCATAGGGTGGAATGCTGCCTAAGCAGGTCTCCCAGGCCCAGTGTCACAAGGGTCACTAGCATGGTAAGGAGGTCATTGGCTGCTCATCTTTCTCCTATTCCAGATTCCATGATGACTGATTTGCTGGCCTGTAGTGTCAAGGCTTTTCCTAAGAGGTACTGCTTGCAGCACAGTCGCATCTCTCGATTTTGGTCGAGGGGGTGAGACTGGTGTGCTTATGCTGGAGAGATCTTCGATCTCGTCCTCTAGGATGGGCTCAATATCTTTTAGGTGCTCTTGGGCCTCTTTTATCCATTCATTCACTTTCTCAATAGATTCTAGTTGGTGCTTTGGATGTGGGTATTCCCCTACCTTAGCACTTCCCTTTTCACCCATCTTAGGAGTTGAGGTTTCTGCCTCTGCGTCAGTGACCTTCTTTCTAGTAGGCAGAGTCGTGGCACTCTCAGTTTTCAGTGTGATCTTAGCTTTAGGTTTCTTCTTTCTCCATCTACGGCTCTTCTTTTCGATTAAGGCTACATCAAGGTTGTTAGGACTTGGCAATGATATGCCGGCCTGCTTCTGTGCTCGGGTCATGACATGCAATGGGATAGGTGTGGCCTCCCCATCGAGGTTCTCAATGTTGAGTAGCCCCAATGGGACAAATGGCACATTGGTTGAACTTGAGGATGGTTTTCGCTTGCGACAGTCGATGAAGAGTGAGTGATTCCGCACTCAGGGCACCTTAGGTATGCCTTGTCTCTATTTGGTTTCTCCCTTTCAAAAAAATGTGATGAGAGGTGCCCTGGATGACCGCAAGTCCAACATATAATTGGATCCTATGACTGCCCTCCTAGGCCTCTACCTCGGCCTCTTCCTAATGTCATCACCGATACTGGTCAATAGTCCATAAGGACTGCCTTGCCCTCATCGTCGTGCGAGACGTATGGGTATACATAAGTCTTTTCCTCATTTGGCTCCTCCACATAGTGGACTAGAGCGTCACTCGGTGGATGGGTCACGTAGGGACTAAGCGGTCTTGGTATGCCTATAGGGTTTATGTCCATTCTAGGAATAGCTGGTTTAACGTCGTTAGGCACAGGAAGGGCCAATGGGACTCCCCTTCCGAAGAATTGTTGGGGTCTGCTCGCTAGATATGGCTGGTTGTATGGTTGTGAGTACGAAAGTCTTCTCAATAATCTGCAATGCGTGATGTCGTGACCACATCTACTGCAATTAGCAGAAGGTCATGACCTAGGGTCCTGGCAAGTGGTTTCTACCATAGTACACGTATTGGACGTGTAGGCGCGTTGGTCGTCTCAACATATCCTACAGTTTGGCTATCTCCATTTTTACCTCACCAAGTCTTGGTTTGTCTCAATGGCTTTCCCTTTGTCCTAGGCCATTGGACATGATTGTTCACTACAGGCTGACGCTCTCTCTGAACTCCACAAGTTGGTCTCTTCTGAATTTGAGCTCCTGGAGCTTCGCTCTTTCAGCTAGTTGTCTACTCGAATGGCCTCTTCAAAGATCCTAGCTAGCAAGTCTTGCTGCAAGCTCGAGTTGCCTGCCAAGGCCTTATACATCTCCTCACTCCGTATTCCACTGATAAACATGGTGGATACCGCTCTTTCGGTAGGTCATTCGCCCATGGGGATTCTCTTGAAGAGACTCCTCACGTGGGTGACATAGTCGTGGATGTCCTCTTTCTCCTTCTGCTTGACATTCATCAGTCTTACTAGCAGATTGTCAGAGTATCTGGGCTCGGTGATGAAGAGGTTTTTGAGGCCATTAAAGTTTGCTTATTCTCTGGCATCTAGTCTCGTGTACCAAGTCCTACCCTTGTCGCTTAAGCAAAGCCCGAATGCTTGAGAGCGTTGAGTCAAGTCGGTGAGGCCGTTGGCCTCATAAACTTGCTAAAATTGCTCTACAAACCTATATGAATCGTCGTGGGGTTGGTACTTTTCGAGCTGCTTTGCAATAATTGGGATTTTAGACTGGTCCTTAGAGCCTTAGTTTGCTCCTAATATTGCTAGTAATGATGTCACTAGTGCTAGAGCACTCTGCTCTATTGATGTGTTGTCGAGAAGTCGCTTCATGAGAAGCTCACTCAATGTCAAGTCTTCTTCCAGGGCTCTCTCATGATCTATCCCTGCTAGGTTCAACACCCGCTGTACCTTGTGCAATTCTGCCTTCTACCTTAAGCTCCTAGCACGCTGGTCTTGGTTGTATTTCACTATGCCTTGCAACGGCTTGTGGGCTAGCTTCCGTTCCTCTTCCAAGTCTGTTATGATGGCCTCTACTGTTCTGCCTGGTGCTCATACCGAGTGTGTGCATTGTAGTTGCTCACTAGCTAGCTGCTAAATTGCCTTTGGAAAAACTCCTAAGTCGAGTTCCTCGTTCGGCCTGCGGTTTGAGCTTTCCTCTGTCATGATCACATTCTCGTGCTCCACCAAGCTTTTGATCAGGTTGAGCAAGTTGGTCAGATCCACTTCTCTAGCACAGCTTGCTTGGCCCTACTATGTGCTTTGGTCGTCCGTCTATGTCTTGGGATCTTCTTCTATTGGTGGGTTCCTTGAAGTGTTTATTTGAGTGAGTTCCTTGACTTATTGCATCCAATCCTCAATTTATCTCTACTTAGCGTGTGTGTGTTCTTTCCCGTGCACTTGTGCTCAATCAGGCTTTCAATTGTCCTTAAGTGTACTTCAAGTGTGAAAATTCAGGGTGAGTGTGGAAAATAAGTATCTAAGCGGCTTACGCACTCTCGCTTTGTTTTAGGCCTGATAGGCTTGTTGAACCACGTCTGGCCATCTTGTGTAGGTTTTAGGGTTTCTCGTTGCATTGTCTTACCCGTTTTAAGTTTTATCAGGGTCTTTGGCTCAGCTCACTATTGCTAGGACTCTGGGTCTCGCAATAGCCTACTCGAGCTGCTAAGTGGCTACGTCCTACAAATTTGCATATTTCTTGTGCCAGAATCAAGTTCTGCGCATCGGGAGGACTCATGAAGGTTTAGGCGGTCGGTCTAGTCTAATTTCTTAAAAATTTGGAAAAATCCTGACTCGGCCCAACTCATCCAAATTGCAGGGGTCGAGTGATGGATTTGGACGTTGAGGGCCGGGTTGAGGGCCGAATGGAAATTGTGGACCAAGTGTATCACTCGAACGGGCCGAGTTGTCGTGGCTAAGGGACGAATGGGAAGCTCGGACAAGGTGACTCGGACTGGGTGATTTGGATGGGCCGAGGAGATTCACTCGTACAGATCATGGGGGTCTATTCGAACACGTCGAGGGCCAAGTTTTGATATAGCCGAGTGAACTTCTGGCCGAGTTGGTTTGTTCGGACGGGGCCGAGGGCCGGCCGAGGGCCGAATGGGGCAGATTGGCTGAGTTTTGAGTTGCGAGTGCCGAGTGATATGCTCGAACGGGTGGAATTGACTAGTGGACCAAGTCGACCGAGAGTAAGTGGGCCGAGGGCCAATTCTAGGACTCGGCCCGAGAAGCGACCACTCAGACAGGCCGAACAATGCGCGACAACAGCCGTGAAGGCACTAATTTTCTCAAATCTTGCAACACATGCAATCATATCACACAAGAGCTTCCAAATCAGTACCAGGGCATAAGGGGAAGGGCTTGATATACCTGGAACGCGTGGTAGACTCCCTGGCGGCAATATCAAATCGAATCTCCAAGAGCTATCTCTCTCTCTCTCTCTCTCTCTCTCTCTCTCTCTCTCTCTATCTGTCTCTCTCAATGTCAGGGTATGAAATGAGTTCTTCCTTGACCTCTTGGCTCTTAAACCCCTTCATGGGTAAGGTTCTGATGTCCCCAATCACTCACTTCCGACATTAAACATCCCAAGAACTCTTTTTTCCCATTTTTGCATGATTTGTGCCCTGTTTTTCCATGTTTTATAGTAGCAAACCCTACGCTTTTCCGATCCGATTTCCTAATCCTAACCTATGCTAAATGCAACAAAGATCAAAGGAAAACAACTGAAATGATTTCTCCATCTTTTTCAATCATCAAACCAACAAAATAACCCAAAATACTTACTTGTTTCAAAGATTAAAAAACCCAAACTTCCTACTTATCTCAAGATCCGTTTTTCGGGGATGAATCCCTTGCTTCGATGCTCAATGTGAGGCAAGCAAGTGCTCAAGCTTGAATTCGTTGGTCCCGGCAATGGAACCAAAATGTAGTGGGAGCTCACGCTCAACCGCCAAGACCCACGGACCGCTTATTGTTTCAAGCGTTTCAAGCGAGCTCTCATGGCTATCTTTCACCTAGCCGATGTGCCATCGATCCTCTCGAGGTGTAGTGAGCTTACCTTGATGCCAAAATGAGTTGCCTCCTCTCTCGCACACGTCGGTAGCTCCACGATCCTAGATGCTAGCTCAAGCATCCTCAAGCCTCCTCCATCTCCAAGCTCCATCCACCATAGCCGCACACACAAGAAAAGAGAAGAGAAGAGAAGAGAGAAGAAGAGAAAAGAGGAGATGGTGAAGAGCTACGTGGAGTAGCCAAATGAGGAAGAGACACAGTGTGTACCCATACGTCTCGCATGATGACCAGGGCAATGCAGTCCTTATGGACATGGACCAGTACCGGTGATGGCGTTAGGAAGAGGCCGAGGTAGAGGCCTATGAGGGCAGACTCAGGATCCAATCATATGTTGGTGTTGCGATCATCCAAGGCACATCTAGTCACGTTGTTCTGAAAGGGAGCAACCAAATAGAGACAAGGTAGACCTAAGGTTCCGTGAGTGCGGAATCACTCATCTCTTCATTGACACTTCCAAGCGAAAACCATCCTCAAGTTTAGCCAACGTGCCATTTGTCCCATTGGGGCTGTTTGACGTGGAGAATCTCGATGGGGAGGCCACACCTATCCCATTGTGTGTCATGACCCGAGCACAGACGAAGCAGGCCGGCATATCATTGCTAGGTCCTAGCAACCTCGATGCAACCCCGATCGGGAAGAAGAGCGGTAGACGAAGAAATAAGAAACTTGAAGCTTTGAAAACTGAGTGCGAGGACTCTGCCTGCTAGAAAGAAGGTCACTGACGCAGAGGCGGAAACCTCAGCTCCTAAGACATTCGAAAAGGGAAGTGCTAAGGCAGGGGAATAACTGCATCTGAAGCTCCAACTAGAGGCTATTGAGAAAGTGAAGGAATGGGTAAAAGAGGCCCAAGAGCACCTAAAAGATGCTGAGCCCATCCTAGAGGATGAGGCAGAAGATATCTCTAGCATAAGCATGCCAGTCTCACCCCCTCGACCAAAATCGAGAGATGCAACTGCGTCGCAAGTGGTACCGCTTAGGTAAAGCCTTGATGCTACAGGCCAGCAAATCAATCATGGCCATTGGCTAGGACAATCCGCAATAGGAGAAAGACGAGCAACCAACGACCTCCTTACCATGCTAGTGATCACCCTTGTGACACTGAGCCTGGGAGACCTGTTTAGGCAGCATTTCACCCTATGGCAAGACCTGAATCAGTGGGTTGAAGGATCACGAGAGCAAGCTGCTACAGACATGCACGACTATGATGCAAAGACACAAATACCGAGTCTAACGCTCCACTCTGTGCCTAAGTCCTTGCACGTTAATGAAATTCCCTCCTGCCACAAGACTATTCTCAATTCCTATTTTGGATCAAAGGAGACTTGATCAAGGATTCAGCACTCCAGATTTCTCAAGATGGGCATGTCCATCTCATGATGGAAGCAAACCAATGCCAATCTACGAAGAACTGCTCACGTGGCTATCTATTGGCTCAGATGAACATATTGGTTTCTGATCCAAAATCTTTTGTCGTTGTACCTGTTTGTTTCTATTCTACTGCAGTAGGTCTATTTTCCAGGATCATTGGCACAAATGCAAGTATTGTGATACCTATTTGTGAATAACATGCTTGCAAACAGTTGCAGTACAACACTACAGAAAACATTGATACCTATGAAGCAGACCATGCTGACATGCAGCTAAGTGATGTGCAAGAAGAATCCCAACTTGCTCCTTCTTACCTATGAAGCAGACCATGCTGACATGCAGCTAAGTGATGTGCAAGAAGAATCCCAACTTGCTCCTTCTGAAGTTCTTTTAGGCCCTCTATATCCTGTTCTTTCAACTATTAGTTTTGGGATACATGAATTTGTTTCTCTTGCAGTTGTGCTTCAAATCTCCTTGATGATTTATACAGGGCTATGTCATGCTAAATCAATTGCTACACAAGTATACTACCTCTTTCACTAGTTGGATATCCTTGGTCTCTTTAATATGTTGCAGCTTCCCTCTCACTTTGGGGGGGATGCAGAAGGTTTTAAAGTTCGTGTGAAGTTGCAGAATCCATACAATTATATACAAGTCATGGAAAAGCTGAAAGCTCGTGGAAATATGAAGTCTGAACTAATCACTTTTCTCCTTATGAAAAATGTATTAGATCCTGGCATCCAAGTTATATAATTTGATACAAGCATCTATCTATGCAAGGGTGCGACTCATCACATCCACAAACAACGAGTGACATATCACACATCTCTTGTTCATAGAAGCAACTTGATGCCACTTAGTCATACCAACCCATGCACTGTAATAATCACATCTCATTTTGATTATAAGTCTTATGGGGGGTGTTGGTATAAATAAGCCTTATCATCAAATGCATATTCACATATACCGATTTAACAACCTTCAGGCTATTTAAAGCCATACAAATCAATCAAGAAATAGTCGTGTGCTTCCATAGAACTACTCTTCTTCCTTTCATTTCTGTAAAGTTCTTGTTCTTGTTCTCTGTTCTGCTTTCTCTCTGAGAGCCTTCTCATGGCTTCTCTCCTAAACCTCCTGCGTCCTCCTGGTTTCCCCACAAGCAAGTGACAATTGTGTGTATTGTCAATTTTTTAAATGAGTAATCTTTTATACCAAGTGTTTTTTTTATCTGCCACTCCCTGGTGTTGCATGCATTGCCTAGGTGCCCGCGGTCAACATGTTGCTTGCGACTTTCTCCTCGCTTGCCTGCCTATCTTCTTGCAGTGCCTGCCTGCCTGATTGGCCCCATGATCAATTCTACACATGATCAACACCACTGCATCGCTAAGTAGTCGTGCCAACTGGCCCCATGCTACCGCTCCTTGTGCATGTCGTCTATGCCCCTCCTCCCTGCCGCTTGGGTGATCTCTCTCTAACCTGCTCTATCGCTCCAAGCCACCGATGTTCGCAGTCCTGGCTACCTATGCCACCGCTCTAGCCTATGCTGTCCATCTGTTGTACTGCTTCACTTCTGACCCATTAGCATGCTTTGTAGAGAGATGGAGAGTCCCACAGCCAACCCGCATGCATCGCTCGCGTTGCCCCCTCACCGTCCATGCCTTATCGATGCTTGCCAACTGCTCTGTAACACACGCATACACACACACACAGATGCAATGCTCTTGGCCTGCCCTACAGAGATAGAGAGAGAGAGAGAGAGAGAGCGCTAAGGTGTCAGAGGGAGAAATTGCAACTTCTCAATTTGAAATGAAGTTGAATTTGGAGGGATAGTGCACGTTCCTAAGGCTTCCTAGAGGTTGATAGCCTCTCAAACCTAAACCTAAATTAATATAATACATGATGATAATACGCGATGATTTTGCACAAATAAATACAAAAGATGTTTTAGTTCTATGACTATAAGCTTGTACAATGGCTTGGGACTAGCTTTCCATGTTCCAGTTTTTCTTAAATCTTTATTTCCACCAATTATGGTCCTTGCAAGATGCACTCTTATTGTGCACACATCCTCGACAACACTATTCGTACCTATAATAAAATACACACTAGCATTCGCGCGCAGAACGCTAGGCCTTTTCACGACAGCTTCACTACCTCAAAGCAGCAAGCAAAGTTATCATGCAATAATCCATTTCTCATCTTTCTCTCTCCTC